>NW_026517333.1:0-318249 GCF_026319265.1 Colletotrichum chrysophilum | reverse complement strand
AAGTCTGACCATGAGCCAGGCTCAGGTCATACTATATACAAGTTCTGCACAGTATCTCCTGTGGTGGCTATGTAGGATATCCGTGCTATCCAACATATCCATGGATAGCTGGGATAGCGGACATATCCAACATATCCATCTTTGCCCTGTATCCGTGCTGTTTCTAAAGTCACGTGACCTGTACCATAGTTCTTCCTTTCCCGATGGTTCCTGGTTACACCTGCGTTACTGCTTACATATGTTCTGCGTTAGCCGCCGAGATGCCAGGCGGGGCTGTTCCAACGTGTCATGCCTGTCGGGTCGTAACACAGAGGTCTTGTCCGCCGACGAGGTCAGCGGCCTTGTGCGCTCCGGGCCCCGTCGTAAGAAGCACGAGTTGGCCGCAACACGGGTCGGGTCGTAGTCTGCAATATCAGGATGGATATCCAGACTTGAGGCCTAGTTTGAGAATATGCTTGCCAGTGGTAGGTAACTTCTCACAGCATTCAATCTCACGAGAAGGAGTAGCCTTTGCATGTGACCTCCCTTAGCACAGATTGCTTTCCCCATTATGGTCTGCCGCAACAAGAAACATTGGTGTCTAGAACGTTCTCAAGGGCCCTGGATATTGCATCAGAAGGAGAGGATGACAGCGTGCAAGCGAATACAGGCAACGGAATAAAAGGACGACAACGAGAAAATAGGGACACGAATAAGGATGAAAACAAATGCCAACGTTCGCCTCATCCAGCAATCAGGAAGCTAACCCCCGGTTTGGGCCGCCCGACAATGGGTTTGTAATAAGGGAAAGCCAGAAGCAGTCACGTCACAGCTAAACAAAAGCAGATCATTGGAAACAAGTGGCTACAACGTAATGTCTTGAAACATAAAGCTCTCCTCATAGTCTCATTGATTATCTGCATCCATTTCATTCCCACCACAGTATCTGCAGCATCCACGGCCCTCTGCGTAGGCTCTCTAGGGTATGTTATGAGGGGAACCCCGACCACTTCCTCCGGATGTTCAGCTTTCTTTTTCGTTCAGTAGAACAGTAATCTGGGCTATGATGGCAATCTTAGCGCTAAGAATCGCCACCCAGCTTGTGAAGCGAACAGCCCGGACTTTGAGCAGCACATACACATGAGCGGATAGGTCGCTGGCAGTCGCATGTGCCCACCCAGAGAGGTACTTGCACAACTGCCGCGGCGTTCCATGAGGGGGGAAGTACCGAATTCGGTGCCTCGCAATATTTCCCACACCTTCAATTGACTAACCCACAAAGGCTTCAAGGCTTCGCTCAAGTAGCGAGGAGATTCCTCATGTTGATTTGCATCCGAGCGCTGTGAATGCCGCTGTTGGGAATTCCCGTTTCGTTCCTTCCGCTCCGCTTCGCCCCACGTCAGGAGCCACGCGCCGGAAGGTACCTACCTTTTGATTCAGACCTTTAATTCTCCTGCGCTAGAGTGACTATCTTTTCTGTGTGCTCGCTATCGTTGCTACTTTCGTCGCTATCGGCATTACTAATATCGTCATCTGGTCGCTGTTTATCGTCGTCGTCGTCGTTGTCGTCTGTACATAGGAAATGTAATTGCCTAGGCAGAAAGGAACATCAGGCCTTCTCTTTTAAATGCCCAATAATGCGTGACTACAAGAACAAAGCTTATAAATATATATCTACCATTTATGTTAGGAATTAGCAATCTAACGCCAAAGGTTTCATAGTTTTGACCTTTTGGTTTTGCTTTTTCTTTCCGCCTCACTCATATTACTTTCTAAACTTTCAGTAGCACTTGTCGCAGTTTCAAACTCCATTCGGAGATATACCTTCCCGCATTATATATAGAGACTCCTCTTTCCATCTGCATCAACTCAGCTGTCAGTTACCTCACTTCGAAAGTTTTCATTGGGGTTTATTCTAGCCTTCATATACTGACATTTCTGTAAGCTATCCTTGCAGCAAACGCACGCCATGGACCCTATGCCCGACGACGCCTTCATTCCCGGAGACCGCGATTTTCTCTGCTCTCCACGATGTAGCCTGGTTCTCACTCCTCATGAAGCGCCGAAACCGTGGGGACACCATTACCCAGATCCTTTCGATCTTAAACCTGCCGACATGGGACCGACCGATGAGGAGAAGAATTTCTCCCAAACTCAACTGGTTTTCAGTGAAAATAACAGACCCCTTCGCTTCGACCAAGAGAAGCAGAAAGTCAAAGACGAACAGCTACACGTCGTCATTGTCAAGACGATACCAGGTAACCGCGGTAGAGGCGATTTTCCTGGTCCTCATAACCTCTTATGTAGAGTCACTCGGGCCCCCGCAACAGAAGCACCTTAGCGTGGGTGATTCAGTCTTCATCAAGGTATATGACCCCTTGTTCTGGTGGGCAACAGATCTCCTTGATATCTATTTCAAGGTTACAGCTACGGCAGACATGGCCTTTTGCGACGAAGTCGGCGCATACTCCTTCTTGCAAGAGAAGGGTCTCACCGGGTTCCCGCATCTAGCTCCAGAGTTCTTTGGAAGCTGGACAGCAGCGGTGACGAGTAGCAATCCCAAGTACGAAGGGCAAACTCGGCATGTGGGAGTACTTGCGTTGGAATATATCGACGGCATCCAGCTGGATAAGCTGTTCACCCCTGGCACTAGGCCTCGCTCTCAGACTGTCACCATGTATTGGGAAACCGATACTCCTGTTTCCTTCGATACTAATGAAGAGACCTGCATGGGGGTGATGAAGAAGCTTATATGGGAAAACATGGAGCAAGAGTTTGCGGGCATCACCCATGGAGACATCCATCCGAGGAGCGTCCTCGTCTCCATGCGCAACGGACACGATATCTTGGATTCACCTCGGGTTTCCCTCATAGGGTGGAGGAGATCGGTCATTGACGAGATCTCCAAACACCCGCAAAATGCCTTCGCCTACTACAGCAGACCGATACATCCGTTTAACCGATTCAGCATCATCAGACTGCGCGACTTCCTCGGATGGATCCCCCGAGACTGGAAAGACCGTGAAGACAACCCGCGAGACTCTTGGCAGCTCCACAAGTGGTTTTTCGAAACGTTTGGCACCATAGTCAACGAAAACAACCCGAACTTTCAGGCTTGGCCGGAATGGGCTCTGTTGGATCACGCTTTCATGGGTCTGACGGTCAGTGAGGATGCCGATGGCGATAAGGAAGCCATCCCATCCATCTGGCAGACTTGATCCAGCAGCCTTTGGCCTCTTGGTGGCTAAGTTGGATCTTAGACCCATGACCATTAGTAGTTTGGTTTGATAATAAGTGAGATTGTCAAGTATCTAATGAAAGTAATGAAAGTGCCCCCATTTCTTACTTCCATAATCTTAGTAAACTTCCGTTAAAGCGAGTGAAGGAGCTCTCAAATTTTATGTTTACAGCTCTCAGTTGCACTTTTGACATGACAGTATGACTAAGTTTCTTCAAAGTTTTCACAGGGCCCTTACGTTGCCTGCGCTGGAAGCGACTTCCTTTTCTGACAAGTCGCGCAGCCACCGCTGTTTTGGTCGTCGCTGCCATTTCTCTGCTATCGTTATCGTCCCTGCCGTCGTCTCTGTCGTCGTCGCCAGCGTCACGAGGCAGACCACAGTGATAATGATGGGGAATGAAATTAAGACTATGTCATTTAGCCTCTTCTTCGTCTCCCTAGGCTTTGAGTCCTGTGGGTCACTCCATCGCCCGCCCACACCCGGAATGGCCAACCTTGACTGTCCAGTAAAGAACAAAATAGGCTTTCCTGTTCATTATTCCCATTTTAATTCTTTGGAACCTCTTATATGCAGCAATGCCCATCTCCTGTTCTTATCTTTCACTCCTCAGTAAATTTCCAACTATCTTCATCTTCCAAGCAGCTCTGTCAACCAAACGGAATATCAAGCGAAAACAACTTTACACTACCCCAAATCATGGCTTTCGACAATGATTCGGATGTCTACGAGGATCATGCAGAGCTGTATCACTCTGGCAAGCGCCTCATTCTTACGCCACATAAGTCACCTGCACCCTTCGGCTCGTCTTTTTACCCGGATCCGCCAAATTTGACATCGAAACAAATGATTCCTACTGATGAGGAGAAAAGCTTTTCACGTACGCAACTGGTCTTCTCTGAGTCCAACGGTCCCCTCGACTTCGACGAGACAAAGCAAAATGATAAAAGCAGCCAGGTGCATTTGGAGATCCTCGACATGGTTGATGGTGGATATGGTGCTCAATACACCCCCAGGCCCCAGAAAGTCTTGTGCAAGGTGGTCCAGACGGCCTCAGCCTCTTCTGACAACAGCGAGAACAAAGCTCCTGTGCTTGAACAGCTTGTCTTCTTGAAGCTTTACGATCCTTTGTTCTGGCCCCTGAAGGTTGATCTTTCCGAGTTCTGCTTCAAGGTCACTGTCCGAGCGGGCTTTGCTCATAGCAACGAAGTCGGCGCCTACTCTCATCTCTTCAAAGCAGGTTTGACAGGCTTCCCACACCTGGCTCCTCAATATCACGGATGCTGGACCGTTTCTGCCACCAGCGCCGATCCTAAGTACGCGGGAAAAGTTCGGCATGTGGTTGCGCTGGCCTTAGAGTATGTTGAGGGGCGGTGTCTGAGTGATCTTTTCCAGCCAAGCGGGCCCTTTCGGGATCGCTTCCGATCCAGTTGGTCCAACCCACAGGAGCCGCCGACCTACATCTCAGCTGACGAAGACACTCGTCTCAGCATCATGGAAAAGCTCATGGATGGACTCATATCGGAGGAATTCGTCGACGTGAACCACGGCAATTTTCACCCATCAAACATGATTATTTCATTGAAAAACGGCCAGACCACACTCGAACAGCCACGAATCGTCCAGATCTCATACCGCAGATCCAAGGTGACAACTTTAGGACGGGATCCCTACAAGGCCTATCTCTACTTCGCGAAGAAGCCTCATCCGTTCATACGATTCAGCATGGGCAGGCTTGCGCCTTTCTTTGGATGGATTCCCCCATCATGGGAAGGCCAAAACCTCGGCCGTGACACGCCTCTTTTCCTGTATCGGTGGTTGGCTATCACGTTCGGCCCATTCGTCGATAATCCAACATATACGTATCGTGGAAGTCCACCTGCTGATATGATAGTGGATGCCAAGGGTACTGTCAGCCAATACTCCATGTACTTGGAGAACAAGCGCCTTGAGGAGAAGAGGCACCTTGAGGAGAGCAAACCCGACGAGAATTCGGAGGAGAAGAGGCCTCGTGAGGAGACCGTCTTGGCTGCGGAGGTGCTCTAGGCCAACTACACACGTCAGATTAATTCAACTCTCCTCTCATCAGACTGCTAATCCGAGAACGGTTCTCTGTCGCGATGTTTTTCTATGTCATCAAATTCACCGTATTTGGCCGGTTTCTACGCAATGTTAATAAATTATAATAAAAGTCCCCGAAAAATATTCGTCCAAAGTCCAGGTGATGTCTGTTGTCTTGCACACAAAACATGGGATACGTCGGAGGTCGGTATTCTTTAGCGCCGACCCCCGATCTTCCACGTGCCATGCGCCACACCAGCCACCGGCGCCGACTACCGCGCCTCCGTCTCCAAATCCCCCAACCCAGCCCCAATCTTCAGCAACCAACATGCATTAACTTGCCAACGAACAAGGCCCGGAACGCTTCTTCATCCCCAAAAGTAACATTTCTGCCGCCGGAACCATGCAGAGCTCTTCAGCCGCACCTTCGCTCACGCCAAAGTTGGCCCCGGCGCCCTTCATTCAGCGCTCGCTGGCAGTCCGACAACTCATTGAGGCGTTCCTCGCGTGAGCGTGGCAGCCCTACCATTCTCTCATCGTCGGCCCATCCCTGTCCGCGCCGTCTTACACTCCCGCCCGCTGAAAGCTACTCCGACCGCCGGGGGCAGCGTGGCAGCCCAGCGCTACCCGTCCATCTTCGTCAATCCCTGCCCGCCCGCGAAGTAAGCACGGAGCTTGTGATGGCGAGGCCCCGATGGGCTTGTTCAGCTGATGTCGGGCATGGAAACTCTGAAGCGTATCGAGTCTCTTCGTTACGACAGCATGGAGTACTGGTCCGAGGAGACTGGATTTAAAGTCCAGCGCTGCCTCTCATTCCCCAACGCATTTGGGACAGTGGCCCATCACCAAATCACTAGCACAGTGACAAGGCAAAACACCAATCAACAGAACCAGCCATAACGATAGACATGTCGACAACAGACGTACTCATCGTCGGCGCAGGTCCAACGGGCCTGACCCTCGCCCTCGAGCTCTCCGTCCAAAAAATCCCCTTCCGCATCATCGACAAACTCGAAGCTCCCTCGGACAAATCCCGTGCCCTGGCCGTGCAATGCCGCACGCAAGAGCTCCTCAACCGCCATCCCACCGTCGCCAAGGAAATGCTGGCGAACGGCGTCCAGGGCCCCGGCGTCAACATCCACTGCAACCAGAAGCACCTCATCACCGGCACGTTTGACGACCTTGGCTTCGACGACACCCAGTTCCCCCTGCCGATATGGATCCCGCAGGGCGACACCGAGGCGGCGCTGACGCGGCAGCTCGAAGACTACGGCGGCAAGGTTGAGCGGGGCATCACGGCGGAAGACATCGAGCAGGACGCCGACTCCACCACGGTCACGCTCGTCAAGGGCAGCGAGAGGGAGGTCCTCAAGGCCAAGTACATCGTCGGCTGCGACGGCGCGCACAGCGCCGTACGCAAGAGCACCGACCTTACCTTTGAAGGTGCCCAGTATCCCCAGACGTTCATCCTCGCCGACATCAAGCTTGGAGGCCCCTATGATACCGAGAGGGTGTCCATGTACCTTGGCGGGCGCATCATGGTCATCTTCCCTCTGAAGGACGGCGTCGTCCGCATTGTCGGCGAGAGGTCTTCATACAGCAAATACTCTGGTGATCCGACTGTGCAGGAGATCAAGGAGTTCATTGAGGAGTTGGCCGGGGGCACGTGGGAGGTCACCGATCCGATCTGGCTGACGCATTTCCGCTGGAACTGCCGAGGCGTGAACAATTACCGCGACGGACGCATCTTCGTGGCCGGCGACGCGGCGCATATTCACTCGCCCGCCGGAGGGCAGGGCATGAACACCGGTATCCAGGACGCCATCAACCTTGGCTGGAAGATGAGCGCCGTCCTGCGTGGAGAGAAGGACGACTCGTTCCTGGACACGTACCAGGAGGAGAGACACCCGATCGGCAGCCGCCTGTTGCATAGCACCGATAGGATGTTTAACGCTGTCGCATCGCAGAACTTCATCTACACATACATCCGCAACAAGTTGATGCCCTGGATTGTGCCGTACATCTGGGGCGACAAGGCGCGCCGACTCCGTGCATTCACCTTCATCTCCCAGATGGGCATTAAGTACCGCAACAGCTCCATCGTCCACACCGCGACCGGTTTCGAAGGCCCCGTCAAGGGCGGCTGGAGAGCCCCGGATGGCGAGCTCCTAGATGAGAGGGGCGAGAAGGGCAAGTGGCTGCTCGAGTTGTCCAGCAACAAGGAGCACACCATCATGCTCTTCTCTGGCATGCTTGGGGACGAGGAGGAGGTGAAGCAGGCGGAGGAGAAGATCCTCGCCGATAAGCGCTACAAGGAGCGCGGGGTTGTCAAGGTCTTTGGCGGCCAGACGATCGGCGCGGGAGGATTTAGAGACAGGGACGGCGTGCTTCACAGGCGCTACGGCTTCGAAAAGGGGGCGGGCCTGGTGGTCGTCAGACCGGACGGGTACGTGAGCTTCGCCGGACCTGCGGAGTCGGTGGAGGAGTTTCTGTCAATCTGAGAGGCGCCGGTTACGGCCCATTTGAAGACTTTGTTTCGAGGACAAGGAGTTTGGCGCGGTCTGCGGATTCGGATAATTACTCTCCTCTGCTCACAATTTTAGAGGCTTCTACTTTTGAATGAAACGTGTTCATGTTCACAGTCAGCCGCCGGACTCCTCGACGTCCATCGTGTTGTTGTTGAATCCCTCATCCGAATCAGATTGACGAGCTGCGGGCTGACGAGCTCAACAAAGGTCCGAGGCCCCGGAGACTCTCCGAGCCAACGACCGAGGAAGCAGCCATGTCCCCTACACGACAGAGCCGCACTCCAGCAAACCAATGACAACATCTGTGGTCCTCCTCCCTTTTCCAAAACGTCGTCCAAAACCGAACGACATCAGACTGACAGCAGCATGGAGTCCCCGCATCAACTTCGAGATGCCCATTCGGACCGACCAGGTGGTTTTTTTTTGTCCCTTCCCCGTTTACCCACCGACAGACGCAGCTGTCTCCCCCCACGGGAACAATGCAAAGATGTGGGCGACCTACGTATCTGACAGCCTGACTAAGTGCTCCCCAACGCCACGCCAGAATGTGACAAAGGACAAAGAGCCAGTCGCCATCGCGGGGCCTGGATTAAGCTTCGACGACAGCGATGGCCCCGGCACCCGTTTCAGAGCCGCGGCGGGGCCAACACGACGTCATCGCGCGCTAGTTCCGCCATTCACGACCAAGGAAGCCGGCACCAGAGTGGATTCCCACGATGGAATTGACGACGTTTGTCGCTGTGTTTTCTCGCTGGCTGCTGCTGACTCTTTCTCTTGTCGCCTTGCCTTGGTTTCCCGCCCGGGTCGCGGCGATCATCTATGCGGGAGCAGACCGAACACCACCACGCTCCAAGTGGCAGCAACACCTCCATCCCCCCTGGCTCTCGACTGCCCCCTTCGGCCTCTCACCCCTGCACCCATCCAATCGCTGCCATCATCGCCCTCCACCCCCCCCCCCCCTGAACCTGGCAACCTGCACCCCAGATCCAGCATGGCCAACACCATTCGGCCCGTCCTAATGAGCGCCAAAACCAGCGGGCAGGTCTGGAGCGAGGCAAGGTACCAGGCGCACGTACGCCGGCTACGTACCCCCATCACCGCCGCCGCACCATGACGATGACATCGTCTGTTATCCACACTTGTACCCCCATCATGGGCGAGAATGTGCGACAGATTGAGCGGCGTGTCCGGGGCTGACGCCGGCCGGTGCAAGTGCGGCTGCGGATACGGAATGGCTCCGAGCGGGTAGCTAGATTGATGCGCGAAGATCTCTTGGCTATATAGATCTGTGTAACGCCGCCCTCCCTTCTTGTGACGGAGGCATCGGTCTGTTCAGGGCCTGCGATACTCGGCACCTTGCAATCACCATCGACTCACATCCCTATTCCGAAGATCGTGTCGACTTACATCCTCTCGATCCTACTTCTCGACACTCATACTCATCACCGAACCCATTAATCACCATGGGTTACTTCGGCCTCAAGGGCGGCTGGCTCACCTTCTGGGTGACGGTCGCCTGCGCAACAGACATGACACTCTTCGGGTACGCATTGAAACCCCCATCCCTCCTCCTCTCCGCCACTCACCCCCCAAACACCGTCCAATCACACCCAAGAGCAAAGGCTAACATCCCACCCCCCAAAAGCTACGACCAAGGCGTCTTTGGCGGCGTGATCGTGACCTACGACTTCCTGCAGACGATGGGCATTGTCGGCAACGACAAGCTCCAGAGCACGGTGACGGCCATCTACGACATTGGCTGCTTCCTCGGCGCCATCTCCACCATCTGGATCGGCGAGCGGCTCGGGCGCAAGAACACCGTGCTCGTTGGCACCACCATCATGTCCATCGGCGCCATCCTCCAGATCGCGGCCTTCAACTATGCCACCATGATGACCGGCCGCGTGATCGCGGGCATCGGAAACGGCATCAACACCTCGACGGCGCCCGTGTGGCAGGGCGAGACGAGCAAGGCCAGCTGGCGTGGAAAGTTGATTGTCATTGAGATGATTATGAACATCTTTGGGTTCTCTTTGAGTAAGTTGATGTGTGTTTGGTTTAGATGTGATTGATACTGACAGAACAGGCAACTGGGTCACCTTTGGCTTCTCGTATCTCACCGGCTCCGTAACATGGAGGTTCCCCCTGGCCTTCCAATTTATCTTCATCTTCATCCTCTTCGGCACCGTCCCATGGCTTCCTGAATCTCCTCGGTAAGTTCACATTCACGCATTGATCATGACTTCAGACTAACAACCCCCAGTTGGCTCCTCGCAAAGGGCCGCGTTGCTGAGGCAGAGCAAATTCTCGCAGACCTGGAAGACCGCCCTGTCGACGACGCCTACATCCAGACACAGTCCAAGGACATCCAGTGGGCTGTTGAGTACGAGCGCGAGAACACCGTCCCCTGGTCCGATCTTCTCCGCGGTAAGACTGGCGAGACTGCCGGCACCGGAACGCTCCGCCGCATCATTCTTGGCATGGGCACGCAAGCCATGCAACAGGTAAGACTGATTCCGCCTCGAAAATTTGGCCATCCAGCTAATACATCCAAGCTCGGCGGTATCAATGTCACGAGCTACTACCTCCCCACCGTCCTCATCCAGTCCGTCGGCCTCGACAACAAGACTGCCCGACTCCTCGCCGCGTGCAACTCCGTCAGCTACTTCCTCTTCAGTTTGATCGGCATCCCGAACGTCGAGAGATGGGGTCGTAGGAAGATGATGATGTGTACGTCCCTCCTCATGCCGCAACAAGACAAATGCTGACCAAAACAGACGCCGCCGCCGGCCAATTCGTCTGCTACCTCGTCATCACAATCTGCATCCGCCACACCGAACTCGGAAGCCTCTCCGCTGAGACGCAAGGCCAATGGGCCAAGGCCTCCATCGCCTTCTTCTTCCTCTACTACGTCTTCTTCGGCATCGGCTGGCAAGGTCCGTCCCCTCCCCCGCCCTCCATCCCCCGTCACCAAACTAACTCCGTCCCAAGGTGTCCCCTGGCTCTACCCCACCGAGATCAACTCCCTCTCGATGCGCACAAAGGGCGCCGCCCTCGGCACCGCGACCAACTGGATCGTCAACTTCATGGTCGTCGAGATCACGCCCCCGGGCATCTCCACCCTCGGCTGGAAGTTCTACATCATCTGGACCGTCTTCAACTTCTCCTTCGTGCCCATCGTCTACCTCTTCTACCCGGAGACCGCCGACCGCACCCTCGAGGACGTCGACCGCTTCTTCGCCGAGAACCACGAGGTCCTCGTCTTCCGCAACCCGGACGCCACCTCGTCGAAGCGCCCGCTCAAGTACGTCGCGCAGGAGGAGGACCAGATCGCCAAGAGGAACAGCGGCGTCGTCCCCGGCGAGGTCGAAGACATGCTGCGCAGGCGAGGCGCCGCGGGCGTGGAGAAGAAGGGCGAGGCGGACGAGGAGATGGCGTTTGGGGAGCATCAGGAGAGGAGGTGAGGTACGGGTGGGTTGATGATTATGAGCCATGTTTTAGCATTATATGATTATGAGCCATGTTTTAGCATTATGATACCTCAAGAATCTGCATTTGATTGTTTACTTCACGTTTGGTCTTTGGTACGAGTGGTTCATGGTTTGAAGCTGTGAGTGAAAAGTGAGCAAGCGAGCGAAACTTCTATGATTGGAACGCTTCCACATGCTTGGCTTACTTCCTGGCGCCACATTTGCTTCATATCAAGACACAGCATGTCAAATCAATGAAAGACTCAGTCAAGTCCATTCCGGACAAGAACCAGGCGAAACATACTTCCCCCAAGCCGCGAGGGCTATCCAGATTAGACGTGGCAGGCCGATCAACCTCTTGAGTTATGCATGCGTTCAACCCTTCAAAAAGCAAGTAACACGCCCAACGAACCCCATCCCTGACTCCAAGGAGAAAAGAAGAGCATCCGATGATCCACACCAGCCAAGCACCACAGCAGAGAAGCCAAAAAGATGCGCCGAGGGGGAATCGAACCCCCGGCTCCCCGACGCTGCTTGATGGCAACGGAGAATTTTACCACTAAACCATCGGCGCTGATGGAACATCCAATGAGATGCTTGTCCCTCAACGACGCCGGGCGGGATATCTTCGATGGGAATGAGGGAATTTCCGTCTTGTCATTTCGGTGTGTTGCGGAAATTTGGTGGGTGGGTAAACCGCTGCACGAAAAAAAACCCTGCAGCTGTGGGCGCATGTGGCTGGCTGGCTGGCTGGCTTGTGTGGGGGCTGAGGAATGTGGGGGAGCGTTGTGGTTGCACCGACCCCTGCGCCATGGACTTGGCGGGCTGGCTTTATTCTGACATCCTTCATTGTTTTGCTTGGAATTGGCTATTCTTTGCTGTTTGTTGTGGAAGGTAGGACGATGGTCTGTCCCATTATTTCTGAATCTGAAAATGGGCTCACAATGGTCTTTGATCACTGACAAAGACACACTGACCTTACAATCAATCGCGGCAGGCACAAGGGCCTCAATGGGTGAGAGAACTTTAGCATTCGTAGCAATCCGAGCCCAAAGTCTACGATAGAAGCGTCCAACCATCTCAAACGTATCGTTGGCAAATACCAAAAACACCTCGCTCCGTTCCCCTCCAGATCCAACCTAGACCCAAGCCAAATCCCATCTACCAAGATAAGAAAACCTGAACCCAAGTCGCATGTTCAAAAGCATCAATCATCCTCATGCCCTTCAACCAACCGTGTCAGCAAGCACCTGCAGGACAGTGCGCAGAGCGTCGCGGTCGCGCTGGGACTGGGCCTCCATGTCGTTCATGCGGGCCTGCTGCTGGACGGCCACCTCGGTGAGGTGCATCACCTGGCCGCTGATGGTGTTGAGCTGCGTCGTCATGGCGGCCTGGCTGCGGACGAGCTGCGCCACGGTCTGCTGCTGCTCGGCGAGGTCGCGCTGGAGCTGCGCGGTGGGGGCGGGGGAGCCGTTGGCGGAGGCGGAGTCGCTGTCGTCGTCGCTGTCCGAGTCGGCACCGCCGGCGGCCTTGGCCTTCTGGCGCTTGAGCCAGCGGGAGTCGTGGAACCGCTTGACGTACTCGTCGACATCGGTGCCGCACATTACCTTGTTAGCAGCGGCGCTGTTCCATGTCAGTGACTTTTTCTTGTGAAAATTAGATGGAGGGAAGGAGGCGGGTGAGGACGAACCGGTTGGCCATGAGCTGCTCGCACGACTTGCGGAGGATGTCGACGCGGGCGTCGCGCGTGACGGCGGCCTTGAAGTCGTCGGACTTGTAGACGCGCAGGCAGTTGTCGCGGAGGGAGCGGTACTCGGCGAACTTCTCCCGGCGGGCGGCGGCCTGCTCCGGGGTCTGCGAGGCCTGGTAGGCCCGGGTGCGGACGGTGTTTGGGTTGGTGGAGTAGGAGCCTCCCTTCTTGCGGGCGTCGCCGGGCATCGTGGTGGTTGTAGGGTGGATGCGCTTTGGATTATTCGTGTGATTTTTGGTTGCTTCGTTTGTGAAGGGTTCGTGGGTGTTTGTGAGGAATACCCAGTGGTGATTGTTGTAATAGAGGGAAGGTGGGTGGGGTGTGAGGGTGGGTGTGTACTTTTTTGAATACCTCGGTTGAAGTCTGTAGAGATGGAGGGCAGGCGCACTTGATCACTCAGTTGAGGAAGGAGCGGCTGTGATTCAGCACTTGCCGGTTGTGCCTGTTGTGAGGTGAGGTGAAGCACAGCAGCCGCAGGCACCTCTTTGTGACCACACCAGATGGGACCTAACTAGACCTGCTTTGATGGTGATTTCTGGCGAAGAACGCAAATTCTCCAACTCATATGGCTACGATGATCATTGTTTCGTGAGTTCTATATACCTTATCTCATATCATTGGTCCCATTGGGAAGGGCATGTGGGATTTGATCCCACTGAGGGCGAAATGGGATGCCGTGAGATCATGGGCATTTTTCAGTGGATATAGCTGAACAGCACCTACTTATATTCCCTTGAATCCTCGTCTCTGTCATGCTATACTTGGTCGCCAATATCGTTCACGTTATGTGACATCGAGACGGCTAGGCTTGCCTCCCTGCACTCCATCCCTTACCTCTGTTGCCCTTTCGGCGATGAGGCATTAGTCAATAGGAGTGAACAGAGTGCCGTCACCTGTCTCCCAATGAGTCAAGTCTGCGCTAGAGCCACTCGTCAACCTTGGACTCTCCCCTTTCCATGGCCGTTCCCATTGACCCATGCTGAAGAATACCTGTTAGCAAAGTCTGTCGCTTACCAGGCCGCGAACTCTGCAAAGAATGAAGATGATGCTCGTGGCACTATTCCTGACGTTTGTCTAGCCCGGCAGGCTTCATGACTTTGAGTATCAGTATGCCACCCGCAATACGCTTACAGCTGATCATCACAATCCAAGACTAGCTCACCCAAGACAGGCTCCATGGCAGAACCAATCACTAACTCCGAGGTACAGTCTCTGTCTACAGAGCAGTATGATCTTTGCAGGGGATAGGATCATGAAAGATCCGGCGCAACAGCAGAGGCGTATGTTTAGGTCGAGCCTCAAAGACGACTTGGTTTCGACCAACCTGGGGCTTTTGGCAAAGTTGGTGTATCGCGTCACCTCGTACTTGGGATCTCAATGCTGCAGCGTCTTGGTACGGTTTCGTCCATGATGCCCGGGAGCACTCACCGTTGTTCTTCTCAGCGAACCAATTCGTCTGCAGGGCATTGGAGCCCTCTGTCTCGAGCTGATCTACAGGCGACCATTGGACTAAGCTGATGTCTCAATGTCAGCTTCATCTACGTCGACCGCAGGCATCATTCGCAAGTTGCACGGATCTTTCAAAGCACTTGCCATGGGATCGCACTGACCTAGGCCTGGATAATACCTGCAAGCAGAACACTCTTGGCAGCAATGAACTATGCCATAAAGTAACTATCAGTATCTCTTTTGCGTTATATAATAAAGGGCCATCCGGAAAAGCCAGGCTGGGCAGCTTGCCCGGCATGAGTTCGACGCCAGCACCTACGTAAGGCTGGGTTCGTCGTTCCCTCCCTCATTTCCATCAACTAAAACCTAGAGACATTTGAATTTGAACGAAATCGATGAAAAGGAAGTTCAGTGGCGAGAGCGGTGCGGCGTGGAGCCAGTCTGCTATCTAGCTGGCTAACATCTGCATTGCTTGTCCGTCTGGTGGCGTTAACAACGTTGCGACAGCAACATAAGTCTAAATGAGTTTCGCATTCAGGCTTAAGTCAAAACGATGTGACAAACAGTACTACATTAGGTTTTTGTGAAGATTGTGGCGTTGAGTACTTTCGTAGGTGAAAAGACCATTTCGCAATGTCTTGAATTGAACAATATCAAAAACGCACTTGAAAAATCACCCACAACCACAAGATCACTTGATTAGTGTGAAAACTTCCAAATTTAATTCCAAAGCAGTTAGAACTATAATACTATAGTTATTTATGGCATATCTACAGGTTGTGGTTGTCGATTCACGTCGACGGTCCCGGGCGACATCGATCTGAGTGGCTCCACACCGCGTCCAGAATCAACAACCACGACTCAGACACACATCGCACATCACACATGAACGATTGCAACAACATTGTAGTTACTTTTCGACGAATCGTCAGTTAATATGTTCAAAATACCCTAATCTTCTCATCACTCCCCCAAAACCCATTTCAAACCCTTGACCATTCCCTCCTCCGCCCTCCTCGCCCCCTCCAGCCCAGGCGCCTTCACCCAAAACGTATGCGGCCACCCCTCCACCACCTCAACCTCAACCTCGACCCCCGCCTCCCTCATCAGCATCGCATAACAAACCCCATCCCCATACAGCGTATCATTACTACAAACCTGCACCCAAACCCTTGGCATCCCCATCCCGCGCACCTCCTCCACCCCAACCTCCAACGGCAACCTCTTCAGCCCGTCCCGCGGCACAGCCCTCTTGAACACCGGCAACAACGTCGTCTCGAACGCGGGCGTGGCCGTGGTATACGCACCCCTCAACCCCTCCGGCACAAACTCGTCCGACGTGCCCCCGTCCGAGGTGACAGGGCACCGCAGCACCACGCCGTGCAGACTCCCCCGCGGCATAAACTGCGAGACCGCCGCGGCAAGCTGCCCGCCGCTGCTGCTCCCGACCACAACGACCCTCGCCTCGGGGACCAGGCCTCTAACGTACATGAACGCATCCACCGCGTCGCGCACGCAGGTCGCGGCAGGGACGCCGGGCATGAGGCGGTACCCGACAGAATACACCTCCGCCGCGGGCAGACCGTTGACAATCCAGCGGCATGAAAGCTCCTCGCTGTCCGCCTCGCCGACGCAGAGCCCGCCGCCGTGGAAATAGACCACCGCCACGTCCGAGGTCTCATTCCGCGGGTCCGAGAAGCGGAGGATGGGGATCGGGAAGGCGTCTAGCGTGGATTGGACCGTGAGGTGGTGGGTCTTGGAGATGCGGGCGAGGTGGTGAAGCGGTCCCGAGGGGGCGAGCATGTCTGCGGTGGTGCGGCGGCGTTCTTCTGCATAGATGGGCTGGCGGTCGAGAGGGGAGGCGTAGGTTTGCTTGGGCGCTCTGAGGTTGGCTGCTTCTTCGTGCTGGAGCCATTCCGGGTCGAGGGGAGGCGGCTGTTTGAGAATCAGATGAGAGAGGGAGTCCATGTTGGAGATGAGGTAGCAATTAGTTTCAATAATGCTGGATAAGGTCAATCACAGAGGAAGGTTGAGCAGGGACACGATGAGGGACCATGCACTTTATGAGCTGGATGAGGCCGGCGGAGTGGGGTCGGTGTCCGGGTTGTTGATGGCGCGGTGTCCCGCTTAGCCGGGAGTAGTGCCGGAAGCGGATGAGACGTCCAGCCTTATCTGGTGCATTACGGCGAGGTTTTGCACTTCATGAAACGGCCTGGCCATCTCCGGAGCCGTCTCCGAGATTGCCGCCGTGATTTGGGACCGAGTAATCCAACCCGGCGTGGTAGCGAAGCTCAACGTCAGTTACCGCCGAGCAAGCCTGGAAACTCCGAAGGCAAAATTCAGCCATGACAACCGAGCCGTTCGCTGGAAAAATATGCACTGCATGGCAAGAAAGACATCAAGCAGCGCAGAATACAACATGGTACACAAGGTCGATATTAGTGTCCTTTGGGTTGATTCCGTCCCCTTGGACCGATCGCCTATCTACAATGCTAGAGTACACAAAGGGAATCGGTGGGCGAATGCGTCTATAGCACAGAGAGATCGCCGAACTTCTCCTGCAGAGGGTATTAGCTCCGTCACTCGCGAAAACACGGATTGACCGTACCTTGTATCCCGGCACGGACCAGCGGCCCTTGGAAACGAGCTGGGAGGTCTTCTCGTCGATCGAGGGCTCGGCGGCGGAGACTTCGTCCTGTAATCCTCATCAGCATCCACCTCTCGTCCCGCATCTCCCGCGGGTGCACATACGACAGTGAGGTCCTCGAAGGGACGGGCGGTCTCGATGTTGGCGAGGGTCTTCTCGAGGTCCTTGAGCTCGAGGTCGACCTTGTCCTTGGTGGCCTCGGCGTTCTTCACGGCCTCAACCTCGAAGGCCTCGATGGCCTTGACCTGGCGGGCGACGTCGTAGCTGGCGGGCTTGAAGGCGGCGAAGCGCTTCTCGATCTCGTCGATGACGGCCTGGTTCTTGAGGACGGAGCGGTAGTGGGCGAAGTCGACGGTCGTGGGGAGCTCGGAGAGGGTCTGGACCTTGCGGCGGGCGTCCTCGTTGCGCTTCTTGAAGGCCTGGAGGGAGGCGACGGTCTGGCCGCGGAGGCCGAGGGAGGTCGTGACCTTGGCCCAGTCGAGCTTCAGAGCTGCGCTTCGCTGAAGGGAGAAATTAGCTCAGGGTTTCCCTTGGGCGGCTCGGAGATGCGGGTGCGGTGCGCGGGGTTTCAATTGGAGGGCGAGGGCAGGAATTGCATCAATCGGCGACTTGAGATCGGTCGGGTTCGATGGGGGATACGTACTGCGGCCATTTTGGAGGATGTGTTGAGGGTTCGGGGGAGTGGAGAGGGAGTTGCGTCGTCGTGAGAATGCTTGATTGACTTTGCCGAACGGAGAGGCAGAGAAAGAGCCGGGATGAACTGGGTCACACTTTAAGTCACGTGATGCGCGCGCGGCTGCGAAAGCTGGTTGGGCGGGAGCGAACGGGTCGTGGTGGGGCAAAGCTTCCGCTGCGAATTCGGTTTGCAGGATGCGATCGAGGGGTAAGGCAAGGAAGGCAGAGCTGGAGGTCGCAATCATAAAATTCTCCATTATTCGCAGCGACCTCAATTGAACAGGGATGTGCACCACGGACAGCTTCACGTATCACGTCACAGGAATTGACATAATTTAGGCAACGGACAGTTCGTCAATTATCATGACCTCTCATTGCGCACGAGACTTTTCGGAGTCAACTCCCTGGGAATTGTACATGCCAACCCATATCCGTCCTTTTTGTGTGTTTGTCGCGTCGAGAATTCGAGAAAGAGATGTTGTTTTCACCCGCAGTGGATGTCGCTAGATGCTCAATGCCATAATCGAGTTGACAATGTCGTTGTCGTTCTCCTTCAGGGCCTTGATGGCCTTCTTCCGGCTGACGTTGGCCTGGGTCATGACGAGCTCGATGTCCTTGTCCTCAATGCCCTCGGCGTCAACCTCCTCGCCGTCATCCTCCTCCTCCTCCTCCTTCTTGGCATCAGCCTCGGCGGCCTTGCTGGGCTCAGCGTGGCTGTGGCCGGCGTGGTCGTGCTCACCACCAGCAGCAGCGAGCTGCTGGGCGGCAGCCTGCTGGGCGGTGGCGTTGAGGTCCTCGATCTTGGCCTCACCGAAGACGATGTAGGTGTTGCTGTTGGGGGACTTGTAGACCTCGGGGTTGTTGATGACGAAGAGGATCTGTGTCGGACGTGGGTCAGCCTTGTCTACCCCTCCAACGATTGCACCACCCCTCATCCCCTCTCTCGACAATGTCTCAACTCACGTTCTTCGGGCGGCGCAGGGTGACGCGGGTGATGCCCTGCACTCTCGTCAGGTGCAGCTTCTCGAGGGCCTTGCGGGCCTTCTTCTCGTTGCGGGAGTGGATGACGGCGGTGGAGCCGGAGGGAAGGCCCTCAGCATCCTCGCCCTCAACCTCGGAGTCGGAGCTCTCGTCCTCGTGCTCCTCGACGGAGACCTTCTTGGTCTCGTCATCGGGAAGCTCTTCAACGCGGGGGTTGGCCATTTTGTCGACTGCAAACGATGGTGTTCTGGTCAGCTACGGGGAGTTCTTGCAATTTTTCTGAGTTGGGTAGCGTGGGTGGTGGTGGTGGTGGTGGGAGCTAGGATCGCGCAAACGGGGAAGCTTGATTTGGCGAGCGAGCTGCTACGTTGTGTGGGAAAAAGGGAAATTGGGCCGTTTCTCTTCGCACAAAATTGTGCGCAACGTTCGCGGGTCGCTCCAACATGATTTTGACGCAAAATTCGAGACGCAGACGGGCAGCACTCACCAAAGTTTAGAACGAGGGATCCTCAACTCGACGTGGGGTGAATTGTTCGGTGGCTTTGTGGTTTGCAGGAAAGATCGTAGAGAAATTCTAGGGTTAGCCGAACACCCTCTGGATCGCAGTGACTAAAGCGGGGTTACGTAAGCAGACCACTCCCCTCAATGGCGTCCAGATTCCCCAGATGCAGATGCGTGGAACTACGATGCAAGGCCGCAGCACATGAATGACATTCTGGTACCTCTGGGCATTCATTCTTACAAGGCTGAAAGCCGCAAGAAATGCAGACAAATGGATCTGGACGTGTGCACGCGTGTTTCTGGGGGTTGATGTCTTGGCCGCGGAAGAGGGACGTCAAAATAGTGTCAAGATGATGATTTACAGTCGTCTCCGAACGAATAAAACAACTTTTTACTCCGTGTCCCCGTCACATGCCAACCAGTCTATTTGTATGATCTTGATTGTGCCATGAATTCATTTTTGTGTCTCTGAATTTCCGTATTTGACGCCGGTCATCACGATTGATGATGATGAATGTGACATACAGCCCTTCCAGTTACGGAGCAAAAGAGAAGTGCAGCAACCCAATGCTGCAATGGAGATGCAGACCAAACCGGATTTCCCATGCTGTCACGCTCTAAACCAGCCCCGTAATCTTCAAAGTCAACCCTCCCTTTTCGACAGAATTCCCCAATCGCAAGGTGTGTGTCGTGTGTGAATTATCCATCTTACGCGGCGGCCTTGACCTTGACGAGCTCCTTGCGCTGCTCGAAGCGGCGCTGCTTCTTGAGGCGCAGGACCTTGAAGCGGTCGAAGTCGGACAGGTTCTTTCTTCGCTCAATCTGGGTGCTGCGCTTGAACCAGTTGGTCTCCTTCCACTTCTGGTCGATCTCGGACTTCTCCCAGAACTTCTTGACGGTGCCGGTGCGGGCGCCGCGGGGCAGGTTCTCAACCTTGAGGGAAGACAGGAGGGCGTTGGAGAGGGAGATGGGTTGGCGGGGGACGGCGAGCTTAGGGTCTGAGGAGGGACCGTCGACCAGAGCCTGTGCGCACAGAGTCAATTTCCATTCATTCCTGTTTCCCGGCGTATTCCACCACCACATCCCAAGACTGCAAACTCGAGGCCTGATCGTTCGTCGCCGGGGGGAGGGATTCAACGTACGCGCTTGTGGTCGATGATCTCGACGATGGTCGCGAGGCGGCCGGCGTAGGGGCCGTTGCCCTGGAGAAGGACGACGCGGCCGACCTCGACCAGTCGCCACTTGGAACCCTCGATGGTAGCGTCACCCATTTTGCTGGTCGGTCTAGATGTCGGGAAGATGCGGTGTCAGAAGAGGTTTCCTTTTCCTTTCGGGGAGTGCGATCGAGAAGTTGGGATGTTGTTGGAGGTTGTCTTTTGTCTGGGGGGAAAAGGAGGGGCGCGCGTCGACTTACCAGACGTCAAAGATGTGCTGCTATGGTTAGTGGTGTAATCCTGATGAGGTTCCGCTCGCGATCGCAATTTTTCTGTTTTGGCGTGTGCGAAGCAAATTTGAGCCCTAACCTATCTATGGTGGTTTTTTGCCGGGTGGCCCGAGCCCGGCGGTGGCTTGGTTTTGCCGAGCCGACAATCAGCCGGCCCAATGTGGCCTAGGCGGGCGGTCAGCAAGGTCGGTCATTTCCTGCCGTGCTCCACCGACGACAGTGATTTTTATTGCTTCGACGCGCGCGCAGAGCAGCTTTTCCCTCTCTCCCATCCATCACTGCAACAGCTTCGAGCTGGGAAAGCGCACAGCTCGGAGAGTTTGCAAGACAAAAGCCACGCAGCAAGCGTGTCATCAAAGGTATGTTTATATTTCTCTCCTTGCAAAACCACACTTCCCTGGAATGATGAGAAAAATTTGCGATTGATTTCACTTGGTGGCCCTTTTTCGCCGGAGCGGCTATACCGTTTGAATACATGATATTCAATTCTTACATATTCTGACCTCCTACCCATTATTCACTCTTGATTGTTTGGCTTTCTTGAGACGCACGTTGCTAATTCAGCATCAGGTATCAGTAGTATACCTCAATGGAAACAAAATACATCATATTTCTGAACAGCGCTCATGGCGCCTCACTCCTGTGCATTGTGTGACATATACTCCCAGTAAAAAGCGTATTTATGTTTCATTCAATTCAGTTATGAAGTCGTAATGCTCATGTTCCTAATACCCTGCCAACGCCTTGAGAATTCATTCCTTGCAACTATTTATGCCTTGCCCTTGCGCCTCAGCTCCTCTTCCTCCTCGGCCTGGATCTGAGCGTCGATCTTGGCACCTCGGGATGGCTCGTTGCCATGGTCCTTGGCCTGGTTGTGGTCAGTGGTGATCGACGACATTAGGGGCCAGTAAACATACGGGAAGCGTGGGGTCGATTTTGCCCAAACGAACCTCTCGGGTATCATCGTTGTCGTCCTCCTTATCCTTCTTCTAAAACATTGTTAGTGGCCGCCGGATAATCTGCATGCACTTCACGTACCTCTTCTGCCGCAAGTCTGTTGGCAATGGATCTCTCGTCCTCTGCAATGGTGTTAGCATCGTCTGAAATTTTGACCGGAGTAAGAACATACTGGAGTCGGTGGCCTGGTGAGAATTCTCCTTGCCCTCCTCAAAGCGCTCAGCGTTATCAAGCTCCTCGTTCTTGTGGTTTCTCTGGTCGCCAGCCTCGTAGACGCCACTGGTGCCAACCTTGGAGTCGCCGGCCATTTTGATGGTTTGGTGAGGTGTGCGGTGGAGGTGCGGGTGTTTTTTCTTGATGGATAGTCTGCGAGTAATAGAATGCGGAAGGTGAACAGAGTGCAGATTGGGTTTGTGAGAAATGAATCTTTGGTTGTTGCAGGCTTGCTCTTTCTATATAGGGACACTTTGGTGAGGCGTTCTGGCCTGACTAGACACCCCACCAGTTACTTCATCTGCATCTACGTCATGACGTCTTCAGCGCCGATTCTCAGCTCAGACAGGCGCAAAGCTCCCTCCTACGTCATGCAGCTGTCATTTGCTCCGCTGAACGCCTTGACAAAATCCGTTCCTGCCCAAACCATATGGGAAAATCGGCGATGCAACCGGAAGGGACGAAAGAGTTGGGATTGCGGTCGCGGCTCCGGGACTTTAGCGCTACCGTTGCTTTGTTGAGCGTACCTGGACGGTCTCTATCAGATTTGCCTAGTTCGTCGCGTGCCTCAAATGACTACCCCTGCAAATAAAATCTTCAGATCTTAGATACGAAAGCTTGTGAAGGGGCGGTTCCTCCCGATTACTTGCATTTGATCCCAACCTCGAGGTTGCGATTCGAGATGCTCTTTGCTGCCCCTAAATTATCCTGCACAAGATGGTAATGGTCACATACTGCTTTAGTGAAAACTGTGCGTGAGATAGGTAAGTACTCGGTGCGCCTGACAGGCCTGCCGTCGCAATTCCAGCATTGATGACGAGATCCAGCATGAGGGGAATTTGAGGCTCTGATTTTGACATCGTCCCCAGCCAGGTCCTGGGCCCCGGTGCATGAGCCACCAGCGGGTGCAGCTCCCAGCGCCGTTGCCAGGGGTAAGCGCGACAGAAACCCCGCCGTGCGTCAATTCGGCGTTGGCATCCAGACCTGAGCGGACGACGGGGATGACGTAACTTCGTGGGAGCTCTGGGAGCTCCACTGCCGACTTCATCGCATCAAGCTGCACGCCGCACCGCGCAAACAGCAACAGCTGATTCCGAAAAAACAACACCATCACCCCCAAACTCTCCATCAGCCCCGCCAAAATGTTCCGTTTCGTGAGTAGAAACCACCCCCGATTGATTGGCTCCGTGGCAAGCAGCTAATACCCCGCGCAGCACAAGACCCTCGACATCGTCACCCTCTTCCACAAGGCGAGCTCCCCGGCCTCCGTGAGGGCCGCCAACATCCTCAAGCAGGTCTCCGCCAACGCCGCCGCAGGCGCGACCGAGGACCAGGCCAGCGACCACAGCGTCCAGACGAACCCCAAGAAGTCCCGCGCCGAGTTCGAGCTCAACATCACCGAGGAGAACCCCACCGCCGACCAGGTCAAGACCATCCTGGAGTACGTCGGAAAGAGCAAGCTGTCGTCCATCATCCAGGGCGCCTCGACCGAGCAAGAGGCCCTGAAGAAGTTTCAACAAAATGCCGAGACCTTCCAGAGACCTGTGGTATGTGATCCCCTTTGACCTGGGTGCCTGTCGTGGATGTCCAAGAGGGGCGCCTTGCCTGTTGCTGAACATACGTAGCTGATTGAGACTCGCAGATTGTGGACTGGAACAACGGCAAGGCTGTCGCTGGCGACAATGAATCTGAGATTCTCAAGATGCTCAATGCCTTGAACAGCAGCAAGAGCTGAGAGACAAGTGCTCTTTAGAAGCTAGGCAGCGCCTTTGTCGCCATTGTATAATGAAATATCACAACCCAATGCAACTCTAGTAGTAGTTGAATGATGAACACAGCTCTTCGGCAAAAATTCTGTCACAATTTACCTGTCTCAATTTTATTTTCAGGCGCAACGTCGATCTCAACGTTCGAATGCATTCATTCATCCTAGTGTAGTTCAGATGGAGGGTGGGCACTTGGAGTGATTGAATCTGATCTGCCACTCTTGATGTTGACCCTGTTATATCGAAATTACTGGCTTGGAAATGGGATGGACAGAATCAGGTGCAAATAACTTGGTACACTTTAGCAAAGGCGTCAGCGAGAAGGGATGCTGACCTACATGCTGTCTTTGACTTGCTGCAACTTCCTTGCCAATTCGCAAGCATTGCTTGGTCCACTTGTGAGGCAGGTGGTGAGGAAGGAGAGACGCATCATCATCACCTGCTTGATGCTGTCATTGCCGTTGTTGCTGTTGTCCCTGTTCTTGCCACTGTTGTACTTATCGCCCTTGTCGTCCTCGCTGCCCTTCACGTTGTCCTGCGTATCCTCAATGATCCGAATCTTTAGGCAGAAATTTGTTCACACTCGCTTGTATTGTATTGCAACTCCGGACTGGAAAGCTCTTTCCGCTAGCTCCTTCCTGTGCTTGCTCCTGCCGCCTCCCCGTCACCCTGCCTCCTACCCCTACCTCCTACCTAGTGCCTCCTGCTGCTCACCTCCTGCCTCGCGACGCGCTCGCTGGCTCCCACAGCACCACAATACCAGGCAATTTCTTCCCCTCGTCATAACAACCCTCTCTCCATCCCACACACACACTCCTCTTCCCCCCTCCTCCATCTCACGACTCTGGCGCCATCGCAACCTTCCCTCGCGATCGCCATCATCCCATCTGCCCCCATTGATATCGTCTCTTCTTTCCATTCCATCCGCAAATCCACCTCCTTTGCAGGGTTCACCTTGAATAGGTCTCTGCCAACCGCACCTTCACTTTGAGGCTGCGTCTCTGCATCATGGCTCATCCGCCTTTCCACAGAAACGGTGGCCATCACCCGAACCGACGATACCAGTCGGCGGGCGGCTACGATCGCTATGGGCGTGGTTCACTCAATCGTCAACGCGACCTCCAAAACCCTGTCGGCGGAAGTCAGGTCACTTTACCCTATCACCCTGGTCCCCCGCCCCAGCCCCAGGGGCGACTCTTTTACCCGGTTGGCGACTTTTGGGGCTTCGAGTATCCTTATGGCGTCCGATCCTCTTATCCCATGGTCACTAGCCACGATGGCTTGCCTCCGAAGCTGTACACGGAGAATCACCTTCCCGAGTCTTTCTACACTGCCAACAAGCCCGGCAGGGCGATCTTCAGCACCAACGATGGCAATATCCAACCTCGCTACATAGCACCTTCCGACTTCTACTCCGATCGAAAACTACAACTGTGGAGTGCTGAGGAGATTCAGAAGAATGCCAATTCAATTCGCAAGAAGTTCTGGGAGCACATGAAGGACATGGCTGAGCCAGTATACTGGGAAGACATGTGCGACTACTTTGATTGCTTCGACATTTACCATCATGGCGCCCTCAACATCTTCAATCTCCTTTATCATCTGTGGCATGAGAATCAAGACTTGAAGAAGGAGGCTTACCGCGTGATCGCCCTGGAAATCGGTATTTGGTGCGATCGCTGGCTCGACAGACGTAACAACAAGCAGAGGCTCCTGGACTTCCAAAACTGGGGCAACATCAACAGCCTCTTCAGTGCAGACGACCAAGTCGGAAATCTTGACGCCTCACAGACCGAGATCATGAAGAACGCCTTGCACCATCGACATGATCAGCTTCGCCACAACTTTGTACCCTCTCCCACAAATTACCCTTGCAATCAGTTGGGTGTCCATGGAGCCAGGATTCAAGACTGGTTATGTAAGTATTTCAACTCATTTCACTCCCTATTCTTTTCATCAGAACCCCCCCGCCCAATTCCACCTTGTTTGTTGTTTTACGATGAACTAACATGATTGTAGACGACCAGCCCATCGCCGACAGCCACAACGGCCTTCACACCCCTTTGACTAGGTCATACCCTACACCCGTCGGCCAGAACAGCCTTGACAGTATCCCAGAGCACCCGAAACCTCCCCAAGGATACCGAGCGCCCGTAGTTGCCATCGGAACAAGCTCGAACAATGTGGTCTCCCAGCCCCCACCTCAGCCCCCATCTCAGCCCCCATCTCAGCCCCTATCTCGGCCCCAGGCTGCTCCGGCATCTACGCAGGAGGAAGAGCCCAAGGGCTGGGAAAGAGTTACAGGTAGGGATGAGATACATGGCCCAGTCCACCGTCGATCTCCCACCAAACGAGACCCTCGCAAGGACAGCACTAGGATTGCGTCTCCTGACCAACTCTCCGAAAGCAAGTCGATGGAGCCTTCACCGGAAGCAGAGACACAGTCCAAGCCGCCATCTGAGGAGGTGCTCCCGGACGAAGCTTCGGGCGGCGTTGAAAGTACTCAGAGCACAAGGTCGCGTGGCAAAACCATCACGGTCAACCTGCCGACCACGCCGAAGAAAAAGGACCCTCAGGGTTCTGGGCCATCCACTCCCCAGGCAAAGGCTAGGTCTCCCGAGCAGTCAGCGAAGAAAACTTCTTCTCCCGCAAGCAACTCTTCCGAAGCCAAGACAACACCGCCTTCAAGCACGCCGAAGCAACTTGAGAAAACATCTCCCTCCCCAACCACAACGAAGAGCTCCTCGAAAACTTCTACTCCGTACAGTCAAGTTTACAACGACGACAACGCCAACAACGTCGAGTTAGTTGAGTACCCCGAGCGCTCTCACTCTACTGCGATGAAGACGCAGGAGGACATGCAGAAGGAGATCGCTGGTCGTAAGTTGGATTCCATCTTCGACACAATGGCTTCAAGTAACCAGAAAGCCTCCTCAACAGCTGGGCAGCCTCTGAATGCTGTCGAGGACACTGACCCAAAGCCCAAGCCTAAGAGCAAGAGCAAGAAGAAGAAGAACAAGAAGAAGAAAGCTGCTGTTGTGCCTACTACGCCGCCTCCCACCACCTTCACGATCAATGAGGATGAGGATGTCATCACTCTTACGCAGAACTACAGAAAGGAGGACACACCTAGTACTCTAACAGAGTACCTTGCCCGGGGCCTGCGATCTATCGAAAACTACGAGCCTGCTGAGGTCACCCCCGTTCCCACTGTCGAAGATCATCATCCGAAGCAAGATGCTCCGCCTACTGACCTGCCTGCCACCACCTCGCCTCCCGCCACCTTCACGATCGATGAAGATGAGGATGTCATCACTCTCACGCAGAACTACAAAAAAGAGGATGCACCTAAGACTCTAACAGAGTACCTTGGTCGGGGCATGCGATCTATCGACGACTGCGAGCCTGCCGTGCAAGCTGGACACGTCCCCACTGTCGAAGATCATCATCCGAAGCAAGATACTCCGCCTACTGACCGGCCTGCTACCCCGCCTGCCACCACCCTCATGATTAATGAAGACGAGGATATCATCACTCTCACGCAGAACTACAAGAAGGAGGACGCACCTAGGACTCTGACGGAGTACCTTGCCCGGGGCCTGCGATCTATCGAAAACTATGAGCCTGCTGAGGTCAAACGCGTTGCCACCATCGACCATCATCCGAAGCAAGATACAACCCAGAGCTCGATGGAACGCCTTGCGGAAGATTTGGCTTCGATCAAAATCACGCAGCCTGCTCAAAATAACGAGCCAGATGCTCCAGACACACAGACAGAGCTAACCGGGAACTCTGCCATGCCCGTCCGCAAAGGCTTTCGCGCTGGCGCTGGCGGCTCCCTTCGCTTGTCGAAGACTCGGAACAAAAACGTCAAGAACTTGAGCTTTGTTGGCCAGATGGAAGCCGCCCATGGCTCGAACCAGCCTCTCGACCCGGCGCCACTGACTAACGCAAGCCGTAGCACCGCCAATGATGGCAACTCGAGCAATGCGTCTCAAGGCAATGTCTTGACACCTGCGACGCCTCTATCCGCACGGGAGACCATGCTCAAAGAAAAGACTCCCCTTGGGGCATCGCTCAAGGAATCCCCATACAAGGAGACCCTGTCCAAGGAGACCTCTCCCAAGGAGAATTCGTCCAAGGGGACTTCGCCCAAGGAGACTTCGGCTTAGGAGGCCGCGTCCAAGGAGCGCACGACCAAGGAACATGGAGCACGCGTCGATTCTACCCCGAAATCTGGTCTCAATCCTCGTGCCAATGAGTTTGTGTCTCCTCGTGGCACTGCGGTGCGCAATTCGTCAGCAGCCCCGCTTAAGAAAGCACCGATCCCTCTGGTCCCTCCTTTCAAGGTGTCTGGTCGGCATAAGCGCAGCCCGAACCCCTCGTCAGGTGCCACATCACGCACGGTTACACCTGGTGGCACACCCCCAAAGGCCTCAGGGAACGCTACCGAGGCTCTCAAGGACGTTTCAAAACATGTTGGGGATGTTGCTAAGAGCAGCGCGGACGAGCAGAAGAATGATGTCGCTCCCGTCACCAGCAGTTCAACTGCTAATAAGAACAGCGAAGACCATGGTGGTGAGCAGAAGAAGCGGACCTTCGGTAATAAGGTGACCCGGGCTAAGAGCCATCCGCAGCAGACTGACAACAAGCCAGGGTCCGGCAAGAACTTCTCCTCGTCTAAAAAGCCAAAGGTTCAAGGCGAGAACTCTTCTCAGGCTCCATCTGGGCCTACCTCGGCGCTGCCCCCCACCGCGACCTGGGCCAGTAAGCATCGGTCTGGAATCTCGGGCTCTAAGGAGGATGGCGAACAGAAGTGAAGGAACAGAATGCTTTGGAGAAAATATGCAACGTTGTCGCCTTCATTTGCCGAAAAGATTCGGTGTATGTCTAGAGTAGCAGGGTAGATTTGCTGTCATTTGGACGGGCAATCAAGATTAATGTCATGAAATGCAGTGGTTGTGATAGGCCTGTTTCGGTGACTAGTCTTCCAAGTAATGAGCAGTGCGCCAAGAGTGATGAAGCGTACCGGATCTCTCTTCTGTAACTTAAAAGCTGCAGAGGGAAGTGCTTGCCCTGCGGTCAAATTCCCCATCAATTAAGGTACCTTATGAATACTAGCCAAACAACCATCCATCTCAAATTGCCAGAAGCTGAGCCTCGGCGGACTTGTGAATGGGTTCGGAGCTCTGAGGCAGCATAGCTGCATGAAGAGATGGTCTTGTACCAAAGCCCGCGGAACACTTCCCGCCGCGTTTTCTACTGACCCTCTGCAAGGTACTCACAACCACGACGAAGTGTTTCCGGATTGTCCGCCGCGGGGAGGACACGCGACGAAGGACATTGCGACCTCACGAGTCTGGGGAACGCTCGCCAACGAATCCACCGAAATTGCCGGCGCATTCAAAGTGCAGTCTGGATCTGGGCAGCACACCAATCGCATCGCAAAAGATCCCTTTCGACGTCGAGATAGATCGTATTCTCCCAACACGGTGATGGTACATAAACTTCTTTTTTTCCTCATTGACCTTCTTTCCCTTACCAAGCGAGTCCCCCCGTCTTGGTTACCTTATGCGCTGCCCTTGACCAGGCCGGAAACCGTCTCCTCGATCTGCTTGTCCGACAAACCTGCGCCCTGTTAGCTCCCGGCTCTCCGAACTGGATATCCAGAAAGTCGCTACTCACCCTCCAAGGATTGGCTCTTCTCAACACCGAACTCTGTGTCGCGCAGCAACATCCGTCAGCAATTCCGTCTTCCTTCGGCGATCTGGTGGAGAGGGCAGTCCTAACCGTATCTCGCGTAAATCTTGGGTAGCGTTCCGGCGGCCTCGCGGATGAGGATCGGGGTCTGGGGGTTGTGCTTCTTCATCGTGGGGTACGTCCTCGCCAGGAAAGAGCTGTCGCGCGGTGTCTCGTTAGCAATTGATGCCGCAATGGCAGGCCAGGCCGGGCCGGGCGTGCCCGCCTCGACGGGCGACGGGCAGGAGGAGGAAACTTACCGGGTCGCGGCGCTGTGCTCGCCGGTCTGGCAGAAGAGGAAGCGCACCTCCTTGAGGGCCTTGCCGAAGGCGTACTTGGTCGACATCGTGGTAGGCGTTTGGCGCTGACGGTGGTGAGGTTCGTCGGTGGAGGGTGCGGCCGTCGGGTGGTAAGGACAATTGGGGTCGATTTGATTGGGGAGCTCGAGAATTGAAGTTGACGAGATGCCGCCGTTAAAGTGGATACCGTGCACAAATATTCCGGGTCCCGACTTTTGTGCCGTTAGCTGTCTTATGCAGATGCATAATTCAACCCCCCGCCGATGTAGGCGCCCCCCACCAAATGAGCGCTCGCCAATTTGCTCGTCGCACTCGAAGCCTGGGTGGTCAGTGCTCCCCTTCCCCAATGTCAACTTTTTTTTTCTGGACGTTGTCCCCGCTTAAGTCCGGTTGACGGGCTTCCCTTTGCGCCCGGGCGCGCGTGGGCTCTGTCCAACAGGTACGGATAGGTACCGTCCCAGCTGGCCCTGCGCGAACGCACTGCTATTAGCTGCCAAAAAAAGCTGCAGTGTCTGTCTGTCCCGCTCTGCGCCTTGGCCGGACCTCCTCCCAATCAATCGCCATCCCTCAACGAACTTTCCGGGTTTATCTCAACCTTGACTCAACCTCGCTTCCCAATTCCCTCCGCCGCCGAGCCCGAAATCTCCCCTCCCTTCCGAACGAACCCAGCTCCCGTCATCGACAGGGAACGCAAAGAACCGCCGGCAGCAGCTTCGTCTCGATCGAATTTCACCCGGAATCAAGATGGCCCCGGCAAACAACTTCTTCAAGGCGGCGCGCCCCGTCCTCCGCCAGCAGCCCTTCGCCGGCGCCCCGATCCGCAACGCCTTCCGCACCTCCCAGTTCCGCGCCCAGTTCCGCGAGAGCTCCAAGAGGTGGCAGAGCTCGACCGCCTCTGCCGAGGGCGCCCAGCAGAGCTGGTTCAAGCGCATGTGGGACAGTCCCGTCGGCCTGAAGACGGTGCACTTCTGGTGAGTTCTCCCTCCGCCGCTACAAATCGTGGTTGGGAATAGATGCTGATATGGGATGGTGCAGGGCTCCTGTTATGAAGGTACGATCTCCCCCCGCCGCGCTGCGTCGAGGACCCCGCGAATGCCGTGTTACATCCCTTGCGATGCCGCCCGCGCGCGATGTCGGAGCTTGAGTCTGCGCGCATGATGGACGGATGCTACGGACACATCATGATGGTGCTGGATGCTGACTGCGATTGGTACAGTGGGCTCTCGTCCTTGCCGGTGTCGCCGACTTTGCCCGTCCCGCCGAGAAGCTCTCCCTCACTCAGAACGCCGCCCTGACGGCCACCGGTATCATCTGGACCCGCTGGTGCTTGATCATCAAGCCCAAGAACTACCTGTACGTGCCTGATTCTGTCCCGAGCTTGTCCGGAGCCGGTACTGACTGATTTGTCTAGCCTCGCCGCTGTCAACTTCTTCCTCGGTATCGTCGGTGTCGTGCAGGTCTCCCGCATCCTGCTCTGGCAATCTTCCCAGAAGAGCGTCGGCGACGTCGCTCAAGAGGTCAAGGAGGAGGCCAAGGAGGCTGTCAAGGCATAGATGGGCTACATGGCACGGTGAAGTGGGGTTGGAGGGGAAGTAGGAGGAGGGATACGGCGACCTGTGCAGCTTGGCCTGGCTGAGGTCTGGCTAGCTGCTGTAGAGTTCCGGTAATACCACAATCAGCGTGGGGACGAAGCATGAGGGATTCATCTGCTGCGGCAGCTGCCCCTGTGTGTTTTGAGTACATCGACAAGGTCTTCGGATCTGGGTTGTAGACTAAACCTTTCTTCTATTTCATTCATCGGGATCTTACACGGCCCAGGATATGCATCATTGTAGCCCGAGGGAAAGATATGACTACCTCGCAAATGAGGGATTCGCTGTACGTTGATCCATGACAGACCATTGCGGAGTATGATGGACGGCGACTCAGTCCCATTTGTGTTCGCTGCGAGCAAGTCATGAAGCCGGAATTTCAGTCGTCGCAGTACTTGGCTACTACCATTCGTCTAGCAAAAGGGAAGGTCGGTCACAGAAGGCGCTGGATCATGACAGCGCCAAACTCACTCACTCTGACCGAGTCCACTTGTAAGAGAGCATGTCATGCACGAACAGTGGCAGGGTTTACATGTCAGGCAGTCGGTTGCGGTGTTTTCGGGGACAAATGAAATAAATTTCAAAAAACTAAAGGAGTGTTCCGACAAAATCCTATCTGCGTGCAGGCCAGATCAACCTGAACGTTCCTCCGAGGCCCTACCCAAATACACATGTGTTGACATCTCCAAACACCAGTCTCGTGTGTCACTTCATCCAACATGCCACTTCACTCAATAATCCTCAATATCATCCTCCGGAATATCCTATCGCCCGAGCCTTCACCTCTCCGAGAACGTCCCCTGCGACCGGTGGTTCCCGAGTACTCAGAACCCACACTGCGTTGTGAGCCGGTCGACAATAGCCGGAGACGGCTAGCGATGCGAGGCATCTGGGTCTGCTCGCCCTGGGTCTGGGTCTGCTCGCCCTGGGTCTGCTCGCCCAAGGTCTTGCGGAGCGAGTACCTGGGTCCTTCCTGGCGCGGTCCGAACACGTTGTCCTGCAGAAACCACCGATGCATCAAGCTCATTCCCTTTCGCTTGTGTGCGCCGTGCGCCCACTGCCATGGAAACCAGCCAGCAAAGTCGCTGAGGGAAGAGATGTCGTAAACCTCGATAGGATGAAGTGGATGCGGCAGTGTCGGAATGAGGCCATGGCGCTTGTGATGCTCCAGGTTGGATGCTGCCCATATGGTCAAGTTCCACAGGTAGGTGCGGGTGAAGTTGACCTGGACGGCCTGGGGCTTGTCGAGGATCTTGCCGTTGCGGCGGAGGGTGATGACATAGTTCCGTGCCTCGGGACCCTCGTGCTCGACGTGGAATTTCTTGTGCAGGACGCAACTGTGGATGATCTGTTTCATGATGTCGAGGCGAGTCTCCCTGTCGAGTGCAATCTCCCGGTCCAAATCGACATGAGGTTGTATCTTGCGCAGCGGGAAGAGGCCATCGCATTCGTGGCGAACGCACACGGACTCGATCGAAGGACCTTGAACGTACTCCCGAAGGATAGCGCCGACGTACCTAGTAGAGGTACTCTTGGTGTCCTTGAGATGGTGCTGAATGACCCAGGTTCCGTGGTACTGTGGGACGATGTGAGACGATCCGGTGAGGTTTTCCGAGTAGAAATGCTTGTAAATGCCGGCGGTTTGACTGAGCCCAGAGTCGGCCTGCTGGGTTGGAGACAAGACTGGAGCAAACGGGAGCACCAGAGTGTCGTAGAGCAGCTCGTCGAATACTTCGGCCACGACGAGATCGTCCTTGCGAAGGAGTTCGCCGTTGAACAATTTGGCGGTGGGGATCTTCATGACTTGGCAAACTAGGAGCAGAGCTCCTTGAGGAGCATCCTTGGCGGGGTCTCGAGTGAGCTCCAAGACTTTGAGACGGAGCTTCTCTCCTTTCATCTGCTGTTCAGGAGGGGTGTAGTTGCTCGGATGGTTGATCCTCGATTTGGCGAGTTTGTCTTCTTCCTCGTCGCCCAGCCATCCATACTTTGGTCCTCCATAAGGCGGAGTCGGATCATTGTGGGGAAGCAGCTTCAGCGTCGTCCCGACGGCATACGGTGCGAGAGGGTCGCTGGATACTGAGTCCTCAAGAGACATGTTGATTGAAAAGTTGCTAGCAATTGATGAGTGAGTTCCGTGGCAAAGCCAGAGATCACCTTGAGAAGCTCGCGGATGTGATACGCGTAAGATGCGGCAGATGAGAACAGCGATGGCTGAGACCGAGGTAGAAGACTAATAATCAAGTCGAAGAAATCCAATAATGTGGAAGATGATTCTTCTACGTTCTGGATTATTGGTCTCTGAAAGGTCCGTCAAGGTAGGTAGGTTGCGACCTGGGAGAGAGGAGCACTCACCAAAATGTTAACAAAACGAAACCAGAACATCAAGGTGAAAAGCCTCCCCCAGTTCGCTGTGACTGGATTTCTGGTTAGCAAAAGCCTTGTAGAATCGTTTGATGGCTGATCCACGCAAGCTATCATATTTTACGACGGATGCGTCTTATCCTCCACTCTGACTACTCGTCCCGCGTCTTGATGATCCAGCGACTCTGATTTACTAGCCGCGAGGAGTGTGATCCAAGACCCATCGTTGTCTTCCCCAGTCATCAGTTTACCTCGTTCCCTTGCTCAAGTACCGGAGATAGAGCGCAACTGAAGGGCTCGTCTATTATGGCCTTTCTGGTTTGATACACCGACAAGGTCTTCGGACTTTGAGACTGAACTTTTCTGTCCACTTCATCATTGGAAGTTTAACAGTTGACAATTTAGGACTGCACGGCAAGGTTGGTTTTCGTACCCTCGTAGAGCCTATGGTCGAAGACTTCAGACATGATTACGAGGCACTTTTGGAGGGGTGCGGCGTACTGGGTGCCATTGCCAGGAGGCTGCGAAACCTTGCAAACTAGACGGAGATGCAGCTGAGGAGCATGTGCCTCGGCAATGTATACGGTCTCATCGGCATTCTCGTTGTTCTCGGGCAGGTAGCTGCTCGAATTGTCACAGCATGAATGCTACTAAGGCTTCCACAGCATCAAGGGGAAGCACAAGATGATTAAGAAAAGAGCAAAATTGATGTAAAACGGTGATTCTTCCACGATCAGTGCGAAGGAATAGAACCACCTACAATCAACTTAGGTGTTGCTTCTCAGTACTGGTAGAGGTTTGCAATATCTATGGCGGTTGGTTTGCTCTATTACTTAGACCAGCTCATTCGGAAGGGAGACGTTAAATGATTTGAGTTTTGCTAGTCGGGCAGTGTTAGTTAGCTACCTGGGCAGTATCCCCTATAATTTGTGATTATAGACAGAGTAGTAGAAGTAGTTAGAAGGATAATAATAACGACGACGATAACGACGACGATAATAATATACAATAATAATAGTAAAAACGAGAAAAAGAAATATAGTCGCTTTAGAAATAAGCTACGGATTACTTATGTATGTGTGTAGATACTACCCGGATAGCCAAATAGCACTGCCCAACTAGCAAAACTCAATAATTTATTTACGATCCTTCCATGAGACGTCCGACGTAGCCAACAACGTTTAAGGTACCAAGAGAAAGAACTTTAAACGAGTCTAGAGCTCTCTTAGCTTTGAAAAGGAGCCTTCATTTTCACCACTGGAGCAGTATCAACAGAGCCAGGCGACGTACGGTTCAGAACGATTGAATTGCTGGGCGAAACCAAACTTGACCTGAGAAAGACTCGTGGTCTCCGCCTGGGAGTGATCTGATCCGCTAATGTGACAAGCGGCAGGACATACGTTGCGCGGAACCTGTTGGCTACATCCAATAGGTCCCTGAGGCAGTAAGGTAACTCTAGTGACGAAAGTGGCAGATGAAGATCAGCTTCTTCCGCGATCCAAACATGTGTCAAACCTTCAGAGAACGCTCAGGAAAGCATGTTTCGGCAAGAACTAGAGAACCACGCGTCGGGGGTTGGAAGACGGAACAGGCTGCGTACCGCATGCTGCTATCTGACTCTGCAGGCACCAAAATCCACCACAATCGTGCGGAATGCGTGAATGATCACAAAACTCAAAGCATCAAAAATGGTTAGTCGTCCGCTGCGGAGAATGAAAACCAAGAAGATGGCTCTTCCCCGTGATAACACATCTCAATCCACCTTGGCTTACATGCTGTGACAGAGTGCGTCTTTTCTCATCACTGAATTCGGCCTTCGGCCTCCTCGAATTGCCCCCTTGCCTGTATATTCGATGTGATGAAAGGCACGCTGCTTGCGCCCGACAATCAATACGAGGTCAGCAAAGGTGGCCAGCCGCGACGAGTCCACCACGGCGCCTAAGCCCTTCGCCACGCACTGTTGGAGCAGTTGGAGCCCCTGAGATTGACCCAAGCCGGGGCCGCGCTCATCTAAAGCGTGCTATCTCCAGTGAGTTCGACTAAACCGAAAGCATTTGTATGATTGGGGTTACGGATACATGTCGGTGCTGCTGCCGGCGCTGCTGTCGGCGGGGCCGGGTCCAAAATGTAACGTTTGATTATTGTCATTTCCTGCCGTAATACACTTGGATGACCTCCATCTCACCATCATCTGTCGCACGACCATCAGGCTTTCCTCTTGTCTTCACCATATCCCGTCTTTTTCCATTCCAATTTGACTGATCAACCATTCGTACCACCCTGTTCACCAGAACTCAACTCAACATGTCTGCCTCTGCGTCTCAATCCCACGTTGTCTCGAAGGAAGCTATCAGCGTTGTTGAAAGTTTCGAGAAGGCCGCACAGTTGGACGTGTCCTCCATCACCACCGAAGCCCAGGTCGACAAGAGCTCGCCATCTTTGCTGCAACAGGTACTTGCGTACAGTCTCAGGAGTGGAAGCCAGTATGTCTGCGTGGGAAATCAGTCCGAATGGCAACTCATATCCTTTGACCGACCTGAGGTTCCAGCTGAGGCCGATCACTACAAAACTTCCGATTATATGCAGATAAGCCTCATCAAGAACATGGAGAATCTGCTTCCTGCCGTTATCGGATTCCTTGGAGATGCTCAGCAGATGGAGACAACTCAGATCACTTCTGCCTCTTCCAAGCTCTGAGAACCCCTACATACCGGCTTGGATGTGCCTCTCGTTCCTTTCTCTTCGTGAGTTGTTTGTTCTCATTCTCCGGTGACTTTGTTCTGATGCTGACGGTTTCTTCTGAAGGGTTCATGATCCATAGCACTGGGTCTCATCTGTCTCATAACATGTGGTTGCGGTATGAATGATACATGTATTACGTTAGATGAAATACAAGAATTCATTCTCATCACTTGCATGATGATAAACTTATTCATCGTGTGTGTGTGTGTGTGTGTGTGTGTATTTCCTGACATGTTCTGAGGCCATTGAACCAAGTCCTTCTTGACCTTGTCCGGAACACAAATATCCTCCAGTGCCCACCCCTACACCCCTCGTGCTCCAACCCAGCTGAAACCTATTTGTCATTCCGCGATGGGCTCAACCAAGAGCATGACATTGTAAGGATGGAAGTGGAAGTCATAAATAGCCAGTGAGACGTTCTCATAGATATCCTCGATGTTACCCCGAATAAAAGTGGCCTTGGTAATGTGTTAGCCAGGATAGACCCGACTGGGAGGGACCAAGTGCGGAAGATTGGGACTCACAGATAAGTTTTGAGCGGTCTTTCTCACCGGTCACCTTGGCACTGGGGTATCTAGAACTTGTCAGGCATTGAGTTTCTTTTCTCCCAGCATTGCTTACCTGTAAGGTGGAAGTCAATCAAGATGCGGATCTTTGCAGAGCTTTTAAGCATGAGAAAGCGCTGCCACGCAACATATTGAGTGGTGTTGAATTTGGTGTCGTTGAGACGATTGTCCCTGAACCAGATAAGGCCAGGGCGGGCAGGGGCGATGTTGCTGCAGCCGGAGGTGGTGGCACCATTGAAGGTCTCACCAAACGTGGCTCTCAGGTAAACTGGGGCTGAAATGTGCTGCATGATATGTAATTGGAGAACCTATGTCTGACGAGTCTGAGAAAATGTTGCGCAGCCGGGTATGGTCCTGGCACTGGTCGTTTAAAAATTAGTCCGTGATACAGCGTGGATTTGACAGTTCTTAAACGCTTGAATTTGTGCGACATAGCGGAGGGCATAACTCGATTTCAATCGAGTCTGTATTCCCTTCGTGGCTGCAGTGTTCTGTCGTGCATTGTTACCGAGCATACAAACAGCTCACGTCGGTGAAGTCGGTGAGCAGAATACACTAGCAACCATGTCACCGGCAATCTCCAGCTGAGCCCCTGGCCACAACCCCGCGTTCCCCGCCACATCCTCGGTGAGCATCCACACCTAACCCATCAACACAACCTCATCCCAACTCAGCTCATCGCTCATCTACCCGCCAAGCCCTCCGCAATGAACAACCCGCTACTCGGCCATCTCTCAAAAATACTCACCCTCTCCCCTCCGCAATCCTCTTATCCATCCTCAGCCCTTTCAGGACCTCTCACGTCGCACACAGGAACAGCCTACCTCTTCCTCTCAATCTCATCGGCCTTTCCCCGCCTCCAGATCCATTCTTACCACGCAATTCATTGGGCACGAGCATACATCTCAAATATTCCGACACAGCCCGCCTCGGACTCAGCTCCAGAACACGTCCTAGGCCTTTCCGAAACCCTGGCCAGCCCAGCGATCCGCGCCTGCATATCTCAAGACTTGGCCCACGTCCACAAGTTCCTCTCCCTCCTCCCCTCAATCTCACACGCCAACCTCCCAACATGCCTCATTCATGGTCTCTCAGGAACGCTCTATCTCCTCCGTCTCATACGCCACTGGGTCCCCTCATCAGCGCCGCTCGTCTCTCGCGCCATCGTCCACATCTCAGAATACCTCCTCTCTTCCCCTTGGTCCTGTCCTCAATCAAGATATCATGGCGCTGCTGATGGGGACCTGGGAACGCTGACGCAGCTTGTGTTGACCACACCACCATTGGCCTCGCGATTAGTGGAGAGACTTGCAGCGTTGCTGGACTTGCAAGGGCCGGACGGGGAATGGCCATCTCAAGGAACAGAGGCTGGGGCTGAATCTCTCAACAGTAAAAGAGATGTCTCATTCGCACAAGGCACAACGGGTCTAATAATATCTCTGCTATCACTTCGTCCTTTTTTCTCGTCTCTGCAGGAGCGCATAGACGATGCCATGGCAAAAGCGAGGAACTTCTTAAGCACCCAAGAGCTTGGGGCGAGAGAACCAAGTCTGTGGTACGGCGCTCTCAGCACCCCATTGTAAGCTTCTTTCTACACCTGATTGCCATTGATTGACGTGAAACGAGGTTGTCAATCACCTGGCCAAACCAAGAGACACTGACAATGCCCAGAGCCTTTCCAAAAGGCCCGTCCAGAACATCGATTGTGAACCTCGTCCACCACCCTAGATCAACATCAGAACCCCCATCAGATTCGTCCACATCTGGCTCAATAGCGATATCTTACGACCCCGGTGCCGCATGGATGTGGGGAGTATCAGAGAAGGAACTTCCGCGAATGATCTTTTATAACGACATTTGAACCCGATTTGCGACTATCATCATGAGAAGTAAGCATTATATATGGCTCACGAATTCTAGTGTCATTTGGGACAACTGGAACGCAGGCAACGTAAATGGGACCACTGTATTTGGCGCATAAGGTGAGAGGGTGAGTTAGTTCGGATATGGAGACGGTGGTACTGGTATGGGATGGTCACAAGGGTGCGGTATGGTAGCGGCGGTACCAGACCTTGTGGTGTTGACGAAACCCAAGCACACATGAGGGTTAGACCAGAGAGAGATCATCTTAATCAAGACTTGGAAATTTCGGTCTTCGGTCCTGTCATAAAGGTTCAGACAGGTTGGCGTCGGCGAAAGTTTTGACAGAATTTCGTTACGCCGTCTCGCTATGTAAGGTCGGATTTAGCTTTTTGCAGTATCCAGACATGCCATGCGCGGGCACGGTTTGGAAATCAAGCGAGTTCAAATTTAGAATGAGCTTGTTGGTTTTTACTGCTGAACAAAATGGACACAATGGTTTCTCCGGTCATCCTTCAAGAGTGATAAAAAGACGAGCCTCGCCCTTCCTCCTCCAGATAACTTGCTCACTGCTATCACCATCGCCTTCCACCCTCTTCACAATTCCAGCATCCAACTTCACCCATTGCCATCCTCCATATTTTACACATCTTGACACACGCGCACAGCAAACATGTCATCTACTTCCACCGTGCGAGTCCTCGACTCTACGGCTCTCGAAAGGTTCGACCCGGGCGAAGAGCTGGTGCTGACGCCATACCCGCTGTCCGACCCCTGCAACATCTGATTCGAAGATGAAGGCAGGGCGCCTTCTGATTTCGACCCCTCACAAGCCGACGGCAAACTCATCGAGGAAGCCAACCCCGCCACGAGAGCTCGCCTCGTGATCAAAAAGCGCCTCAGCGGCGCGTCGGCGAACGGCCAGAAGGTCCTCCTCTGCCGCGTGGAGCAGGCGCCAACCGCCGTCGAGATGAATAACGCACACGCGAACCACCTGTCGGAGGCCGACCTGGTCATCGTCAAGACATTCGCTTCGAGACCGCGCTACGAATGGTTTCCTGATGGATACCGATCCCACGATCATGCATCTGGCGAGCCGAATTCGGAGGCCGCAGTGTACCAGCACCTGTACGACAACGGGCTGACCGGCTATCCTCACTTGGCACCGCAGTACTATGGCGCTTGGGTGTTTGAGAAGGAACAAAAGGGCCAGAATGCTTGCGCCCGCGACAGATACACCAGTCTCATCGTGATGGAATACATTCACGGAGTCTCCATTGAGCAACTTGGCATCCGAGACTGGGACCGTGATAACTATGGCCCCCTCCAACTCAGCACAACCCCCATCGCACTGTACAGAAACTCCGACAAGACGCTCCTGATGGATACCGAAAGCCGACTTCGCATATTCAAGACCTTGCTCGACGGCGTCGTCCGAAAATTGCACGCTGGCATCTTTGTCGATAGGATGGGCCTCGCCCCTAGCAAAGTCTTGGTTTCTCTCCGCAACAACGGGAAAGAGCTTGAAGAACCGAGGGTTGTCTCCGTCGGTTACTACATGGATAAGGTGTGGTCTCGGACCAAGGAGGGACGTGATTCGGGAAAACCCATGATCGCACAGCAGCTTGACCGACCACCTCATCCTGCTCTGTACTTTCCGGCCATATCAGAAGTCTCAGACTTTCAGGGCTGGTTTCCTCGTGAATGGTGCACCTACGACTCCGACCAGTTCCATGGATGGCTTTTGAGTGAAAGCGGGTTCGGGCCCTTGGACGGCAACGAGAAATACAGCAACCTTCCTGATGAGGATGCTGAATACTTGGGTCTCTCTATGTTTCCAGTCTTTTAATCTGCAGATGATTTTTCCGTTATTTGATTTACAGACTAGAAAACAAGATACATCACATTTGTCAGCATAGTTCGCCAGATGAAAATTGAAGAATTTTCTTGATGTCTTGGTAATTTTCGTCACTCTTGATCGTGTTTGCTGGGTTCTCTGGACTTGGGGCAGAAAGACTCTGATTGAAAGGCCTCACACTGCTCACAATGGGAACTTTTTTCCTTCGGTTTTGTATTGCTTTCTATTAACGTTCTGTTACCCGCATTTCAGTCATACATTTTCACAATCACATCCTCAATCATAGACTAGGCAAGCTCAACGAAACAATTAGCAGAGTAAGACTGAACTTATAGGGTGCGCCTGTACATCGGAGTCCTCCGACAATGCCGCCAAGCGACTAAAACCGTCTTGTGTTCACTGCTTCTGCCTTTTGGGGCTAGAAGTTTCCTCTTCCGAGGCATTCTCATCCTCACTTCTCTGGCGCTTTGGAGGGAGGAACTTCACGCAACGTACAATTCCTCCAGATTCCAAGTCGCCATAGATAGTGCGCCACGAGGGGGGTGCGGCGCCGTTGACCGTCTCCACGTTGCACACAACCCACTCGTCTGCCTTCTGGCCTCGCAGCTCTTCGATGGCATTCTCGCATCCTTCGCCATACGAGGGCTCGGGCTGCGAGCTTCGACTTTCAGCCGCTAGGTCCGCTACCATCTTCCTGAGCTCACGAACTCTCCGGTAATTGTTGTCCATGAACATCCTGAAGGCAGGGTACTCGGAATTGACTTCGATCGTGCCGAAGGCCAGATAGTCGTTTGTGGACATCCTGAAGACAGAGTACTTGGAGCTGTCTTCGATCTTGCCGAAGACCCAGCCAAGCCAGTGCTCACACAGCCATGGACTTGTATCCCACCTTTCCGGATACCATCCCTGGAAGCGTCAAATAGAATGAATACAGAACCTCTCGAACGGGTGAGGCGGGTTAGGCAGCTCTGTAAGAGGGTGTCGACTAGGCCATTCGGGAAGCTCGGGATTTCTGGCATACTTATTCTTCTCGTAGATCTCGCTACAGGAGTAATCGGCGAGAACCACTATAGTAGGGATCGGTGACCCGTTCAGGTCAAGGACTGTCACCAGGATGTTCCGAGGACTCAGATTGTGGAGTTGTACACCGACATGCAGAGACTTGACGACCCCGTCCAACCAAAGCTTGAGAACGTCCAATCGAAAAGTCTCGTCCTGAGGATTCATTGAACCTAGATCTGACCGGTATTCGGGTCTCACATCGTAATCCTTCGGCACGAGCACGGGATCCTCTGGATCGTTCGAAATACAAAGGTTCTTGATAGAGAGCCCTCGAATGTACTCCACGGCAATGGCGCCGGCGTATCGGATCTTCGGGGCATTTTTGTCTTCTTCATTCACATAGGGGACCTTGACAACCCATGTGCCGTAGTAAGATGGTACATGGTAAGGAGAGCCCATGATATTTCCACGCACCAGATGCTTCTCGTAGTGAAGCCTCAAGGCAGTCGATTCGCGAGCGTAAAAATGCTCAGCAAGTTGCCAATTACCGTAGGGAGGGTCCCCGGGTCCGCCGGGGAATACGAGTCCATTCGAGACCTTGACGACAAAGTAATCAACCGAGTCCTTCGTCTTTGTTTCGGGATCTAAACGCGGGAACGGCATTTGTGGCTGCACAAGGGATCGCGGGTACTTTGTCATCTTGCACAGCAACACTTGGTAAAAACCCTTCGTATCGTTCGAAAGATGCTTGATGATTTTAACATGGGCGATGGTTTCCTTGTCGACACCTGCGTCCGGGTCGAAGTTCCTAAGGCCATATCCAGCTGAGCAGGAGTGGCGGGGGGGTAGAGATTATAGCCCCACGGCTCGGGCGGATTGAGGCGCGGTAGCAACTCAAGCGTTTCACCGGCGTCGAACCATGGGCAATTCCGATTCATGACGATATATATGTGGTGATTTGCGGCGGTTTGAAGATAAGGTGACCGAGTCTTCAGATGATGTCGACGGGAGGCGTGCAGGACTGAAGCAGTTATAAGATTCTTGGACGGTTGCCGAAGAGATTTCTGAACAGAAGGGGCAGGATAAAACAGCTGCTGTAGCAGAAGAGAAGAATTGGGGGCTCGGTGGCGTCAGGGAAGACTCGGTTTCTGTTCGAGGAGGCAAAGAGCCGGTGAGAAAGCAAGAAGTCGTCCTCATCGCTTCTATTATAATCATTGTTATAGTCGTCCTCATCCTCGTCCTCATCCTCGTCCTCATCCTCGTCCTCATCCTCGTCCTCATCCTCATCCTCATCCTCATCCTCATCCTCATCCTCATCCTCATCCTCATCCTCATCCTCATCCTCATCCTCATCCGTTTGCTCCAACTCCGATTACAGGACGTCCCAGCCGAGAGAATCTAATGTCACACATCCTTTGCGGGTCTCAGTCCCATCGTGGCATTCAATCAGTTGCAAATCTGGCGGGCAAGTACGGAAGGTTTTGGACTATGACGATAGGGAAAACACCGCGTCTATTTTACGAGTATTAAATTGATGCTGCTATATCGCTAGAGGCCATTATTATAAACTGTAATCATGTACCAAATCTCAATCAAGCTCACTGTTTCTGCCTCTTGCTCTGGTCAGAAACCGTGTCGCCTCCCTCTTCATCATCTTCATCGTCTCTCTGTCGCTTCTTGCCGAGAACACTCCTGGCAGACTGCACAGCTTCTTCCTTCTTATAAGCCAGATCTTAGTAGGCCTCCCGGTTCATGAACTCCGAAACATCCACCCCCGTGTGGTCCTTCACTGAATGTAGAAAATCGTCCTTTGAATCTATGGGAGTATCTTTATAATTGGCTCCGTGGTCTGCCACAAGCTTTCTCAACGAGCGATCCGATTCGTCGCCTCGGTCACTGAAGATATAGTAGGACCCTTCCTCAACCTTGCCAAACATCTTTCCAAGCCAGCAGTCAAACAGCAACGGATGCTTGTCCCAGAGCGGCGGGTACCAGCCGGAGAACTTGGACAGCGGGATGATGCAGCACCTCTCGAACGGATGGACTGGGCGCGGTTCCTCGGCGAGCGGGTGTACGTCAGGCCATTCCGGGTCTTTCGCGTACTTGGTATTCTCGTAGATTTCAAAGCTGAAGTAGTCGAGAAACACAACTCGGGGCACAGCAGCCTCAGAATTGCTGTCGTCAACAATCGTTACGAACGTGTTTTGGGGGCTCAGGTCGTTGTACTGCACACCGGCATGCAAGGTCTTGACAACACCATCTAGCACACCCTTGAGCACCATCAACCTGAAAGCCTCATCTTCTGCGTCGATTACCAGACCAGCGAATTCCGGTCCTCGGAAAAGACCTGGGTCGTTTCTCGGAATAAGACAAGCGGTGTCGAAGAAAGATTCATACCCATCGTCGTCTGATTTGAGGTTGATGTTACGGTTCTTGATAAGCACGCCCTTGCAGAGATCATCGATGGAAACCCCGCGGATGAACTCCATGGCGACGGCGCCAACATATCGCATCTTCTGCTCACCGGCCTTGTTCTCGTAGGGAAGCTTGACGACCCACGTGCCAAAGTAGGACGGCACATGATACGGATATCCCATAATACCCCCGCGTTCCAAATGCTTCTGGTAGAGGTACCTCAGCGCAGACGAGTCTCTGCTGTGGTCCTGGTCCGCCAGCTCCCAGTTGTTCCCGGGTGGGATACCTCCCCCGCCGGGAAACAGGCCCCTGTCCGAAACCTTCAGGACGAAATGGTCAGCAAGATGTTCCTTCGCGTCGGACGGCGGAAACGGCATCTGCGACTGTGCGAGGGTTTGCGGATACTGGGTGGCTTTGCAGAGCAGCACCTGCGGACCACGGCCCAGGCCGACCCGAAGATGCCTGACAATCTTCGCCTTGCAGATGACCGCTTTGTCGACTTCCGCGTCCGGGTTGAAGCCGCGCGGGTATGCGGCAATGTTCTTCATCTCAGACCATTTAGGAACGGGGTAGGCGCCGCCCCAAGGTTCAGCTAGATTGAGATGGGGAAATAGTTCCAGTGTTTGACCGACATCGAACCAAGGGGCCTCTCGGGGAGGTTGGAAGTCCATGATTTCGTATGTGTGTAATATGGATCAAAGACCGCTGACGAAAAGCGGAAGATCTGTCGGAAGACGAGAGCGCTGGTGTAGGACGGGAGTGGTGGCGGCAGGAAAGAGCGCTGGTGTGAGGAAGCAGCTTGATGACCGAAAAGTGCTCTGATAAAGTGAGAAAGCAACTACTCAATGTCAGGAATGTTGGAGTTTTTAATGGATCTTATGGTGATCCAGAAAGAAAAACTTTCCAGTAAGGAGGTCCGCTGAGGCTGTCTCCGGCTGTAAAACCTTAACAACCGCAGTCCATGAACCGAAACGGAGTTGTAGGTCGCCGCCTCCTTCCAAGAAACCAGACAGCCAAACACCCGCGCGAAAGGTAGGCACCGTTCGGGTTCCTTACACCTCGCATGGAGGAAGAGAGAAAGACGGAAAGGACGCCGACGAAGTGCCCGCTACCAAATAATGCGGGTGGCCTTGATGGTCTCGGTAACCTTGATGACGATAGTTCACCGCAGGAAGGGACTTCTCCAACGCGGCAAGCACCGAAGCCAGAACCAGAAGGTGCTCAGGTCAACCGCTTTCCTTCTCCGTCACCCAGTTACGCCGCCTTCATACTGCCTGTTCTTCCTTCGCAGGCGGCTTTCTCCAAAGTCGATACACAACATCCAACGCATCAGAAACTCCGACAATATACTTTATACACCCGAAAGCTGGTCTCCTTCCCATCGCGGCAGCCAATCAGTCCTGATCCCATACCCTTCCCTCCCAACTACGAGTTGGTCACGGCTCGAAGGCTCACCAATGCCCACCTACATGACAACCGGCCGATTGAACGAACTACCTGTCTCCGACTAGCTCCCTCCTACCTATGCGCTCATCGATTAACGGAGGAAGATGGAAAACACTGTGAAGGGGGGTTGGCTGCTGTCAGGTCCTCCGGCGCCCAAGTTCTCTACCCAGATCACGCTGCCATCCGATCAACTCCTAACGCCCGTCTCCCGCCTCCCAGCCAATCTCACCAGCCAGCCGCGCCCACCTTCACCCGCGCCAACTTCCCCAGAACCCAGCCTACGAAATGATGTGTGTCGTGTACCACTAGAATGGGGGCCTAGCAGCATGTTGATGGACCTTGGTGCCGATTCCGATCCCCACCTCTCTCGAATGTGGGCGAAGAACCTTAGCCGTGGAACCTTTGTCGTACTCGACATAGACACCGTCTGTCAAGGACAAGCAGGTCCTCACCTGACACCGCACCACAGCCTCACGCCACACATCACCGAGGATTACCCGTGTGTCAATGAATAATTATATATGCTAAACGCCGCATAACACATCTGTATAGAATACGCCATGCCGTGGCCCGGCACAATGCAAAATCGGGTACAAATCCCATCAACATCAACATCCACATACACGCAGCTGCCTACCCATCCTTTCATCCAACTTGATCCAAACATGAAAACCAAAACACAGGCATACCCAAAAATAGAGGAACGCCAGGTGTCAACCACCACCAGACGAAAAAGAAGTTCAAACTTTTTGTATCTTTTATTCCCTAGCGGAGCATCTGCTTTCTCTCCAAAGGTAGCATCGTACATCTGGTCGTTGGTGTGGGTTGCCGTACAAGTACACGGTTTACATCGTGCCCTTTCCTTTTTCTTTTCGTGGTCGTTATCGCGGTTTTTCGTTTTCAACACAGGGGAGTCCAGCCCGGCGACCGCTCGTATTACGTGGTTGGTCGTAAGTCCATTTGCCGTCAGCTCTACATGACGACACACTCGCCTTCCTGTTGCTTGCCGATCTTGCTACGGGAGATGCGCTCGCGCTGCCGGGGGCCGTTCTTGCCGGCGCGCTTGAGGTCCTCGAGGCGCTCGCGGGCCTTGGGGAAGTCTTGGGCTGTTGACACAATTAGCATGCGCTTGTAGCGAGAAGTCAAAAGGAAACTTACCAGCCGCTCTCCAGTACCACCGCTTCGCATCCTCCATGTTGGCCGGCACACCGATGCCTACTTCCGTAAAGTATCCCATCGCGTACTCGGCCTTTGCCAAACCAGCCATCGCCGCCTTGCGAGCCCACAAGTATGCCTCCGTATCGCTTTGCTGCAGGACATTATCACTGCCAGTAAGGTACCATCCACTGAGCGACAGCTCGGACTGGTGCTCGCCCTGCTGGGCAGCGCGAGAGTACCACATGATTGACTGTCGAGGATCGATGGGGCAGCCCATGAGACCATATTCAAAGGCGCATCCGAGTCGATACTGCGAGAATTTGTAGCCAAGATCCGCCGCCTGTCTGAAGAGGGTAAAGGCGTAGGCCTCGTCCTTAATGATGGCGTCGTTGGGAGCTGCGGACTCGTACAGCAGACCGAGCTCGTGAAGGGCGTGGGGGTTCTCGGCGTCGGCGCGTTCGGCAGCCCGCTTCAACCAACCCACAGCTTCGCGAGGATTCTTGGGCTGGCCAAGAAGTCCCTTCAGCAGAATCATACCCACCTTGTACATGGCTGGCGTGTCCCCAAGCGTTGCAGCTCTCTTATACCACTGAATCGCCTTCAAGGGATCTTTCCTCGTACCGCCGCCCTCTTCGTGACCAATCTCGCAGCACACTGCCGTCCTGTACGCGGCCGCCGCGTGTCCTAGCTTGGCAGACGACTGGTATAGCGTGAAGGCTTCCTTATTGTCGGGCTCCTGTCCAAACAGTCCGCGTCCAAGACAATCTGCGTAGAAAAACATGGATTCGGGGTTTTGGGCATTCGATAGCTTCTTGAGAATCTTGTTCGCATCCATGAGGTACTTCTCACGAGCGCGAACCTTCATCTTCGGGTCAGCCAAGTGAGGCGCTAGTACGTCGACCGCCTCCACGAGTCTCTTTGCCAGCCTCAGGGCAGACTCTTGGTCATTGGGATTCGTCTTGATGATCTGGCGCAGGCGCTCGAGCTCCTCCTGTGTGACTGGCGTCGAAGCTTCCGTGAAAGACAGCGTGCTGGCTTGCTGGGGAGCCATCTGCTGCGGGGGCATCGCACCAGGACCGGCGGGAGGCATTGGTCCGCCCATTCCGCCGTTGTAGTTGCGGACAGGTGCAGGCTTGTCGCTCATGCTGACCATCGAGTTGGGCATATGACCAGGGCGAACTGGAGTGGGATGAGATGGCAGGGAATCACCGCTGCGACTTGGAGACGGTCCATGAGGGAGACCTGGACGTCCCATTTGCGGCGGGTTAGGTTGTTGTGGTTGATCCCAGCCGTTTGGTGGACCGTTGTAAGCGTCTTGTTGGTAGCCGCCATTCATGGGTGGCATTGGCGGCGCGTCACCGGCCATCTCGAAAACGGCTTGCTGCGATTGTCTCAAATCAGGTTGCGACTTTGTGCGGCTCATTTCCGGCATGCGCTTAGCACCCGGTTGAGTATGTTCCGCAATGCCGGGTCTCATGTGCTGATCGAATGAGCCGCGCGGGCGGTGTGAAGGCTGCGCATCGAAGTCGGGAGCACCACCTGGGCCCCCTGGGCCTCCTGGGCCTCGGTAATCGTTACTCGTGCGCGGAGGCTGATAGTATGCATCGTAGACATCGCCGAATGATGCTCTGGTGTCCCTATAACCATCCTGGCCTCCATCATATCCGTCATACCCGTTCTGAGGGGGCAGCGGGGGGTTCGGAGGGTGCATGCGCTGCGGCGGCGGTCTGTTGCCCTGGGCTGTAGATGGCCGGGGAGGAACACCGTTACGAGGTCCTCCTTGGCTGCCCGGCCCTGCATACGTGTCTTGCCGATGCGGCGGCGCACGTCTTTGCATGGGGTCATTGACCGGCATCGTCATGCTCCGAGGCGGGGGGCCGAAGTTGTCCTGCGGGCCATAACCATCGTCTCTGAAGTCAGGCCCTCCGTAGCCGGGGTCGGGGCCACGTCGCGGCTCCGGATATCCTCGCGGCGGGGGCGGCCCTCTGCCATTCGGCTGTCTGGGAGGTGGTCCCTGGGCTGCGATTTCCATGCCGGCCATCTTGTTCAGTATCGCCTGCTCTTCGTCGAGGTCTGTCTTGCGGCCCTGTCCCGGGAACGCGGGGAAGGCGCCGCCAAAGCCCTGGGGGCCAGGTGGGCTTATTGGGCCGCCATCTTGCGGTCGGGGGCGGTTCGCTAGCGATTGATCAGCATACGAGAGCAGTGACTCCATTGAGCAACTTACCCGCAGGGTCTGAGTTCGCCGATCGCTCGTACGGAGCAGGTCGTCCTCCGCGTCCCATGGGGAATCCTCCGCGGCCACCAGGGCCACCACGACCCGGGTGAACGGGGGGATAGCCGCCGCGAACACCGTCGGCTGTTGGGGGACGTGCTATCGGGCCTCCTCTTCCCATCTGTGGCGGCGGACGCCCTCCTCTTCCTGGGCCATTGGGTCCTGGGCCGCCGCCGTAGTAGTCCTGTTGCGGGTAGCCCTGATTCGGCGGTGGCGGGCCTCTTCCGTAGTTCTGGTCCTGGTACCCTCCGCCGTAGTCCTGGCCGTAGCCGCCGTCGTCGTAGTAGTCATAGCCGTAGCCGTCTTGCTGGTAGTTGTCGTACTGCTGGGGAGGAGGAGGGCCCCGTTGCGCAGGGCCGGGTCCAGGACGAGGCGCGGGCGGGCCACCGCCGTATGGGCGCTGTCCCGGGTATCCTGCCATCGTCTGGTCTGTTTTCCCGCCGCTAGTCTGGTCGAAACCGTGCCGTCGTCGACTGGGTGGTTTCGCAGGCGCAAATTGACGCGATCGGGAGTCGCCTCGTGTGGTTTTGGGCCGATTGGTGTGTAGGTTTTAAGTGTGTGTTGTTGGTGTGTGGTCAACAAGGTCGGGAAAGTGCCGGGTTCAGGACAGCTCCTGCGCGGCTCGGGGTCGCATAAAGGTTGCTCTGGGAAAGGAGAGAAATTAGGTAGGTGTAGCTCCACAGCTTTCCGGAATTGGATCGGGCTGCTACAACAACAAGCGCATCGCTGAGCGGTTCGAGAAAAGAAGAAGAATCAGAATCGCAACACCAAGTAGCGGCGGCGGCGGGGGTTTCTCGTCCTTCTCTGCTGTAGGTGCTGGGATTCAGCGCGTTTCGGCTCAATGTTGATCGACAGTTTCGGCGGGCCAGGCAATGCGGGAAAGCGCGGGCTCTCAGTCGACCTGACGTTGTTTTTTTCTGAAGCTGTCCACAGCAATTTGGGGAACTGTATTCGGGGCGCACAACAACGGTCGAGCAAAAGGAGAGACGGATACAAAAAAGGAGAAAAGAAGAAAGAATGATTTGAGCCGCGCGTTGGCAGTGCCGGGAAGCAAGGTCAGGTCGGGTTGCTTCAGTTCAATAGAGCCGGCCGTTAAGGGGAGATCGCAGGTGTTTCCAGAACACGGCGTCTATTGGTGGCAGAGACGGTGGAGATGGACCGAGTTAATGTTCAAGGACCAAGACCAAGACCAAGCAAGCACAGGCAGGCAGGCAGGCAGACTGGGCAGCAGTCGAATGAGGTGCGTGGTACTCTGCGAAAGGCGGACACTGGAGGGGCTGGCTGGGCCAGTGCAGCGCGAGTCTTGGGTTGTCGAGTAAGGTCGTTGGATCCTCAGTCGTCTGGATCCCTGGGTGTCGTTCCAGTGTTTCCCGTAAGCAGCCCTATTAAGGTGAGGTGAGGCAAGGTAGGGAATGGTGTGGTGTCGGGCTTGAAGGAGAGTAAAAGGAGAGGTAAGAGATAGAGGGCGAGGAAGAGGTCGGCCTCATGCACGCGTCGATGGAGAGCGACAGAGAGACACACACCAAGCAAATAAGCAGCAACAGCAGCAGTGTGTGGTGTGTGGTGTGCGTGTTGTCGGGTCTGTTGCCGGTCTCCCCTCTCTGTATGCGCGTGTCTCTCCGGCCTGTCTGCAAACTGCAGGTGAATAAAGACAGACTGGGGTGGTGGTGGAGGAGGAGAAGGAGGACAGACTCAGAGTGGGCGGTGGACTGTGGACTGTGGACTGCGGACAGTCGACTGGGTTGGGCGGATATCGATGGATAATGGACGAGGGGTTGTCTTGTGTCTCGTCTCCCAGGGCCCCCGGGCGGTCGCTGATGCTGCGGTGGGTTCGTTGGTTGGCTGCCAGCGGTACGTACTCTGGGACGGGAGTTGTCTTGGTAAAGTGGTTACTGTCTAGGTACTGCGTAGTTGCAAGGCCACCAGATGACGAGAGCACCACGGGATGCACGCAAGTACCTCACTAAAGCAAGGTACGCGATGCAGCGCTCGCACTGCCGCAGTTAGCTCAGCCCATGAGCGTGGAGGAACACCACTGAGGTCTGCTATTCGCAGGAAGAGAGGCCTGGCAGTCGACTCCCATGAACAGCAATAAAGCCAATGGGGGCCGTTGAGGCGCATTAAACAGACCCAACAGGCGACAGCCCCAGATCCCAGCAGGCCAGCCCGCGTTACAGTTAAACCTTTCGACAACAGCAGACGTCGTCCCTGTGTTGCCTCTGGGGCCTCCCGCCCTCCCGCCCCTCCGCGACGCAGATGGGATACTCTGTTATGCTAACATTACGTCTCGCAGTTGCTGGACGAATATGTGTGTTAATGTGATGGAGTCCTTCCTTCGTCCATCCCGGCTCTCTCGCGGGCGGTGCTCTCACTCTCGCAAACTGACAATGGAAGTACCAGGTCGGCCTTGGGTACTTTGCCCTTCCGCTGGCCCCCCTAAGAATGTTTCCCTCAGGGACACTGAAAAAGTTCATCCGAGCGCTGTAACGAGGGTCTTCCCGGCGTCTTGACTTGGAACTGAGGTCATGGCTCACAGCCGGCCGATACATTGACTCCACGCATTCCACAGGCGCTGTCTCTGTCTCCGCCCGAAGAGTCAGTCAGTCACTCGAACAACCTGAACTTGCTGCTCTGGCATGGAGCACTTGTCTACGGATACCGTTTGGGCAGTGTCCTCGCTACGTCCGGCCTTTGTCTTCAGCACGCAGCGTCAGCTATGCCCCTTCCGGCCGCCCGTCTCTGCTGCTCACGAGGCAAGATCAAAGACATATCTCTGTTCTCGACCTCCACACGCTGCAAAGCTTCATCCGACAACGTGTCATGAAAGTGCACTCCAGCCTCCGCGAGCGATGCAAACCTCAGAGGATGGGCAAAAAACGACCAGGCATCCCGCCTGCTGCCAGGCCGTGGGACCTGGCCTCAAGTCGCACAATGTGCCCTATTAAGGCGCAAGGATCAGTCCCTAATGGAACGGAAGCAATGCGCGCTCTGGGTTCCCTTTAACCTCCCGTCAGGCACCGTCATACCTCACCACACAAGAGAGCCCAGCGCTGTTGTATCAGAAACCCCCGAGTGGCGAACCTGATTGGGCCCCTTCCCTTCAGCCCCCTCAATCCCTTTCCGCTCCCTCGTCGACCTTGCTGGGCTTTCTTGCCCTTGGCTTCTCCAGTATTATCACACAGTCAGCAGCAAATCAGGGGGTTTGGCTTCACCTCAGCTCTCCAGCCGCAGGTCTGAAGTCAAGCCCGTCGAGGCAGGCAGGCGAGAAAGCGAAGGCGAGGAAACACTTCTTCGAGTTCGAGAGCGAACCCTACCCTCCCCTTCGCCTTCGGACCCTCAGCCAATGCTTCATCAGTGCCGATACCAGGGGCAATTAAGTTTCCAGTGAGCCTCTGTGCGCCGAACGGAGCCTTGTCCTGTCCGCGACATTTCGTCTCATGTCTTTGCCTGCCCATCCATCCATCCCCTTCCGTCATTCCACTGCCCGTCCTGCTCCCGTCCTGTTGCTCGGTGCTCTCGCAGTGCGAGCGTCCAAGTTCAAAGCAGGTCGTCGACGGGTTTGCGGGATTCCTTACATTTGACAGCCGGTTCATGCAGTCAGCCCGAGGCAGCGCCGCTAGCCTCCTTCTGATCGCGGAGGGCGACCCCTTGTGATTTTGGCATGTTGCCTCTCATCGGTGTGGATGGGGGGGGGGGAGGGGGGGGGGGGGGGGGGAAGCATAACTAGCTAGCAAGGGCACATGTCCTCGCGGCAGCGGCCACGAAGCTCTGCCATTCGTCGACTGCTCCGGTCATGCTGAGGAGGCCTCTGTCCTATCGTATCCGTTACGGAGTTTCCGCATTCCTGTCTGTCGCCGCCGGCCGTCTCCGGTGTGGGAACTCTCCAAGTAAAGAGGCGAAGCCGTTCGGCCCGGCCAACGTACGGCCAAGGAAGTGGGTGTGGATTCATGTCGGCCGCCCCTCAGCCAGCCAGTTGCCTCTTCATGCTGTTCTCACTCAAGCAGTCAGGTCGTCTTCAGGCACGACCGTTTTGCCCTCACGAGGAACTAATAGACTAAATCACCTTGGAGGGCTGAGCGGTCGCAAGCCGGCGTTTCCTTGTGGGGACCGAAGACGTCCTTCAACGGCCGCCCGTCGAATGAGCGCGCGATTGATGGACCATCCACATGGGAAATGCAACAACAACCACGCCGCCCAAGACGGGAATGACGGCAGGTTCAACAACGCATGAGCAACCTTTCTTTTCCCTTTTCCCTTTTTCGCCACGACGGCATCGACATCTGCCTCGAAAGGCTAAGCCGAACTCTTTGCATCTTCAGAAGGGTGTCTTGCGGGCAGGCAAGTTCCCGCGCAGATTGTGTTTCCGGGGAACTCTTGCCGCGCCATCACGGAGGGGTCGGTGCTCGCTCTCCCTCCTTTCATCCCATCATCAAGCCAGACAATATTGTTCCGTCAGAGCACGACGGCGGGAGAACGGAGGAAAGATGAGATGCGTTGAGATGTGGCTGCTAGCAGTGCGCGTCGGTTCATTTCCAGTGTTTCTCATTCGCTGCTCTGCCTCTTTCCGCAGCAGCAACAATATGCCGCATCCAAACCAACATCCCCATTGTGCTGCTTGTGTCGTTTTATGTCTACTCTGCCGCGCATTGTGTTGGACCAAGGACGAACACATACTCATCCCACGGCGTTGCGCCTTTCCGCCCGCCCGCGCCACGAACCTGCAGTCTGCATCAACACCCAACCATCGATGATCCCGCCTGGGCATGAGGTCGAATCGCGGAGAGGATGTGCTGCGAACTGGTCTGTGGGTGCGAATGGTTAACGGAACGGTGTGCCACACCAGCCGAACGGACAACGGTTCAGTCCTCGTGGGCGTGTTCAATCAATTTCGAACGGACCCTACCACTTCATGATTGGAGGCCGTGGAGGAGCTGCGGCGTGCTCTAATTCCTCGGAGGAACGAATGAACGGCCTTTGAATGACTTCTTGGGGAAGCACAAGCCACACACACGTTCTGCTGGGATAGAATCACCTGCATGGACCTCCGCCGGATCCGTGAGCCAACCAGCTTCTGCTGACATAACTTTGCATAGAAAGCTTCCCACCGCCTTCCCTTTTGAGCGGCAAAGGCAAATCTCCAATCAAGCGCGTCAGGTTCGTCATCGATTGGGCGGTAGTAGCATTCCCGTCGCAGAAGTCTAGTCCGAGGTCCTCCGCGCCGGCCTGTTGAGCTTTTGTGCATCTTCTAGCCAGAGAATCACGAGAAACGGTCACAATGTCGAAGAAGGCTACCAATTGGAAGTTATGGGGAAAGATGGTGCTGGGGTATGTGCGGTGCTCGAATGGAAATAATGCTAAAGAAACGAATGACTGACGATTTGTTTCCAGAGGAGCGGCCATCTGCGTCGGCGGGCCGGCCTTCACCATCTGGGTGACCCCGACCGAGGAGGAGCTCTTCAAGCGATACAACCCCGAGCTGCAGAAGAGGAGTCTGGAGAACCGTGAGAAGACGCAGGCCGAGTTTGACCATTTCGTCACCAAGTTGAAGGAGTACTCCAAGTCGGACAAGCCGAGTAAGTTCGCGGTTGTTGAATATGTCCGAGGTGGCTTTGCTAACCTGCGCGCAGTCTGGACGGTTCGAGACGAGGACATCGAGAGGCAACGGATAGCGCAGCTTGCGGCGAAGAAGCAAAGGGACAACGACATCAAGGCGCAGCAGGAGGCCATGAGGAAAGAGTCGGGACTGTAGAGCGATGATCATTCGACACTATGAATTATCGTCCGTCGCGAGCGAGGACTGTATTATACATGACGGGCCAGACACCAGGGAGGTGCATATCATAATGGCTGTAAAACAACAGAAGATACCATGAAACCTATGAGGGCTGGTCAATGGCGTTCAAGGAGAGAACTTTGTAATTGGGTAGTCAAAGAGAACAGCGAATCTACGAAGCTACAAATCAAATGGAGACGACATCTCGGCTTTTCCAATTGTTGCATCGAATAGTGATGTTCGCGCTGCAAAATTTCGCGGACTTGACCCCTCCACCGCCCCTCACCTCCCCGGGTGTGCTTCGGTCAGTGTCGGTGAGATCACACCACACAAGCCTCGGCACATACTATTTCCGCAAGCGAAGAATCTTGGCACGCACAAAACATCCATCTTGACATTGACCATCACCACAGCTCCAGCGGCTCAGCCTTACGACATAAGACGGGACATACGAACGAGTTACGGGTAAGTGAAAAATTCCCCGGCATCGCCAGTGCACCTGGGCAGCTTTCCCCCCCGGCCGCGAAAAAAATTTCTTGGTTGGGCGGCTGGTTCTGCCCGCCGTCGCCTGCGAAAACGAGAGACCATTTTGCTAATTGCCCTGAGGTACCCGCGCACAGCTTCCCTAAACCCGCCCGATTTCCTTCCACCTTACCACCCCCCACTCCCGCCTCAAACCACCACCACCTCCCCCCTCCGCCAAAAACACCACCGTCGATATCGCAACCATGTCGGACGTCCAGGAACGCCTCAAGAAGCTCGGTGCCTCCGCGCGTATCGGTATGTTTGTTCTTTGAGCTCTGGAATTGATTTTCCTAGAGCAGGAATCGCTGTTTGACTCGCAGAGCAAGGCTGACAAGGTTGTGTGCGCAGGGTATGTTGTGACCAATCCGCGAAAAATGACCCCTCACCACCTGCCCCCAGCTCTACCTCCGAACCACGAGAGAAAAATTGTCACCACCAGACAGAGCACGATTCACCGAAATGCGGCTTTGCTTTTGATATGGGAACATCAGATGGCTAACGTACCGATCCCGACAACAGCGGCAAGGGCACCCCCCGCAGAAAGGTCAAGCGCGCGCCTGCCCGCTCCGCCGCCGACGACAAGAAGCTCCAGGCCGCCCTGAAGAAGCTCAACGTCCAGCCCATCCAGGCCATTGAGGAGGTCAACATGTTCAAGTCTGACGGCAACGTCATACACTTCGCTGCCCCCAAGGGTATGTCACCATCCCGTCCCCGTGCATGAAGCTGTCGCTGCTGCGGTGCTGTGCTGCTGCCGCACGCGCTGTTTGTCACTTGAGAGAAACATCCCGCTGAGACCTGAACCAATAGTCCACGCCGCCGTCCCCGCCAACACCTTCGCCATCTACGGCCACGGCGAGGACAAGGAGCTCACCGAGCTCGTCCCCGGCATCCTCAACCAGCTCGGCCCCGACTCCCTCGCCTCCCTCCGCAAGCTCGCCGAGAGCTACCAGAACATGCAGAAGGAGGGCAAGGACGGTGAGGAGGACGACATCCCCGACCTGGTCGAGGGTGAGAACTTTGAGAGCAAGGTCGAGTAAACAGTTCCCGGGCCGAATTGAGGAGAAACATTTCTGGACCTGATGACACCAACGACAAAAAAAAAACGTAAAACATTTTCAAAATACAAAGCGTTTTTGTTGATGATCATCCCGTCTGTCCCTCTCTCTTCCTTTTGCCCCTAGGGGAGTTGTCGTCGAGATACCGGGTCCCCATGGAAAGAAAAAATGTTTTCAGCGTGTGGATGTTTTTACAAAGGAATTTAAAAAAGGGCAAAATTTCCGCGCAACATACTCAAGGAGCGACTGACACGACTGTGCCCACCGTCTTTTTTGCTCTGGGCGAAGCTGGAGGATTTCATGAGGGATTGGTCAAAGACGAAGGTCTAGGGAAGAAGCGTGATGCCCTTCCGCATGCGATACCGAGTCTCTGCATAATGAAACATTGCAAAGCCTGGACATATGGCATGTTTGTCTAACGTGATGGTGTATTACGCGTATTCCTCTCCTGTCTTTGGTATCGTAAGCCCATTCGAGGTCACCTCTTGGGCAGCTCAAACTTGTCATCCCCGACATTGGCAACCCAGCCAGCCAGAGCCTCCCTCCTCGCCTCCATCTTGACTTCCCGTCTCGCCGCAAGCATCTCGCTTCCTTTGACATCCGCATACGTCACCCCAGCCAGTGCACTCCTCAACCCCTCCCCATCATCTCCGAGCTCATCCGCAATCGCCGCAACCTCCTCCCACATCCTCCGCCTCGACACCGCACTCGCGCCCCTGGCATCAAACGCCTTGCGGCCCTGCAACACGCCCCCCATCATCCCCTCCTCAAGCCCGCCGGCAGTCCACGCCGCGGCCAGATTACTCGCCGCAATCTTCTCCGCGCGTGCCTTCACTTCCCGCTTCGAGAACGCAAACTCCCGCTCCGTGGTGCGCACCTCGAACGGCGCGAACCTGTACCCGCCACTCCACGCCTGGCCGTCAAGACTCGCCATGCGGCCACGCGCGGAGAAGGCCCTCTCGCACCCGGCGGCGGAGTACTGCGTCTCCGGGAGGATGAGGGAGGAGAGGTAGGCGTTGCCCGGGTAGATGAGCAGCGAGGTTAAAGAGGAGAGAAGGGAGGTGCACTGCTTCAGGGCGATTTTGTCCGAGCAGGATTTGGACATGGTGGGCGGGGCGTCGCCGCGCGCGGGCTTGCGGCGGACGACGCCGAGGCGGGAGAAGTAGGCCCGTCCGGGGAGCGTGCCGGCGTCTTCGGAGGGAGCAGCGGCGGGCATATCCCACGGCGAAGCGTCCTCCTGCGCGGCCATGGTGAGTTCCATGCTTGCGTCGCCGCATGGCGCTTCGGTGCAGTACATGTGCAGCGCGACGCCGTCCTGTATTGCGAACGGCTGGGGCGCGTCTGGGGATATCTCGTGATGTTCACGGCGTCTGACGAGGGTTGACTCCCCTGACAGGAGCTGGCGGCATTCATCCAGGAGATGCCGGTTGAAGGCGCGGATGGCGAGGACCTCAGCGTGCCAGTCGTGGAGGGCGTTCCCCTTTGCCTGGGGGAGTTTGGCGGCCGGGAGACACTTCATGCCTGTCCTGCTGGGTGTTAGTCCAGCTCACATGAAGATGGGAGGCGAGTGAGGGTGGATTTGAGTATTGCCATTCATGCTAGTTACATCGTGCCTATCGTAAATCTCGCCAAATCTCGTGAAAGAAGTTCCAACGAAAAACACCATGTAACGCCCAACTTACGCAAGAGACAGACACGTCAGGACGCCATCCCGCTCAGTAACGATGCCGCTCAGGGGAACCCACTCGTGCAGGCCATTGTCTCTGACCGCAGGCTTCCTCTTGGCCGGCAGCTCCCCGAACCGGCGCAGGACCAAGTCAGCCACGGCATTCGGGTTCGCGACAGTCATGCGTTGCAAAAGCGGTCGTGATACTCTCACCCAGCAACTCATCCCGTTCGATGTAAGTGACCAGCACCTCGCGGAACCACTGAAAGCGGGCGGGCGGAACTCGTGCACCGCCACAGGGCATCAGGGCAAACACCAGCGCGCCACACGGCAGGCACACAAGTCGGAGCGCACCTTCCTTCCTTCCTTCCTTCCCAGTCCGAGCACGTGATTGGCGCTCTTAAGCGAACGACGGCCGTCCCAGAGTGGGGCACCCAGGGCTTTACAACCACCGCACTGAGGGAAGGAGCGAATTCCCCACAACACCGGCCCAAACCGCACCGCCCGCGCGACGTTGCGAAAATTGAATCTCAGCAAAAGAGCGTGACGCCTTGGACTTCCTCCTTCGACCTCCCCCCCATCACCGACAAGTCAGCCAACGTTCGCATTCAATACCGCCAATGTATGTTCTTTGAATCCTTGCTGCGGTTCCCTACGTCCATCCCCTTTTTCGAAGATACTTTTCGCTTTTTTTCCCACGATCGCCGCGCCGCACCGCGCCCTTGCCACCGAGCCATGAGTCGACGTCACTTTGGTGTATTGTGAAGGATTTTTGCGACTGGACGACGGCTCGTGGGCTTTGAGTGCGGCCGGCATCGTGGGAAGGAAAGAAGTGTTTGCGAAGGGACCTGGACGGATGGGAAAGACGGTTCCAATGTGAGGAGGCTTGCTGACAATCGAGAAGATGCGCACGTACGACGATTCGTTCTCGGGCCAGAGAATCTACCCTGGAAAGGTACGATAGAACCACCATCGGCCAGCTCAGTGCAATCCCCCGTCTCCGCCCACGGCAAACCCAACGTCTTCCCGTCGATCAGTTGTGCAGGATCTGGAGGGGCAATGCAGAAGGAGATCAGATGGGACACGAATGGACGAGAGCAAGGACAACAACGACGATCGACGGGAACGATGTTGCATGCCGAGGACAGGCAGACTGGGACCAATGGGCAGGCACATCACGCATGGTTGAACAAGGCGCTGACGAGAACTCTGAATACAGGGTAAGCTCTACGTCCGTGGTGACAGCAAGATCTTCCGTTTCCAGAACGGCAAGTCCGAGTCCCTCTTCCTCCAGCGCAAGAACCCCCGCCGCATCTCGTGGACCGTTCTGTACCGCCGCCAACACCGCAAGGGTATCTCTGAGGTATGTCACCCTTCGTCCTTCGCCCCGATGCAGATTGCTGATTCCCCCCGCAGGAGGTTGCCAAGAAGCGCACCCGCCGCACCGTCAAGGCCCAGCGTGCCATCGTTGGTGCCTCCCTCGATGTGATCAAGGAGAAGCGCTCCATGCGCCCCGAGGCCCGCTCCGCCGCCCGCGCCGCCGCCATCAAGGAGTCCAAGGACAAGAAGGCCGAGGCCAACGCCGCCAAGAAGGCCGAGAAGGCCAAGAACGCCGCCGCCGGCAAGGGCCAGACCGGCCGCATCGTCGGCAAGCAGGGCGCCAAGGGCTCCGCCCCCAAGGTCAAGGCCACCACCCGCTAAGATGTCAATCTCTCTGTCTTGATGGAGTAACTCAGTGAGGGGGTTTATGGTCTTTTTTTGGCAAGGGAAGCGTGTGGGCACCAAAAAGCGAAGGGGAAATGCATTGCGGTTTCCACCGCCGCCGTAGCCCGGCGGCGCGGCCTCGAGACGGGGTTTGGCGAGGAATGTAAATGGATCAAAATACGAAACGCGTTAAAGCCAGGTCCAACCACCACACACACAATCTGGAGTCGAGGGTTCTTTGTGCTTTTGACGGCTGGTTCTATAACTACACAAATCACGGTAGCACGGAATGCATGGATTGTCCCACGGGATTACCAAGTTAAGATTTGTCGTCATGAAGCGGAGGGGTGATGTTCGTGATGCTGCTCTTGGTGGGGTGCTGTGTCTGTGAGATGATGAACGTGATGTATTGCATGGGACTTGATCCGCCAGTCGTCGAATTGCTTGTCTCTGGAATGGTTATGACTGACGTGATGCTTTCATACCTCGGCACCCCTAGGCGTTGATGACCTCGTCCCACGATGGGCTTACATGTAATCTCGCCCAAAATGTTGCTGCCGTCCGAACAGCGCCACCTCAACCGGACTGTCCTACCGCCAGACGATGGCCTGCTCAGATGGGAGCCATAGAACGCTTTCCCAAGGGAGGCCAGACAGTGCCATCCTCACCCAGCGCGAGTCCTCTATCAAACAACCCGTGATGTATCCATACGTCGCCACCATGACCGAGACGCCTCACCACGCAACGCAAGCAGAGACAAACAGTGAGATCAAAATCGAAAAGGCGACGGGAGGACTGATCCGGTAAACCAACCATCCATCCATCCCACCTGTGCCGCGAAGTCAGCATGGTACAAAGTCCGTCGAGTTGCCCGTCGTACTAGGTAGGTACGCTTCGTCTCTGCGCTGTTGAACACTGCATCTTACGTCCCAGCCACCGTCGACACCAAACTCACCTCGCAAATCAAGACACATGCGCATATCAATCGGACGAGAACCAGATTCCCGCTGCGAGCAATCTCTCACACATATGCCACGAGCTGGAAATAAAATGAACCCCTTCCGCCGTTCGTAGCATCTACCCATTTCTTCCTTACGCGCAACAATTGATGCAAGATCCAGCCAGCTAAACATGCAGAAAGCCAGTGGCATTGCAGCGCTCATACAACACAATATGACTCGACATGAGATGAACCACACCACGCCCAAGCGATCGGATCACCCAACCTTGATGTCCGCCGCGCACGAATCGGAGGACCAACCCCGGCCCCGCGTCGGATTTCCGAGCTCCCATCCCCCGCGCGCGCCGGAGCACTTGGACAACTCAACGCACATCGACCCCTCACCTCACCTCACCTAGCTCTCATTCCTTCAGCAAAGGCGGCATCTCACACCAACGAGGGAAAAGATGATGATTTTACTCAAATTTCATTGCTCTAAATTCTAAAGAATGAAAGAGGGGGAATGTCTAAAGAACTTTTCGTCTCCTGTCGTCTAGGCGTCTTTGTCTAATTTCCTCCCTTTTCTCTCTAATTGGGGGTTTGTGTGTCATCTCGTCATAAGCATTTTATCAAGACCTGCGGCAGGACCTTAGATGGCCTTGAGGACGGGCTCGACGGCAGAGACCTCCTGGCCCTGCAGATCGGGCTCCTTCTCGGCGTAGATGATCTTGCCGTGGTCGACGACGATGGCGTAGCGGGCGGTGCGCTCGCCGTGGTTCCAGCCGATGGAGGTGGAGAACTCGGCGTTGTTGTCGGTGCAGAAGATCTGTGGGAGGCCGGTGTTAGTCTTCATTGTTTCTGATTGCTAAGAGGACACAGTTGCCCAATGATGTGATTTTTCTGCAACGATCAAGCTTCCTCCTTCTCCTGTGGTATCATAATCGACCACTGGCGGAGGGGCTGACGAAAGTGGGCTGGCGGGGTGGGGGCAATCATTTTTATCGGAGTCGGTGAGGGCCCCACGGAAGGAGGGGGAGGGGTAGACAACAGCAACAACCATGGAAGTGTTTGATGATGTGGCAGGAAAGAACAGCAACCGAGAAAAGAACTCACGATGAAGTCGTCGGTGACGTTGTTGGCCTTGCCCCAGCCGGACATGACGTAGGGGTCGTTGTAGGCGAGGAAGATGACCTGGTCAACGCCCTTGGCCTTGAGCTCGTCCTTCTTCGCGATGTAGCCGGGAAGGTGGGCGGCGGAGCAGGTGGGAGTGAAGGCGCCGGGGAGGGCGACGATGATGACCTTCTTGTCCTTGAACTCTGCGCGGGGAGGCGATCAGCATCGTGGCCCAAAGGACAGCAGAAGCAGAGGAGAGGAGGCACGACGTGACTTACCCTTGGCGGTGTCGTACTTGATGGGGATACCGCAGACCTTGAAGTCAGAGGTCTCGGCCTGGTAGGGGATGTACTGGAAGTTGACACCCTCGGGGAACTGCTCGCCAGCCTTGATAGGAGCCATTGTGAATGTGTTTGGGTTGGTGTTGATGGGGAAAAGGTTGAGTGTGTGTGGTTGTGAGTGAGTTGGTTGAAGGAGAGAGGAAGCAAGTCCGGGGGAGGAAGAGAGAAAGGAGCTTCAATTAGTAGTCTGAGGCTGGCACCGGGTTTCGCAGCAACCAGCGGCGGCAAAGACGATCGTCGAGTCAGGGTCCCGCGCTGAATTCTGCGAGATTCCACGTCGAGGGAAGTGGAGCTGCGCCGATGATTTGTATTTCTGTAGATAGGCGCGGGGCGGCCACTCTTTCCTGGGACGGTAGGCCCGGTTATGTTCGACGTGGAAGTGGCCTCCCCTCCAGTTGCCCCTCCACTCCCCCCGAAGACCCCCCGCGGCAGCTTCCCTCGGGTCGCCGCTCCTCTCCTGCCTGCTTCTGCAGTTTCTGTGACAAAAAAGAAGTGGGCGCAGCTGCTGTGTGAGGTGCTGCTTTCCGTGCCTTTGCAAGTAGGCAGGTCAGGTACCTTACATTGGACGCGGCGGAATACGACGGGGATCCAGCCTGGCCCGGCCCCAGCCATCACGATGAGATATTTCCAGTAAAAACTTCCGGCGCCGATAAGACGGCGACGGGTACCTCACCTAGGGTGGGATACACCAAAAAAAAAGCTAATTAGACATTTGCTATCTTCCTGCACGTTAGACACACCAAGGACCAGTTTGCGCACCTCTTTGGTCCACAGTCCTAGACATGACGCAAGACCGGCCGTTTATGCCGCGTCCGTTTGGATGTGGCACGTCGCCCAAACCTCCGATCCCCGGCGCGCCCCTCGTGGTCGACCTCCCCGGTGGGGGCCGCGCGAAGGCCTCTGAGGTCTCGGCCGTCCGAGCTCACACTGCCTGTCTTTCGGCCCATCCCTGGGGGCCCTCTTCGGAGTTAATTCGCCAAGCCCTGGCAAACCACAAATTGATTTGAGTTAGTGAGAAGTCTGGTTTGTCATCACGGACAAGGATCGGGACGGGTCGTCGAGATCCGGCGCGCCTGATTTAAACATGTGTCGATGATGTGCAGAAGCTACAGGAGCGTTTGTTGAGTAGACGTCCAAAATCGCCGGGCGAGTTACCGAAATGCAGCGTTCCCGGCTGGTACCTGATTCACGGTGATGCGCCGTGCGCCTGATGTCGCCTCTGTCTGGGCGCGGCCGGCGTCGGACCCTGACTAACGCCTGGCTGCCACGATGCTAGATGATGCAAAAGAAATGAAAAAGTTTTGAACGCCTTCAGCCTTATGACTCTGCAGCTGCAATTTTTAGAACTCGCCGCCGTCGTTCGTTCACCGAGACCAGACCCCGCGGCATCTGCCCAAATCCCCCAAGGGCGTCGGTGACAGCTGACAGACACCGATATCCCTGTCGGATCGTGCCGTGATTGGTTGCTTCGTCCGTTTATTGCGTGCATCTCCCGAGTTCACAGTTGCGTCATATTCGTATATCATTTGCGCTCAACGCAGTCCAGCTCGTCAAAGCATCGTGCAAAAAGACGTTGGTAATAGGAATCGAAACAAAAAGCTGTAATTATGGCCACGCAAGACGAATCACGACCTCCCTTCCCGCCCTTCACTGAGGAAACGGCGAGGACCAAGGTCAAGGCGGCCCAGGATGGTTGGAACACCAAGTCCGTGCTCTTCATCTCGGTGAACGCAGAAGTCTGACAAGCACAGAAACCCGTCCAAAGTCAAGATGGCATACACGCCAGACACCATCTGGAGGAACAGGGACACCTTCCTGCAAGGCCGGGACGAGGTCGAGCAGTGGCTGACCAAGAAATGGGAAAAGGAAAATGGCTACCGCCTCCGAAAAGAGCTATTTGCCTTCACCGACAATAAAGTGAGTGACGTACCGATATATTCCGAATTCCAATTCTTAAAAGGCATGGCTGACGATGTCCAGATTGCTGTTCAGTTCTGGTATGAGTGGCATGACGAATCGGGACAGTGGTGGCGGACCTATGGCCTGGAGGATTGGACCTTTGCAGAAAACGGTCTCATGCGCAAAAGGCAAATGAGCGGGAACGACGTGAAGATTGAAGATGCGCAGAGGTGGTTCAAGGACGGCGTGGATGTTAATACCGTCGACATCTCCGAAAAACACTGGTGACGCTCCGAGACGTCTGCTGATGGGCGCTCCTGAGCTAAGGTGCTGTATTGAGCAATGTCTCATCTTTCCCGCCGACTAAGGTGTCACGGCGGCGGATGAAAGGTACCAGAGACTTGTCGTCTCGAAACTATCGAATCGAGAGAGTATTTTCGTGCCACAAACTTCATCAGGAGGAATCCATGAGCGCCCATGTAAATTTATGTTGTTGTTTAAACGTGTTTCGTTTGCTGCAAAGCATGCCTGCCGCTTTGACGATCCCAAGCCACACGTGTTCAATGTCCAGCTGCGAGACACATCTTTAAGTCGTCAGAGACATTCGCATTCTTTCCGGGCTTCCATTGTAAGCCGCTCATAAGTGATTCACGAGGAGGAAACGTGCTTGCCTGGACAGCCACAGGCTGCAGACGCAACCCAGGCCGTCGGCGAGAACCTGTGTCAATCCAGATGGAGAGGACTGCGCCAGCCATGGTGGACGTTAGCGCAGGAACATGCCGGAAATCAACCCTGCTAATGTGAGGAGTTGAGATCGTGACAGGAGCTTGGCGCCACGACCCAAAGACACGGACTGGGGTGGAGGCGCGAGCTCAGCAAGAAGAGCGGCCCCTGCGGGAGAGCAGAGCCAACGGTCCAGACTGTGGAATGAACCAAGCCCAATGCTAGCTCCAGATACTGCTTATTCGTCGTCACACCAACCGAAACGTTCGTCTAAGTCGACTCCATTTGGCTTGAGGATGGCCGCAGGCTGGCTTGGCAGTCAAGTTGGTGAGGTCAAAAGCTCACTCACCGAGAAGACGCGGTCGGTGCAATGCGGACAATATGGGCACCCAGCTGCCCCGATAGGCGAGCCAATGCGAGACGTAGCTGGCATCTGTCCGGGAGATCCCCCTCCTCGGACCGGGAACAGCGTCGCAATTGGGAAAGTGACGTGTGGCCCGGCACAGGGATACTGTGCAAGCTGTCGCCGCCTGCCCCGATGTAGAGGGTCGCTTCGGCGCAGAAGCAATGATTTGCACTGGGATGTCTTCAGCTCTCCGAGCAGCGTGTCGGCATCAAAACTTGGACATTGACTGGAAGAACGTGAACGACACCATGATCTCTTCAACCGTCCAGGGCGTGACTGCAGCACCTTCTGTAGAGTGTATCGTTGTGCCTGTTGTCTCGTCTGTCGTAGACCCTCCCGTCCTGCGCTTTCAAGAGCCAACTGCCTACTCAGATTGTGGGTGTCGTTGTATGCGTCCCATTGGGTCTCCTGGCGCGACGTTGAAGCACGACTGGGCCATCGCTTCTTCCCCAGAATACTAGTCAGTAAGGAGGAACCATTGAAGTCCGGCCAATTCGGAAGACTAGTCAATCGAGTTGCACGGACAGGGCGTGATCGGGAGCGCAATCGAATCGGTTGTCGCACCGCAAGACAAAGGCGGAGGTCGGCGAAGGTAGTCGGCGAGGCTAGCAAGATAGGAGCCAGTTTTCTTTGACGCTGGAGTCTCCCGGCCTAGACCGCATCTAGTTGGTGTTTGGACGCAACGAGCTGGAGATTCTGCCGGTCGGGGTCTTGATTGGCTGTTTCTCTCCAGCAGGGGGTTGACGGAGCGATTCGCGAAAAGACATGATCGAGGTGCCCTTGGTCAGGGAGCAGGAGACAGCCGTTGGTGCAGACGCTGCCATTTGTCTCGTATCAAGACCGACAACCAACAAGATTGCATTCGGACATGTATGGGCATCAAAGGGCCGCCAGACACAGCGAAGAGAAACGATTTCGACGGACATGAGCAATGCCAAGCGTCGATTGTCCTCCAGAGAGGCAGTCAGGGAATCAGACGCGCCGATCTGGCCCTGAAGGTCGGCTCGTTGCGATCAAGGACCATTGTTTCTGTTAAACCTCATGATAGAAACGTGGGTGCGGGCACGCGATCTGCAGGTCGTTTGTTCTCGGGGACAATTGTATGACAGGGCTGAGCAGGACAAAGTCAAGGACTGGCGCAGAGTAACGGCGAAGGTTTGGGGTCGATATCGACACTAGAGAATGCGACACGATCGATGGTCGGAGACTCCTTGTCGGGCTGACAGGCGCTCTCACGACGATGATGAATGGTTGGGTACTGATGCCACTGGTGTTGGAGTTGGAAGACGGCTTCACACTTGGACGGGAGCTTTCCTCGGTCGTGCCTGGTTTGACGACGGACTGGCAGGCACAGATCGAGGCTGGATCCAGCAGGGGCAAGGACAGGGGCAGGGGCAGCTCTTGGCCCCAGCTCTGCACCTTCTGCGGGAAGCAGATGTCTGCATCTTTGATGCAGAGCAGCTGAGGGAAGGTTCTCACCGGACAAGCGCCCACCCCTGTTTCCTATTTGGATGGGTGGCAGGAGGCAGTTCCTGGTCCGTGCACGTGCTTCGGTCAGCAGAAGCAGCACAGACCATGTCAGCCCGAACTTCTTGCCCCTTGCTCCTGCTGCTTGCTTTTTGGCGGCTGGCTTCCTCTTGCCCCTCTGAGGTGACTGACGGCCTAAGTTGCTGAATGAAGCCTGAGTGAGTGAGTGACTGCTTTCTCCCTTTACGCAACGTGAAAACAAGCAAGCCTCCAAACGCCTCACTCGACACCACGACCACACAGTCCCAACTTGACCCGTTGTCTCCTCCCTCTCCACTGCCTGTTCCCAGCTTGTCCTGCCCGCCTCGCCTGGGACTAGTGGTGGACGAGGCGGTTGTGCTCGTTGAGCGACCCTCTCCAGTGGCTCTCCCTGGTCCAAAGTTAGATTGGACGAAATGCGGACTACCCAATGCATGAGCTTCACCTTTCTTTTGTCGCGAGATATCGATTTCGGTTGGTTACCAGCGCGCCGTCTTTCTTTTCTTTTCCAGAAGACTTTCGTAATGGATGATCTGACTGACCCGCTGAGACTGATGAATTCAGCATCATGCCTTACTACCTGACCTCGGCAACAAAGCAAAGACGCGCCTGTACCGTGCCTGATGATACGTCTCAGACCCTGACTCTCTGGGTGGCGCTCTTTCGCCCGCAACAGACGAGGCCTTTGGTGATGCAGGCTTGGGATGGGAGGCGGCGCCCAGCTCGTCATAGTGCTGAGAGCTACCGGTAGCTCCCTCCCGTTCGGGTCCAGCCCGCTGGAGTCATGAGGAAAACGGACGGCCCAGCTTCCGGACATGGCCTCGATTGCCTTGGGGTCCCTCAGCTCGTCGAACATGAAGATATTCTTGTCAACCACGGCCTTTGCCGAGTTGACATCCACCAAGCAAACAAAAACCACCAAAAAAACATCAGGCTGTGGATTTCTCCAACCCGAAGCCGATCTTCTGCAGTGCCATGGAGACTGCCGGGATTAACTGCATGTTTCTCATTTCCATCCATCTATCCCAAGCATGGCAGCCAGATTCGAGGGTACGGAGTGGTCACCAAGAAAAGCAAGCCCAGCTCGACTGTCTCAGCTGTCGAAGCCCTCCTAACTCGTTCGGGGAAGCCCGCGATGCTAGTGCCTGTCCGGCTCTACCAATCACCAGCTGCTGCGGATGATCAGCTGGGATTCTGCCGCATTGGGTCTTTCGTCACTTCTTCGTTGGAGATGCGCCTGAACAGGACGCAGCGGCGTTGACGAGGCGTCGCTCGTTGCGTGCAGTTGCTTTTCATCGATCGCACTTGCGGATGGCTGCGTCTCCCGAGTCGTCAACGACCGTCGCTCCCTAACGTACCACCTTCACCTTCGATTCAACCTCACAGACGCTTGCCTTTGCAAGACGAGAAAGATGCAACGGCCACCGTGTCGGCCATGAACCTTGAATTCTCTGCTTCAACAAACACTCGATGCAAGCGGCTAGCGCCATTCTTCCTTCTCTCCTCGGCCGACGGTCAACACACCCACTCGCAGCCATGTCTCTCACTCTAATACATTGCGTCCACTCCAGTCCGTCCACGCTAGTACGTCTGCGTCTATCTCCATGCCTGCCAAGTTCCTCTTGATATCGGCATCACTCTTTCTCAAGGCCGAGAAGAAACCACGCCCCACCTCCCATGTTGTCCTCGCCCACTCTCGTCCGCCAAAGACACCAAACGTGTGGCCGCCTCCTCCATCCGGTTCCACCGCGACCCCGGCGCAGGCCAAACTTCACTTTGTGGATTGGTCCAGCTTCAGCCCTCTCCGTCAACGGAAGCCGGCCAAAGCTTGACAACCTGGTCTAGCCGTGATGGCTGTGTGGGGTCTGGCCGTCTCGCCCGTCACATCAGCTCCGGCCCAATATCTGGGGATACGCGGAATGCAGGCTCAGGGCAGCGCATATATCACACCTGCCCTCCCGCCGTTCATTCCTTCCCAGACACCCGGTTATTCCATCGCTACTCCAGTCTCACCAACCACGAGGCGAACACCAGTTCTGATCTTGCAGTAGCTTACAGTTCGCTTCATCGACAACTACCTAATATAGCTCTCTCGTTCCAGTGCGGTCCTGCTAAACGTCACCGTCAACACTCACTCAATCCTGCTTTCAACTTATACCGATACTCACAACCATCCATCTTCCCTCCACCAACTCTCTTCACGACACCTAGACCCTACGATACTCTCGCCAACGCGAATCATCTACCTCAACACCATCCCTGACGAATCCCTCGTTCATCATGGGCCTTCTTCCCCTCAGCTACCGCCGCCCTGTCTACGTCACGGGCACTTCCGTCCATGGGAGCTCCTCTGACGTGTCTGACAGTGGCGACGAGAAGGGCAGCAGCACTACCTCCTCTCTGAAGTCTGGCAAGTCTAGTACTCCTGCCGGAATCCCTGAATCTTTGGCCTTTGACAAGATCATCAACGGCGGCACATGCCCTGTAGGTACCCATTCTTAGCGTCCCAATGATCGTAACTGACTCGTCAGCCCTGCACTGTTCGCGACTTTATGAACTATCTCGTCTACATTGAGCTCGCCGCCGAAAACCTCCAATTCTTCCTCTGGCACAGAGATTACACCAAGCGTTTCCAGGAGGCAAAGACTTCGGATCTCGCCCTCGCACCCGAATGGACCACAGCTCAGGAGAACGAGGTCCTCCAGCGCCTCTTCAAGGACAAGTCATCGCGTATGCGCAAGAAGCCTGGCCAGGAGATCTTCAAAGGTACCGACTTTGAGAAGACTGGTGTTGCCGCCGCGGTCGTCGAGGACCCCAACCCGTTTGGCACCCCGCCGCACACCCCCCCTCAAGATCAGGAGTCGGTTTACACGGGCTCCAACGGTGTTTCAAACGCCGACTCCTACCGCTCGCAGGCAAGCGAGGCTTTCGCCGCCATTGGCGCCAAGCAGCCATGTAAGTGACCACGCCTCGCCATCATATCATCTGCTAACCGCCACCAGTCACGATCCAGCCTTTCCGCGAGGAGATTGATCGCGTTATTGCCACTTACATTATGGATGGTGCTCCGCGACAGTTGAATCTTTCAGCCAAGGACCGTGATGCCACCCTTCATGCCCTCGCCACGACCACCCATCCCTCGGCTTGCCGCATCGCGCTCAAGGTCGTCGAGGACTCGCTCCGCAAGCAGAACCACCCCAACTTCATCCGCTGGTCGATTTGCAACGGCAACCCCGCCCGCGTCACCTTTGCTCGGGCCCTTGGTGTCGGTCTGATTGCCGTTGCCTTTGTCGTCGCCATCTTGATCACTCTCAGCCGCGCTCGCCGAGGCTGGCGCGCTCTGGCTGCTATAGGCTGGGTCCTCGGCATTTCCACCCTCGTGGCTGCATACAAGGGTATGTGTGTCGTCTTGCACGGCATGCATCACCGCCACGTCCGGCCTTGGGAGCTCTTCGTGGACGAGGAAACCGATGATGAGAAGCGTAGAGCCTCCCTTGACTCATTCGGATCCTCCAACAGCTTCGAGTCGGAACCGTGGATCGTCAAGTACGAGAAGCGCAATATTATCCGCAAGATCTTCGATCGCGAGGTCTGGATCGAGGAACCTGCTCTCCGTACCATTCAGGACACCATCTTCATCCAGGCCATGCTCTGCGCCCTGTTGCTCGCTGGTGTCCTCACCGGCATCTTTGTCGCCATCCCCCACCACGGCTACTTCTAAGCGAGACCGATCTCAATGGATGGCTGGGACCCTCCATCTAGCGAGTGTTGTTTACGCTTTTACAGAGAAGACTGCGTGGAATGGAAGTTTGAATTAGAATACCAATTTGCTTGCACGGCGTCTATGGATGGGGGAATATGGCTAGTAGGGATTTGTATTTGTAATATTTAGTTCAACATGAAGAGTAATCATCAAGTCACTCATTACGAACATGAAATCCGCATTCTCATGATGATGTTTGTTTCCCTCTGGATGAACATTCCTTTCTGAAACAACTTCCCCGGTCCAGAATCTCCCCCACGCTTGGGTATGTCTGAGTTATCTGAGGTGGTTAAAACACGATTCAAATGACGATGGTCTAGACAAGAGAGAACAAAAAGCAAGACAAACGGAAGGAATGAATGTGTCAAAGAAGGTGGGAAGAGGGGAGCGACAGTCAATGTCTGAGTAGGGGAATGTTGGCGGCACTTGGCCATGAGCAGGCCACGTTTTCCGGAACCGGAAGGCCGGATCGGCGGTGATGTGGGGCTGTTATATCTTTCCCGGACGGACTTAGTTGGTGCGTGGCGGGAGGTGGGGACTGCTGCCCGAGCCGCGTGCGCGGGATGCGCGGCGCAGGTTGTGTGGTTGTGTCCCGCCTGCCTCAAATATCCCCCATACGACTACGCTTTTCTATTCTTGACCTTCTGTCTCTGTGTTTCATTTGGATCTTCACTCTTGAACACAGCCTGCCTCTTGGCCGGTGCCGTTTGCCGTTCTGTTCGTGGCTGTGGTTGAAGAGATGGGAAGTGCGGGTCTTGGCGTTCATTAAACCTTGGCGTCACGGGGTTTCGTTGATGTGGGGGGGATGATTTTCAGCCTGCCTGCCGGGCCGCCGGTGAGTTTTTTTAGTGTGAAGATTCACAGTGTGTGGTCGGGGCGGGACCGGAGGGAGGGTCCACCTTTTTGGGGCCGGATGTGCCGAGGGATGGTATTTAAAGGGGGCCTTTCGCCGTTTCTTGGCTTTGAGATTGGAGTATGCGTCCCGGGAACGAACGCTGCACACCACACACGGAAACAGAAGAACAGAAGACGTCTGAACGACGACGCGACTGCACGCTTTCGGATCCGGGGAGTTCGAGATGGAGGGATGAAGGGGGGAATTTACCGTGTTGTCGATCCGATCGGAAAGAGACCATCCCTTTTTGAGAATCGGAAGCTTTGGGTGAGGGAAATCGGGGAAGGAGACGGGACTGAAGCGTACGGCGGCCGGTCGGTCATGACGGAGGCTTGTGGGGGCTGGTTTGCCGGCGGGACGGGGGGTATTGATTCGATTGGGCAGGGGACGTCGGGGTCTGTTCCGAGGAGTGGGCCGAGGCCTGTGAGAGTTTTTGGGGTTGGGCTGTGAGCTGTTTGTTTGATTGGGTGAAGCCAGAGGTGAGATGGGCATGGTGATGGTGACGGTGACCTCGGGGGAGAGATTGGGGCTGCGGGATGTGGGTTGGGGGTTTTGTAGGATTGGGCTTTTGGGTGTTTTTGGTGCGTGTTGATGGATTTGATTTGATGTCGTGAGGACGTCTTTAGTTGCTTGTTTTGGGTTTTGGGGTCGCCTTTTTCTTATGTTGATTGATACGATGATACCTTGGCGACGGGGGCGATTTGACCCGGTAGAAGGGATTGGTTGCGTTTGACCATTTGATGGCCGATGGCTGGTGGTGAGCCTTATCGTTATAAGCGTCTGCGATCATACCAACTGCATGAACTTATCCAACTTTGCGTTCATACTTGCAGAGCAGCTGGCTCTTAAAGTTGATGGGGGCCAACGAAATACTAGTGAAGGGGGCGAGGGCGTCGCCACCGTTGACGACGGCGTGCTCATCATCCACAGTGCAACGTGCATGAGGTCGTGTCTAGCCATGCGCTCGCAGGAGCTGTCTGTCGTGCTGTTGAGGGTGGGCGGGATGATGGAGAGAGTTTCGAGATGCGTCGTTCCAGATTGATCGACTGTCCATTCGCTCAATATGATCTGCATGCGAGACGGCTGGTCGTTCGGTGAGTATGCGGTGCGGCCTGTGCAACCCGCCTTAAGTCCGACCATTCTGGTGAATGATTTCTAGCCAAACTCGTATCCGGGTACCGCAACAGCTGAAGACCATGAGCCTCGGAGTTGCGAAGCGGTGAAAACTTTCAGAATTTCTGCCAGCCGGATTGTTTCCGTTCGGACGAGACAGACTACGAAAACTCTCCCCCAACGTGTACCGAAACTTACTTGCACCACCACCATCAGCAGGCGCACATCGGGAGTTTAGCGGAAGGTTTAACGTTGCTCAAAACTGGGACGGGTCCCGACGAAACTCTATTCCTTGTCTAATTTGAGCATCTATCGAACTTCACAAAACCCGCTCTATCGCCTCCAAAAATGAAAAGAAATGTTTTTGAGATTCGTCTGCGAGGCCCTGGGAGTTTTCATCCATACAGGGGCGCTATCGTGCGCTCGCCAAGCTGGCTCAAACCGCCATAGACGGGGAACCATCCCATATCCCATGTGTTCAGACTAAGCTTAGTTGCAGCAGCAGACCTGCGAAAGAACACGTTAGTAATCACATTCAAGGCCTAGCAGTCGCTGCGAAAACATACCTTGTTACCGCGGCCAGACTTGGAGTTGCTCTGGCACTTGAGCGCGGCGCAGGCGGAACCATCCTTGTCAGGCTTGTTGCAGGTTCCGGCGGGCGCGCCCTGGCGCGCGACGAGAAGAGAGGCCTCGTCGACGGCGGAGAGCTCGTTCTTGGGGCCCGGGGCGGGGATGGCGACGGCCAGGGTGGCGAAGAGGGTGACGAAGACGGTTGAGGCGCGCATTTTGATTATTGAGGGAGTGTTTGGTTTTTTTTCTACCGGAGAAAAATAAAGAGAGTGGTATTAGTTGTGATTATTGAGTGAGTGAAAACTGTCTGTTGCTGCTGCTGATTTGGAAACGAGAGGTAGATGTACAGGAGGCATCGCCGTGGTTTATATACAGAGGATTGATCGACTCGTGTCGTTTGGTCTCATGAGACGGATTATGGGGCTTCAGACGGGGTGGAACTCTCCCACAGCGACGGAGAGGACCGATCCAGACTGCTGGGTAGCCTTCCCGTCATTTCGTCTCGCCTTGCCCCCCCGTGAGCGGCAGGTGCCCATGTCACAGCATGATGCGAGGCCTGCCGAGTTACGCGAGTCGCGAACTTTAGTTGCGTATTATGTGGGCTCCCTTCTTTTCTCTACGTCTTTACAGAAAAGTGTCCGGCTGAGGTGGTAAGAGCGGCCCAATCAGGTAACACGTCGCCTGTCGTTGGTATGTTCTGGACGGCAGCGCTCGAACCAAGCATGAAGACGCCGTACCAAGTTTCAAAAGATGGGTGGGTGAGGGTTGGGATTGGGCAACCCCACGAGTCAAGACTTGGCGCTGCGGGCCTGGGGGCGACCCTGATGTTTATTTTTGGGGGCTGAGTTGATTGATCGCCTACATTACACGATCTAGAGCAACTTCGTCCGATGATGGGATACACACTGCACACGTTGTCTGAACCTGCGCGCAGGTGCCTCTCATTCTTTGAATTTTAGAGTTTTTCTCACAGCGATTGGATCGTGCGCGCTGCGGTGCCAGTTTGCGTCAGCTTGTTCCAGACGTTTTCCCTCTTCTCTCTTCTGGAGAAGATGAAACTACACGCGACAAGCGCACATTCCACGTTTTGTCGGAGGATTTCTCTCTTGGTGAGGGCGCACTGGGTGGCGCACGCGCGCGTTTCGCAGTACATCCCAAGACCACGTTTGCTCCTACGTAACAGTAGAGGAATTTTACATTTAGAGTTTAGGGCGTTGTTTGCCGCCTAACCGACTAGTGAATGCTACGACCGCGGAATCTTCGTTAAAGTCGGCTTAGAACACATACACGCAGCTGTGTTGTCGTAGTCTTGCCGGGTTCCCGTCGGCGGTATTGAACTGGCCGGTTGGGTGATGGATACGGATGGACCAGTTAGATGTGCTGCTGCAGCTTGGCGACTGCCTGATGCGGAAGGAGTTGAACAGGGGCTGACTGCATGGCTGCGAACTCTCTTTGAGTATGGCGAGATGCGATGCATGCGAATGGCTCGTTGAAGAATATTTTGATGGCTGTAATGGCGATGTTTACTGATCGTGATAGTTGTTGTATTCTCATAGCTGTGATACAGACTTCCCCCTATCAGCACGTCACAGACCAAGTCGTATCGTACGGCGCGCATATTAGTGGGTCGAAGGGGACCCAAACTCTATTCGAGGATTCGCAGCAATGATGCCCATTCTGACAGGCGCAGAAGAGAAACGTCTCGTAGGATATTTCCGTACGGGGGACGGTCCATTCCGTGTGCTGGGCCCCTGAACGCGGAAAAGGGGGTCCCACGCGTCGCTCTTCTCCGGGTCCGCGCGGGGATACTCGAAGGCGGGCCGCGGATATGATGGAGTGGACAGCAGTGTCTCAACAACAGCCAGGGGCTTGGCGATTTGGCTGAAGGTGTGATGAGGTTCACTCTCGCTGTTTTGAGTTCTGAGAATGATTCAACTTGTTGATCTGGAGGGTGTAGTTTGGGGTTGTTTGTCTGGACGAGCAACTGAAGACCATGAATCTGCATCTGGCTGATTTGCAACATAACATTATCGCAGTTGACTCTTGGGATCGACAGGAGTCTCTGCCCAAGTTGATCTGTACGCTGTTGTCAGCAACTCGGATTTAATCCGGTGACAAGCAAAGAGCTGATGCCTGCAAGACTGGGGCTTTGCAACACGCCCCTAACCAAGTTCAAGTGTGTTGATCCCTGCCAATGGTCAGTAGCCCAAACACGTTGAATAGCTAGAAGATTGCGCCTCTCCTTAAACAAGTTTGACGGAATACCAGCAATTAGGAACTCGCAGGTAATCTCTTCGATACATCCGAACTGCGTTCCACTGAGGATTTGCTCTTTCTCGTATCCGGACTTCATCTCGGTATACCACGCTGCAAGCCGCCCTCAATCTCGAGAAACTCCAGACACCCAATATCATCCCACTGCAACAGTCGTTACAATGGGTCTAGAAGTTCCAAAAAGTGGCCGCGGTATTTCGTAAAGTCGGACTTAGAGTTTGAGCCCCCCTTGGCCAGGGATCTACCCTTTGAAGAGCGGTTGCGACCTACCCGCTCGACAGGCCCTGGAGAAGTCCGTAATGAGACATGACTAGAACTCAAAGACGATCAAATCCAGACCGACGGAGAACGCATGACCCACCCCGTTCGTCATGGAGTTGGGAATAGAGGCAGTGGTTATGCTATCTTGTCCGGTTCGGCGTGAATGCAAATCCGAGATGAGCGGGCTACGGGGCAAATTCGACACAAATTTTGTTTTTCTCTGCAGATGATGAGAAATCACAATGAACTTTGATAATCTGAGTTGAAATTTTGAACGAAAATGACATTTTAGTACGGAAATACACGACGTAATCTAAGGATACAGCACAGCCGAAGAGGCAAAGTTTGAGACAAATTAAAAAAGCAATTCCACCAATGAGGCCAAGTCAGCAGCCCGGATCGATGACTTGTGAGCGGTTTTACTCCTCATCGTCAAAGTCAACATCCTCCTCAAAGTCGACATCAAAGTCCTCCTCGTCCCCATCCTCCTGGCGGCGGCCGTGACCCTTCTTGTTGTTCGTGGCATCATCCGCAGCGGCGTCGCCACCCTTGGGGCTGCGCTTGTTGCCAGACTTGTTCTTGTCGTTATCGTCGACCTTTGTGCTGCTCTTGTCGTCCACGACGACGGTGGTCTTGCTGCTGTCGTCGGAGCCGCTGGTAGAGGAGGAGGAGGAGCTGTTGTCCTTGCCGTTGTTCTTGTTGTTGTCGTCGACCTTGGTGGTGCTCTTGTCGTCGGAGCCAGAAGTGGAGGTGGTGGTCTTGCCGCTGGTCTTGGTGCTAGACTTGCCGCCCTTGCGACCCGAGGCGCCCTTGTTGTTGTTCTTGTCGTCCTGGGTGGTCGACTTGGAAGCGCTGTTGTCGTCGGCTCCTACGGTTCTGGGAGCCTTGCCGTTGGCCTTGTTGTTGGCGGCGTCATCAGCGGCGGCATCGCCTCCCTTGGGGGCTCTCTTGGGGTTCTTTCCGTTGGCTTTGTTGTTGGCAGCATCATCGGCTGCGGCGTCGCCACCCTTGGGACTCCTCTTCGGGTTCTTGCCATTGGCCTTGTTGTTGCCGGCGTCATCAGCTGCGGCATCACCGCCTTTCGGGCTTCTCTTGGGGTTCTTTCCGTTGGCCTTGTTGTTGTTGGCATCGTCCACAGCTGCGTCGCCTCCCTTCGGGCTCCTCGCTACAACGGGAACAACGTCGGGGTTGGTGCCGGTGGTGGTTCCGGGGGTGGGCTCCACGCAGACGCCGTTCTTGCGCTTGCACGTCTTGGGGGCACGTTGCTCCAGAGCCATACCGGTGCCGGAGATGTCGGTGGATCGCTGCAGACAGAGTGTTAGATTGTGAAGTGTGAAGAGACGCATCATGGACTTGCCTCGATGAGACCAGCATCGGAAGATCCAGCGATTGGCATGGCCACGGAAGTTGCGGCGAAGAAAGCCATGCCAAGAGTGGCGACCTGGGCGATAGTAGGAGCGTGCATCTTGGCGACTTGGAGGTGGTGGATATGAAATGAAAGTTGAATGAATGGGATGATATCGAAGTGAAGGAAAGTGGTATTAGATTGTGATCTGAAGAGTGAGTGTGATGATGAGAGAGAAGACACTGAGGAGACCGGGAGATTCTTGGCACTTATATACAGAGTCGATCTTGAGTTGCGTTCTTCAGGGAACATTGATTCCCATTGCCGAAACTATTTTCAATCAGATCTAGACTCTCTCTTCAGCCATAGCAAGCGAATGTGGGAATTGGAGACCCTGGTCTAGGCATCGTGAGGCCAAGCTTATGGCGCTTGTCTAGAATAAGCTGGAAGCTAGGCGAGGAGTTCGCGCGCGGTCCAGAACCCCTGCCTGCATAGCCATCAGCTGTCCAGACCCGACACTCTGGCTCCAGACAGATGATGCCAAGTCTAAACATTCACGGTATGAGGCGTGTCCTTCCGGTGGGATCTAGCGTGCTCGTCGCTACGCTATTCACAACCCACGTGCGAAAGGGTGTCAACAACAGACGAGCGAAGACATGGAGGGGCAGAACGCTTCTCTTTTGGGGGTTTGACTCACGTCTCTCTTCCGTTTATTCTTTCCTGGGGTCGCACTTCGAGTAGGATATCTTTTGCTCTTTGGTCTTCCCGAGGCCGTAATCTCCCTCTCTTTGCTCCTGTCCTTTGCCTTTTGTGTCGGTATAACCTATCTCCAACAATTTCGACATATTTAGAGGGACTCGAGGTAGACAGCTGACTGGCGAGACACCTGCCACTCACGTTGGGTTCACTCACCCGGCTGCCTCATCGTCCAAGCACCGTGAGGATCATTAAACGGCCACTTACACCAGGCGCCTCGCGAAATTGTAGGCTAAACCTGCTGTTCCAGAACCCCTCGGCTACAGAGGCCTCAGACGACGCTGGGCCTCAGCTGAAAGCCACTCGAGCCGAGGGGAAATGGGAGAAAACAACCGATTGGGAAGTTTAGCTCAGGGGAGCCCGGAGTGTGGCGCGCGGGGGCGGCAAATTTTAGGTGTTAGCTCCCGTTAAGCGGCTCGCGGGGTGGCTAGTGCCAAGACGGCGCGGCACCGTTGCCAAGTTTGTTCTCACGCTGTTTCACTACTGACAATCGACTGCACGCTGTGCTTTGGTCGTGTCCAAGTTGAGACGGAAACCGAATGCCAAGAGTTATAGGCAGTTTACTGTAACGACCGGATGAATTCTTCAGCTTCTTCGGGCCTCGTTGTTCATGATGCATGACACCTACGGGGCAGTCGTGTGGGCGATGGTAGAAAATGTGAAGGGAGTCAAGATACTTTGGGTCGCTGTCTTGGAGACTGCATTCTGAATTACAGAACAAGCATTTCCGTCCTCGCAGTACCTTCGCTGTTGAGGGCCATAAGGTGACCTCCAGACGGCGTTTACTTTAATAGGTTATCCCAAGTAAGGTTGCGCCACGAAGAGCTATTTTGGTGGCTGAGTTCTGGACCACAGCATCAGAGGGCTTGCTCAGCAAGCCACACGAACGCCATGCCGGCAAATCATCTGAGGTTCCAACTCTACCTTCGGCTGGACTTGCTGAGAGCTCGGCAACTTGGTGTCATATTCAGACGTTGTCATAATTAGTAACGGATTATTCAGAACTGACTGCTGAGGAGGTAACATCACTAGCAGCGACATATGGCGTTTCTGAGGGAACAGAGTGCACGCGAGCTGAAGCTGAAATGTGTCTACCTGGGGCGTCTGAAATGCCAGACACCTGAAATATAGCATGGCAGGAAAGTTTAAACGATTGAGGAAAGGGATGGCGGGAGCGTCGCAGGTTGATGACCGAGAAATACTTTGGTCGAACCATGAGAGCCACGTGCACGATTTGGGTGCCCTGTCGCCCCATCAAGGACAACTGATTTTCTGAATATGGAAACAAAGGGCATGAGCTTTCTCTGACTCTCGCAACGGCTTCACGCCACGAGTGAGCCGCAGATGCTCTATCCTCAACACGAGAGCTTCAAAGCAAGGCTACTCATTCCAAATGATGCCAAATGCTTCATGGAACCTTCGACATGGTTGCATATACGAAAATGTCGGATACCCGGGTCAAATGGTTGCTTTCTCAGTTATTTTTGGACACCTTGGAAGTGAAGAGTGCTTTGACAACGCTTCAAATGCCCCAATTTGCCTCTGAGTCTTACCGTGGCAATCACGTCGTGGCGCTGGCAAATGGAAACCAGACGCCGCCAATAATTGCGCCCTTAACGCTCGGTGCAGCGTTTAGGAGAGGTTTCTGACGCCTGACAATAGTAGGGTGATGAGGGCTTTTGAAATGAATGCCTCCTGTGTGGCAAGTTTACCCGAAGTATGTCTCTCGAGAAGACATCTTAGGAAGGGTATTGCTATCCGGGCGCTTCGTAGGCATAAACAATGATAGGGGCAATAAAGACGACGATGGCGATAATAATAGGAAAAGGGACCACAGGGACGACACTGGGAATAGACATAAAAGGTTATTAATATTGAACAAAATATTGGACCTAAGATAGCAGTTTTCCGCCCAGATAGCTAGCAATGCCTGCCTGGATATGAAGACTTCTTGGGAATAATTATGTCATTGTCTCTCAGGACCGAGGCTTTGCTATTATCCAAGTAATCAAAGACAGAAAGGGCGATAGCAGGCAGTTAGAGAATAGCGACGATGAGAATGAAAACACAGACAGACATACATCTGCTTCAATAGAAACAAGTGCGTGAGCCAAGAGATATTCGCGAGGAACGAAGAAAAGAGAGGTAGAGTAGGGAATTAACTACGGGTAGGTATGTATTCTAATATAGCATACGGCGCAAAGAATGCCGTCGCCTACACTACCCTCTTGCCCTTTTCGGAATCTTAGTAGCCTTATGTGATAGAGGATTGCAGGGAGATTTCTCGCTCATTTAATGCGCCTCTGAGATCATCAACTCACAGCTGCCGCTGTGCTGTCTGTAAATAGACCCATCCTCGCTTGGGCTTTTCTGCCCAAGCATGATCAAAACATACTTTGAACTTTGAGATACCTAAACTTGTCATCAGACTAGAGGGGGAAAGTTTGAAGCGATTTCTGAAAACAGCTGGTCAAGACATGAATGCTGATTCAATGCAAGCTTGCTCACGTCCGAAGCTGCCGAAGAAGTAAGGTGACACCAATTAGTTCGAATTTCTTAAGGCTGGTGAAAGAACTTATTAGTGCAATCGTGCCGGACTCTTTGGAACTTCAGGATGATCTGAGGACTACTGTTGCTCTCAGCATTCACAATGGCAGCTAGCAGGTACATATTATTTTGGCAGATGTGAGGATAACCAACACGGGTGATGTACATGAGTCGAATGAGTTTGCACATCACTCCCCGTTGGAACAGGGATCACAGAGGCCAGAACTCAGGCCAGAGAGGTCTGGACCCTGGAGGCTTGGCTCAAAGCTTGGTTAAAGCTTGAACAAAACGTTGCAAGGTAGCTGATTCCTGGCAGATGAGCGAATGACAACAGCCGAACATTTTCCCGTCCCGAGCCAGCCAGCATTGATTGAGATAACTACTCGATGAAATTTACTGATGCTGCTCTCATTAAGATTTCGATAGCCTCACTTTTCGTTTTGGCTTCTCAAATCTTCGGCGAGGATTTCAGTTTTTCTGTTGGCAATATCGTACTATACGAGTCAAGCTGTCACCCTAGGTTGAAAAAGGGCTCGCATATGACATTTACTCAATCAAGGTTCACATGTGAGGGATAAATTCTGCTCGCAGTATGATGAGGGCTCCGCAATCTTCTAGCTTGCTCGATTGACCTTGAGACCTCATAAATGTCACAAAGCAAGTTACCATCACGGCGTAAAACGACTCAAACGACTAGACAACAATCAGCCATACATGACGTAGAGAAAGGATTGAATAAGTGTCCGAAAAATGACAGGAGTCGTGATACTCCAAAAAAACAGTTATCACTATTTTGAACACAGCATTTGGACTGCGCTTGTTGCGTTCGCCTCACTAGAGTGGACGGGCCACCAATGGGAGGACGCTCGTCAAAGGTCCCATTAGCTTCAAAGGTGGACACATGGGCGAAGAGCCATGGAAACTCTCTTAAAGTCACAAAATGACACTATTCTCAACTCCGGATCCTCGGCAGCAGGTCGGAAGTCTCGGTCTGCTTCTGAGTCCATGTCCTGAGCTAGGCGAAATACGCCTTCTGGAAGCTTTGCATCATGGGGAATGAAGTCGCTTTCGGGTTGGATCATGAACGCAGTGGCTGTCTCTAAGTTGGCGGCTTTTGTATAAAGAGTCGCTAACTTCGTCTTCAGATCTCATACTTATCATTCAGAACACACCGGTCTTCAGTCTAGTCATTCGTTCATCATACACAGGCTCACAACTGCCTCTCATTCGTTCCCTTGACAATCTGTCTATCCTTCATTCCACAATGTACAACCAAATCATCCACTCTGCGGCTCTCGTCGCTGCTGTTCTGCCCGCAGTTCTCGGAGCCGTCGCCGTTCCTCTTGAGCGCAAGGCCGTCGAATGGGTTACCACCACTGAGGCCATCGACCTCTCTCAGCTGGGCACTATCTCGCTCGACTCCCAAAACCCGAACCCTGCCGATGTCGTGGTGAGAGACCTCGAAAAGCGCAGCTCTTACTCTGCTCTCGTCTGCAGAAGCCGCCGACCCCTTCCCCGCAGCGGCGCAAAGTGGCTGTACGAAGAGGCCACCTGCGACCGCACCGGAACGGACGTCAACACCTTCAAGGTCACTTGCATTGCCGAGAACTCGCACGCTGACGCCATTTACCGCCAACCGGGAGCCTGCGGCAGGAACCAGTGGTGTGTCGAGTTCCACGGCTACAACGAGCGCGGTGCCGGTGCTTGGGACGTCACCTGCGTCGACAAGTCTCAAATCCACACCTGGGTCGCCAACACAAACTCCAACCCTGGCAAGCTCACCACCTGCAGTGCTGGATGGAACAACAACGGCAACCGCAACCTCAAGGGTACCTTCGAGGTCGACGTCATGGACGCCGGTGGCATCAACCGCATCGCTCCTTCGAACATCTTCTACCAGCTTAATGGCAAGCGCATCGGCGTTTCTCGCTCAGGCGACTCCGAGGTTGGATCCGGCAGTGTCATCATCCCTCCCGGTGGCTCCATCCAGGCTTGCGTCACCGCTTTCCAAGGACAGATCATAAACATGCTGGGAGCTGTTACTTCTCTCGTTTCGATCTAATTGGCTTGACGAAAGCCTTGTATTGGCCTGGTAGGAGAAACCTGGACTACTCGATTCATTCAGAAGATGACGGCAGTCTATGTAAGGCGAAAGTAAGGTGTAGAAGTTGGATGTGGGGGTGAGGGGTTCTTGTTCAAGTCTTAGCAATGATTAGTCGCGCAATTTATCTTCCTTTGTCTCGTGTTGCTCGCATCGGTGATGTCAAATTCCATGTTCCTTGCAGAAATCTCTCAGACAGTCTGACTGCCCTTATCATGTCTATGCGCAAAACGACTAGTATACATTAGACTAAACATGGATCTCAGGGCATTGATGATTAATCTTAGACCGGAAGCGCAGCCAATTTGCGCGATGTTGTTTTTCAGAAGCAAAAGGGGATGTGGTGGTTTTGCTAGCTTTCGTAAATTGGAAACGATTTACGGTGGTGATTCTATGCGGGCTCGAGGGGCATCAAGGAGACCACATGACCCTAACAGGTGGTGCACGCTAACAAAAAAGTCCGTTTCCGAGGGCAACTCATATGAATGCCTCTACTGACGCTTGGTGACCTTTTCAGACGTCCTAATGCGGAGCTTCTTCCCAAAGAAGAAGAGCAACGGGATACCGGTGGACACGGCAAGGAGCACAATGGATAAGTAGACCGTGAACATCATGGGCCCTGTTTAGCAGAAGACATGATTAGCTGACACGTAATTGATGGAAGTGGGGATGGGAAGACCTACCGAGCTGTTGAAGCCAAGTCGTGACTTGGGTATTGAGAGGGAAAGAAATGAAGACACGCAGCGTCGAGACGTTGACAAGGACTGGACCGGCCCACTGAGGATAACTCTCGATGACGTAGTTCTGCACAATAGGAGCAGAGATCAAGGTCGAGGTCATGAGCAGGAAGGTACCAAGCAGCAAAACGGCATAGTGGAGGTGGTTGTGGTCGGCATAACCGAAGACAAGGGCCCCAGTAATGGCCATGACGATGGGAAGGATGAGATTGGGAAGTTGATGCTCAGCCTCACGGCCACCCTTTTTCTTCGAGATCCAGAGTGAGACGGCGTCCGCGACAGGACCACCGACGATAAAGACGACCACGGTTGAAAGGATCTGAGGAATTTGGGAGAGACCGGTAAGTTCGAAAGGGATGCTTGAGAACAACTTGGTAAGCATTTCGACATTCGAGAAAGAATAGATTGTCACTCACCCAGCAGCGAGAAGGGCAAAAGACGTTGCCTGCCCAGTCGCACCCATTACCATTCCAAAAGCAACCTGCAGCAGGGTGCACCACATGACAGCAGGGAACATCGTGGTCTTGATGGTGTCGATGATTTGCTTTCCGGCATCCTTCCAGTGCGTTCCAGTTTGGAAAAAACCGATATCATCCCATCTGGTGCGTTCGCCGTAGGTAGCATAGTCCAACTGAGTGCGGCTTTCTCCAGGCGCCACGGGCCAGAGCTGATGTCCGGCCAGTTCCGCCTTGGATCTCTGCCTGAGTGTCTCGGGAACAAAAAGAATGAGCATAATCCAGGTGAGTACACCGACAGCGGAAGTGATCCAGTAGATCCAGCGCCAGTCCCAGTTGACAGCAATGTAGGGGCCGAGGATACCGAAGAGGACGATCATGGGTCCCTGGATGAGAAGCACGTTAGTACTGCATCACATAACGACACCATCATGTCTACAGAGGCATAGCGTTCCGTTGACGTACCTGACTGGCAATGATCGACGCAACAGCCTTGTTTCTCTTATGCAAGAACATCATGTCCTGGACAATGAGCGGAAGCAAGGCTTCAACGGCACCAGAGCCGAGACCATGGAAGACTCTTGCGGCAATATGACTGGTGAGAGACTTGCTGTATCCAGCCCAGAAGCCTCCAGCCCATGAGAAAGCTGAGGTCAGAACGAGAACCGGACGTCTTCCGATGGCCGCAGTGAGAGGAACCAACAGGTACGTGGCGATGCCGTTGCTAAGCATGGGAATGGTGGCCAGAAGCGATACCGAAGCTAGAGATACGGGAGTCACACCTGGTGGCACAACGCCAAGAGGGTCCGGGTTGCCTTTGAGGTCGGCGTGCTTGAGCGTCGAAGCAGGGTCCACGCCAGAGTATTCCAGGATGAAGACGGGCAGCAGTCCAGCAACGGCGATTTCAGCGGCGAGCGAGACGGAGCCGACTTTGTATTGTTAGGCAACGAAAGCTCGGTATTTTCTTTTTGAGAGGCTTACAGAAGCAGAGTGAAGCAACAGCAAGCCACTTGCGCCATTCGGGGAGATTGAGGGGATCCTTGGGGTCAGGAGTTGGAGTCTGCCACTGAAGTAAGTCTCCGTTGTTCAAGTCGCTGAACTTTTTCCTTGTTACTCACGGGGACAAATCGAATATTGCCGTCTTTATCGTAGATCTCGGTACTTCCCAGCACCTCTTCCTCATGGACGGCAGCAGCAGCCTCCTGCTTCTCGGCGGTAATCGTATCGATGGAGTCGATCCTCGTCAGCCCCCGCTCGTCGTCTTGCAAAGTTCGCGATGGGTACGCAGGAGACCTCGGGGCCGGCGCCTGTGAATGGCGGAAGTCGACAACACTGTACGGGATGAACATCTGCGAGCTTCGCTTGGCGTACTTGTCGATTCTTGATTCGCGCTTGCCGGCATTGGCGTTGTTGAAGTTGGCCGGGCCAAGACGCACATCATCGCCGTCGCCCTCCATAATCGATAAAGATTAAGAGAAAGGTGAAAGTAATAGAGACTGAAGGAAAGCACCGCAAAACTGTCGTCGTAAAGATCGGAGGGAGAGCGGATCGAGCAAACGGCTCCCTGGTTCTTGGGGTTCTCCCAAGCGTCTAAAATGGCAAAGAAACAAAGAAATAGAAAGAAACAACAACAGAAGAATGCTCAAAAATGTCCGGACCGGCCGGGATGGAACTAGATTACTTTGCGGTCAGTCTGCAGTCTTGAAAAGCGTGATATTGGACAATCTCTCATGTCTATATAGACACGAATGAATGGGAATGCGTCAAGCTGGAAAGGGGGAATCAGATGATCTGGACATGGACATCGAGACCCAGGGCGGATCATCATGCAAGTTGAAATACATACTTTTTTTGTTATTTTATTTTTGATCTCGTAGTTTGCTCTCCCATGTTCATCTAGGCCGAGAGAATAGGATGCCTCATTATAATCTAGCAGATCAACAACAGACATGCAATTACTAATGGTCTGAAGATCGCCAAGACATGAAATTTACCCTAGCAAAACATCAGTCTCACCAGGATACGCTGTATCATGTGAGATGGGATGACAGCAAAGGCTGCCAACAGGTCAAAAAATACACACGCATCCGGGGAGCTTCATTGCACAGGAATTATGCCCAAGAAACCCACACATCAGAAGCATCCGACAAATGGGCGCTGGATTGTTTGCAGTTGCGGAATTTCCAGCGACATAGAACGTCATGAGGAGGCTCCAAGAGGGGCCGGATGAGCTTCCCCATGCTTCAAGGATGATGGACCACAAGCTATCCTGTTCGAGTACTTGCGTGGCCAGTGGGCAGGTGGGATGCGCGGTGAAACAGCAGACTTCAGCGCGATCCGTCCCGTATTCCTAAAATTGTATGTGCCGTGCAATGGCATAAGGGGGATGGCAGCAGTTGCGGGCTCGATGCTTGCTTTGACAGGCCCAGTTGAGGCTGAAAAGTGTGTTGGGCGAGGGACCACATTTATGCATCACGACGTGCAACAGACGTGGGCTGGTGTACCTGCCACCTCGACCGTAGGATCTTCGGCTCGATCAATCGACGAACACGCAAGCAGCTCCCACCGGGATGAGAAGGGACGAAAGTGCGCAAGCGTATCAAAAATCGTCGTCTTTCTCGTCATGCAAGGCGAGAAATCGTCGATACCCGGGGCCATGGGCCGAGAATATTTCTAGAACAGATTCAGAGTAGTACAGGACGCATGTAGATCTCTTGAAATGGTTAGAAGAGCATGGTCAACAACAGAAATCGTCCGATTGGCCGCCCCCGCAAAGTTGCACCGGAATTCCCGGAAACCACTCGAGTCTTAAGAGTATGAGAGACTGGGACAGGCCTGCCTGACAAACCCAAGGGCCTACGGGAGCCAGGGATTTAGAGATTGATGTCTGGTACCCACGAAACTGAGAGTCGCCCATGTAACGATGTTTTTGTTTCTGCGGCGGACGCTGACCCCACTTCCCGTCTCAGAGACGACGATGTTTCACTGTTCTGCTTCAGACGACCCCCCACTTCCCGTTCAACAACCAAAAACGACTGCCACGGTGGACAACGCTGGTGGACAACATTGGTTGGCTGGACGAGAGGAATCGTGATTTCTGCCTTTGGGTATAACATTGATGTTTCTGGTGTTCGTGGAAACGATTGTAGCTTGCGTAACGGTTCATGGTCTAGACCAAAAGAACTTGACGGAGGTTGATGTAAAAAGAGTGGCACTGACGACTGCCGACGGTCAATTTGATACCACGGTCAAATGATGCAGATTCAGATCTCAACTCAATACATTTCAGTTGTCAGTAGCGCAACAAAATGGAGGGCTTTTATAAATAGCAAGCTTTCTGAACAGGGTTTTGTTGCTGTATGGACTTCCATAGAGCCACATATTCCGCCACAGTAGACTCAGGGGTCACTCTGCATTCACCCAGCCTAGTCGCTTAAGGCAAGTATTTGCACAAACACCGCCACGTCATTCAATGATCCTCATCATGCTCTTGAGTACTCCCAGCTGTGTCTTTTCTCACGGACACCACGTGCAGTCTCAGTTCTCGACCTGACTTCGTTGTTCCAAGACCTGGTCCATCATCTGATGGCTCTAACAATATGGAGCGGCTTGTGGTATGAGAGCCGGAGCTACAGTTGCAGTCGATGTGACCTTGCAGATCCCGCTTACTAAGTGGAAAAATCGCCGTAAACTCAAGATCATCCCGTACGACGCGTGTCATTTTCCAGGCCACCTTCCGTTTGAAGCTATCAATAGCCACGGAGTTTTGCTATCCAGGCGGATAATTCTGACTTACCGGGCGGGTAGTAGATGTATAACGATAGGGATACTCGACGACGACGACGACGACGACGACGACGACAACGACAACGACAACGACGATAACGATAGGAATAGAGAGAGGGATAGGAGTAACGACGATTGTAGTGAAGGTTAATTAAGACAAAATAAAATATTGAATCTAATGCAAGGTAGGAAGTTATCCGCCCGGATAGTAAGACTCTGGCTACGACGCAAAAAGCACCCAAGCTCTCGCGGTCGCCGATGAAAGCTTGATTGCTGACGCAACAGCCGCAACCTCAGAACTCAGATTGCGACGAGCCGATGGTTCAGATCCTTACAGTGATTGATCAAGTCAGAACATCTAATTCGATCTTGCCGTTTGAAAATTGACAAGGGTGAGAATGACAAACAAAGTTGGAAGGCAAAGTACTTCACAAAAAACAATGAATTCTTATTCCATCATTACTAAATCACCGCACGCTGGCCTATCTACTTGGATGTCATCTTCTCCAAGATATCCGCTCTCTTGATGCTTCCTTTCTCACACATGCTCGTGAACATGCCCCCCTTGTCGAACAATTCCAATGGTGTTCCAAGCTCCGCGACTTCGCCCTTATCTAGCACACAAATGCGGTCATAGCCAATGATGGTCTCCAGTCTATGAGCAATGCACAGCATTGTCTTGCCTCTGAAACTCTCCATGGTCTGCTGGACCTTTTGATCCGTAGCCAGATCCACCGAACTCGTGGCTTCGTCACAGACAATGATCTTGGCATCCCGAACCAAGGCGCGGGCCAGGGCCATCAGCTGTCGCTGACCCAGTGAGAAATTGAGACCCTCTTCCTCAACCACGCTCTGCAATCCCAGAGCTCCCGGTGAGGACGTGTCAGTGACAAGATTTGCCTGTCGAAGTGCCGCCCACAACTCAATGTCTGAGTGCTCGTCAAAAGGATCCAGGTTTGACCGGATGGTGCCCTTAAACAATGTTGGATCTTGTGGGATAATAGCCAGACGAGACCGCAAATCCTGAAGTCCAATGGTGCTGATGTTGACTCCGTCAATGGTAATAGAACCACTGCTGATTTCCACAAGGCGAAATAGCATACTCATGATGCTGGACTTGCCGGCACCTGTGCGACCGACAACCCCCAAACGCTCGCCTTCCTTGATGTGCATGTGGATGTCTTTCAGCACGAGCGGCAATCCCGCCCGGTATCGCATCTGCACGTGGTCAAACACGATCTCGCCTTGGCTGGGCCAGCTCTTCGGCATACCCTCTCCAATATGCAGCGGTGCTTCCTCCTCCAGACCCGTGCCATAGTAGTGGATGCGCTCGGTGTTGTTCATATCATTCTCAACTTCGGCCATTTGACGTACTGCAAACTGGAACTGACCCATGATGCCCAGCATATATGACAAGACCAGACCTCCGATACTGGGGTTGACGGTGAACCGTGACGTAACCACCAGCATGCCAAGAACGAAAATGGTCACCAGGCCAATGGCGTCGAGACGCAAAGACAACCACCGCTGATTTCCGAATGTCAAGAAATACGCGCCGTCAAAGTCATCAATCTGCTTCCGCAAGACTGCCGTGAACTGGTCACGAAGTCCATACGCGCGGATCGTCGAGGTGCCATATACTGCCTCGCTGAACTTTGCAAAGACATGTGAACGCAAGATGGCTTCATGTCGCTTGATCTCACGCGCCGAGCTGCGGTAGTAGTTGGCCGAAAAGAGAAAGATAATCAAGAGCGGCACCAAGGCCGCAACGAAGTAGTAGTAATACGCGAGAATCAGGGCCATCGTTGAGAGCAGCATGCTGATGGTCAGCAAGTACATGCGCAGGGAATCGGTGAGAGTGTTGTCCATGACATCGATATCCTTGCTGAAGCGATTCGTAATGCGGCCCAGCGGTGTTGTGTCGAAGAAGGACATGGGAGCGCGAAGGACTTTGGTCATGGCACGATTGAGCATGACCTTTGAAGCGCGTGTTCCAAAGATCGAGATGGACACGGCAAAGCAAAACATCAATATCGCTTGCGCTGCGCCCAGTCCTGCATAGACGGCGATGTAGGTGTCCTCGTCAACGTTGGAGAACTGATCTGCGGTCCACCATGATAGCCACAAACTTGTCATGATGTTGCATCCTTGAGCCAGAACAAGGAAACCGATGACTAAGGGCGCGACAAGGATGGAGCCGCTGGCCCGGATGTAGGCGCCGTAGACGCTCCAGCTGACGGCGTCCAAAGCGCGTTCTTCAGCTTGCATCAGCGCCGCTGTACTCTTGTGCGTTTCGATCTTGACCAGCCTTTCCTCTTCATTGACGGGTTCCTCGGCGGTCACGGCGTTGGGGTCTTGTTGTGAGCCGTGGAACTCGGAGGCTTGCTCATCAACATGAGTAAGCGCCATCAGTTTCTCGAATTCCTCGTTTCCGGACATGAGCTCTTCGTAGCTACCCTCAGCCTTGATGTGACCCTCGTCCAGCCAGATGATTCTGTCGGAACGGTTCAGGACGTGAAGCTGGTGTGTTGCTAGGATGCGACACTTGTTTGAAAGCAAGCCACAGATGGCCTTGTCCATGATCTGTTTTCCCACGTGGATATCCACCGCAGAGAGGGGGTCATCCATCAACACAATATCGGCATTGAAGTAGATGGCACGGGCAATGTTGATGCGTTGTTTCTGCCCACCGGAGACGGTGATGCCGCGCTCGCCAATTTCAGTGCGATCGCCGTCGGGAAGCATCTCGAAGTCGGTACGAAGAGCACAGGCCTCCGTCACCTTGTCGTACCATTCGCGATCAAAGTCGCGTCCGAAGATGATGTTATCCCGAACACTGGCATTCTGAATCCAGGCGTACTGCGGGCAGAAAGCACGCGTGGAACCCAGTGTCAAGCAACCGCCCGTTTGGCGCATCTCACCGGCCAGAGCAGCCAATAGCGACGTCTTCCCTGATCCAACACTTCCAATCACAGCCACCAGCTCTGATCTGCCGATAGCCAGGTTAAGGTTGGGGATGTGGAATGGCTCCAACATGGTGATTGTGCTGGGGGTTCTGGCACCGGGACTGTCCTCCCTATCGCTGAGACCTTCGCGTGCTTGGGCCAATGTCTGCTCCCAAGTGAATGTAGCATCTTCAACGGTGATGGCGTTCTGACCGTTGTAATCGTATTGGACGTCGTCGGTCGACTCCTCGGCAAGTAGGAATTCCTCGATGCGCTTGACAGACGCTAGAGCATCGACGGCTTGCCCAATGACCATAGGAAGCATGTTCAAAGGCATCCGCAGGTTGTTGAACAAAGCCAGTGAACTGAAGATAGGGGCAGGGTTCAAGGAATGGCTCGTAAGCGAGTACGTGATGAAGGAAAGCATCGAGGCAAAGACGGGCATGCTCATAGAAATAGCCTGAATACCGTCGCGGATGGACATCAGAATCTGGATTGACCTGATCTCCTTCTTGCGAATCTCGTCGATGCGACCCAAAAAACTCGTTTCCCAGCCGAAAAGCTTGACGAAGCGCATGGCTTGCATGACCTCCTGCGTGAGACTCACTCGAGCGTCCGTGATCTGGTTGATGGCGAAGCGACGCTTGAACAGAGCCTTGAAGGCCAGTCCCAGAGCGGGAGAACAGATGAACAATAGACCGAGGCCCGGCAAGGCGCTGTAGGTCAAGTTGATGAGAAGCAGGACCATTGTGATGACGATGTTAAGAGGTGAGCCCCAGAGAAGGTGGAAGAAGCCGCTAGCCGTATCGATGCGGTAGGTGTCTGTTGACATGAGGTTGACAATGCGACCATTACTCCACCCGCTCTCTCCTTCAGACTTGGCCTCAGGTTTCTTCGGCTTATCTTGCTTCTGCTTAGTTCCGAGTAACTTCTTATACCACTTTTTCTCCTCATCGCTACCAGGCGCAACATCGCCAGGAGGGAGTGCGACATCGGATGAACCACCGGCCTTGGCGCGTCCCGAGATCTTCATAGCCTTGTCAAAGATGACAGACATCAAGACGGCTCTTGCCTCGCCGCCTACCGTCATGCCAAAGTACAGGAAATGGTTGATACTGAGCGTCATGACGATCTGCAAAAACGTGATGATGATGACGAGGCCGACACCGTATCCGATGTTCGGTGCTGAGGAGCCATTCTTGGCTGCATTGTAGGCCTCAGTCGCGAATGCAATGAGATACTTCAGTAGGAAGGGCGAGATGGTCGATGCCACGGTGCTGCCAAGCTGGCAGAGCGCGCCAACGACAAACTCCTTCTTGAAGGTGCTAAGAAGGGCGCGCAAGAGAGGGCGAGAGCTGCCACTCGCCGTGTGCCTCTGAAATGCGGCGCGAAACTCGACTTCGAGAACCTCGGCGCTTCGCTCGGGGTTAACCTCCCAGATGTCGTTTTGTTCCAACGGCCGCTGATAGCCAACCTGCAACCTTTTGTCAGAATGATTGCAAGTGTTACTTCAAACCATCTCAACCTACGTGCATGAGAGGAGTAACCCAAGTGAACAACAGTCTGCTGAAGAATCCAGCTCCTGCCTCTAACGATGGCTGACGCCTGTCAGGAACTAAGGGCACATATTTCGTCTTGAGCGGGTTGAGACGCTGTGACCAGTTGCGTTGCTTTCTTCCCGATGTCGAAGCAGACTCCGAGGATGGTTCTGTTGACGATGCGTCGATGGGTTGCGCTTCGACCTGGCCGGCAGGTTGCTGCTCGGAGCTGTAGATAACGCCGGCGTTCTTCTCGCCTTTGCTGGGCTTGCCGAGGAGCATGGTGAGGAGGTTTGATCCACCGATCGATGTGTGCGCGCCAAGAAATGGTATTAGGTATTATTGATGGACCAGCCTATTCTTCGCCTGACCAACAGCAACAACCTCGAGCAACAGAATCAGAGGAATAACAAGCAACATGGAGCGAGACGACTTGGCGAAATGAACCCAGAGATAAACCGACAGTTTCTCGGCGCCCCAGCCTGTCAAGGCGATCGCAACTGCTCCACACTTGGCGCCGGCCATTGCGACAGGGTTACATGACGATCATTCGATGCGAAGCACTAACCCTTGAAAAGTTGCATTCCGGCGGTCGCGCTTACGCGTTGCGACCCGTCCATTTGGAGCCGGGATGACGCCGTGGGGCCGATCGATAGCGGCATCAGACCCTGGTCGGCGTCGCCGTTTCAATACGGTTTGGCAGTCTTTCACCACTGACAGTACCACTGCTCTGGAATCGATGGAACACCCCTTGATGCGTCGTTGCGTAAATGTTGTCAGTGATGGTTCATCAAAATGAACTTGAGGCAACGCAATTCAATTTTCTCAGTCTTATGGCTACGCGGGACTTACGCGGATGACAGACTGGATACATTTTGTCGCAAGACGGTGTTCCTCGAGCTCCATGTTGTTTCAAAGCGCTAATGTTACGCAGCGCTGGCGATGGTTTAGAATCTCAGATAAGGCTTTCTAATCAAAGAAAGCCGCTTAGTAAAGACAATGGCAATTATCAAGTTGTCAATAAGCACTATTTCAGGAAGCAAATTTCGGAGGGCCAACCAGTCGCGTTTGCGGACCCATGTGGCGAGCTCATCGTAACCCCACACTGCAAGTCATCCGAACCACGAAATCGATACCATCACAGACCTCCAACCCAGGCTGAACTTTGATCCTTTGCTAGATGAGTTTCCGGGATGCTGTTTTCGAAAGCGATGCAGGCTCAATCTAGCGCAAGATGAAAGGATCGCATATATCGGAGTCACCTGAGTTGTCAGAGGTGCCAATGCCCGCCTGGGCTGCAAAAACTCTACTTTCATTATTATCCCCATTGCTATTATTACTATCGTCGTCTTCGTCGTCTTCGTCGCCACCGTTTATGGTATCTCCGTCATTATTCCTGCTACTGTCTCCCCATAACTATTCGCTTAGATACCAGTGGTATTGACCGAAGTCTTTTTAATTATTATTGATAATCCGAACTTTAGTGCAAAAGTCTTGGTTCAAGTGATGTGTAGGTATGTATGTAGCGGTATATTTATTCTACTGTACATCATGTGTGATTGGCCTCTGGTCGATGTGGCCATTGAATGATTGGGATAAGTGAGTTTCTACCCAAAGGCTGAGGACAGGCTCCACAGATGCCAGTAAATCTTTGTATTCTTCCGAGACAAGATGGGAATTCAAGTCCTCTTGGGTCCTGGTGCTGATATATCGCACTCCGTTCAGTCATGTTTCTTGTGAGGCAAATAATAATAAGGAGAGAAGGCAAATAATAAGTGAGCTCTTGGAATTGACATACCGAAGCCACAAGGTGGTGAGGTTTGGTTGCATGACCTCTTTCAGAACGCCGCAGCTTTGTAGCGAGCCTTGATTGAAATTGATCGCCCTTCGCGATGCGGCAAAATCAGTCAAACGGTCGATCACCAAAGACCTATCTCTCTCCGATGTCCAGAAGTGGACGACGGCAACAGCGCTGTCTTTCGAATCTTTATAGTCGTCGTCTTCGCGCTTCAGCCAACCCCCGGCAAAGTCATAATGATGCAAATCGTAGTCCGGACTACCAATACCCTGGACTGTTTTCAAGAGCTTATCTTCATCTGCAAGACGCATCTCGTGCTTGAAAGTCTCCGTTGACGTATGTCCAAGGAAGAACCGGCGGGATGCGTGTAGCCTTCAAGGCCCCACAAGGTATCCGGCTCGCCATCCAAGTCATGCCCCCAGTAGTAACTGTTGCCCAGTGGCTCGGTGGCTGATACACCGCAAAGACCGACTAGTCGCTCTTTCCACTACGGACGGTCACAGAATTCGTCAGCAACATACGGAGGAAATAGGTTTGTCGTAAAAGGGAGGACTGCAGGCTGACACTTTACCTTCTCAAGCGACCCATCTGAACCAACCACACGAGCAACGACGAAGAACAAAGGGCAGCTCATGATCGTAAAATTGTTCGAAGACAGAGTGTCGATGAATCTGGGACTGAGTGACGACTGTACAGGAGTATAGGGCTTGATAAACTTGACGTTTTTGACATGCCCAGTGCTCACAGCGGTATAGTGTATTACAATGAAAGTCCAATAAGTGTCCCCTGACAGGGAAGGTGGTCTCTGGTCAAAAGCTGCTGCTGAAACTGCCGAAGTAGTTGCCGTACTTTCGGCGTAATTTTGTCGGAGCGATTTGGAGTAGCACTAGACATGATCTGTCCGACCGGTGGGCATGATCAAACCGGTGCCGCATTGTGTGGTTGCGGTGCGGGGAAGCCCGATGGAATATCTTCAATTAGTCAGGGTTTGGAAATGTGAGAGAAAGTCGAAATACTCCATCTGCAGCCGCCGCCACATACCACCCTAGAAGACGGACGTGATAGATACTGGGAGGTCTTTGAGGCTTGTTAGCGGAAGGCTTACGGGGAAACATTGAGATAACAGCGGAACAATCAAACATGTGTGTACTGGTTTTAATCGGAATATTCAATGATATTTTAGTAAATGATTTACAGCTCATGCCCTCTGGCCTTCCAGTCGGATTGCACTACGAGATTACTCGTTCAAATTCGTGAACATCACATAAGCCAGTTGAGAAGACGTAATGGTGCTAATTCTATAATGACATAGTCCAATTAATTCGTCAACGAGCTGAGGCAATTGAGGCACGGAAGTGCTAAGACGTTCGATTGCTGCGGTTGGCAGCACGAAGATGGGGTTGACTTTCCACCATGTCATGAATAAATAAAATGTATCTTTCATTGAGGGCACGAGAGTCTACTTGAACGGCAGGTACGCCAAGGAACAACGCACCGTACTGTGCTTTTTGAAGATTATCAAGCCAATCACCATAGCCTTCCTCACAGGCTTAACTCATACCAGAAAGTCGGGCGGGAGATCAGGGCCTAGAATTAATACAATTAGACAAAGACATCATCGATTTATCGGTTTATTGTTTCACGAAAGATTGCACATACCCCAAATGTGAAGACCGTTGGGAGAGGCTTCTGAAACACTTGTAGGATGAGAGCTGTTCATCTGGTCGCCGTCGACGTAGTGTTCGAAGATGAATTTGCTGGGATCGTACCTAGCGGGGAACAGCATGAGCAGGTTACGATAACATTTTCGTTTCAACTCCATCAGTACTGACCAGTAGTCAAATATCTGACTGCCCATGATATGGCGTCCGACTCCCCAGCAATTCTCGTATCCTCGGTGACGTAGCCAGTCGTGGCCGAGAAACTGCATGTCAGAATCGTGAGTTTCGTAGGATGAATGGTGTACGTGGAATCTTGGGCCCTCGAAGAAGAAGAAGGAATGATGATCCACGAGTTTCTCTCCACGGTCCAAGCGAAGGAACGCTGTCACATTGCGTCCTGTGTGATCGTGTACAAGCTATAGGAGCCAACCAAAGCCAGTGTCAGTGCTGCTCTCCTCGCGGAGTTTCTGGTAAAATCACGTCGCTAGGGATGAAATTGAAACGACTCGTGAAAAACTCGTATGTTTTCTGGAAATCAGTTACGCAAACGCCGAAGTGCCCAAGCTTGTGGACTGGTGCAGGCCCTAGAAGGAAGTGAGCCTTCTGCAGTCACTCTCGCCATAGAGATTGATCTTTCTGATTGGAGTTAACTTTCTCAAAACGCTGGAAAGTGCCTGCATTCCTGTGTTTCTTGGTTGGCTGGGCGAATATTAGGCCTCTGTTAAGTTATCGAAACTTTTTGAGCACCGAGAAGGTACAAAGCTGAAGTCCAGTTCAGGAAATGAAGCATTCGTGCTCAACATCTTCTGTCCAAACACAAGATGAAAGGAAAAGCCATCAACCGAACTTCGAAAGGAAACGCAACTTTCTCCCCCAGGAGCATCGGTCAAGTCGTAAGGCTTCGTAGCGCTAGGAAGTGTTTCGGACGCGTAAATTAGATCATCTTCGGACTCAACAGCAAAGGCTGCCCCACCGAATCCGTCCTCGGAGCCCACTGAAACACAAGCGATGAAAGGTTCTGCCCCATAGCCACGATAATAGACACGGCCATTACTTCTTTGAGCCTCGACAAATCCGAAGTCCTCGAAGAAAGCCTTCGACCTCTGCAAGTCTTTGTAAGTGTAATAGATATGCGAGATGCGGACGAGGTTGATTTTGCGTACGGAAGCGGAAGTCGCCTCGGTGGAGCCGCTGGCGATGATTCCAGACATCTTCGTACGAAGAGGTCGAGTCAAACCAAGGCTCAAGCAAAGAAAATGAAACCGTCTGAGATGTAAGATTGTGCTAGATGGGTCACAGGTTGGCTCGGGAATACAGAGCAGTATGTCAAAGTCTACTACACTCATTCCCATTCCGGCCTTGCACATTTATCCAGAAACAACATCATCGTTGATAAGCCATGCTATTGAGTGCTGGCGAACAATTTCCAAGCCGTGTTGAAACTACACAGGCGTGATTGTGCCGGCAGAGAATTGAACCGATTTGGAGAAAATTACTCCGATGCAGCGACCCCTAGTTGGACTGCTGACACCGGGGTGTGGCCTGTGGCCCCAATCGTCCAGTCGACATGTACAAAGCCAGTGTTCCGAATCCAGGACCGATACTCCAATTCCATTCATTTGGCTTTTTTTACTGATCTCGTTGCCGGCTGACTTGTAGCTTTGCCGATACGCTGTTCATTTCGCTTCTTTCGATTGGTCCAACCATCTCATTCCGCCCAAGATTCGAATCCGTCCGTTGCAGCAGCATCCCCTCTTCCTCATTCGACGCATCACGTTTCTCCGCCAAAAGGACATCAACGGCGACTTCAACATGCTCGAAAATTCATGCGAAACGGATATCCTCGTGGTTGGAGCAGGCCCAGCAGGCGCATCGCTGGCCTGCTTCCTGGCGTCGCATGGCTTGAGAGGTATCATGATAAGCGCAAGTCATGGGACAGCAGACACACCGCGCGCCCATATCACCAATATGGCCGCACTAGGTACGCTACTTGAAGCAGTTCTCGCATCAATGTGCTGAAATGTTGGGCTCATATCCCAGAGTGTCTGCGTGACATTGGACTGGATCAGGAAATACGCTCTATGGCAACGAAAGGCCACTGTATGCAGCACACGCGCTGGTGTTATAGCATGGCGGGGGAAGAGCTGGCGCGCATCCCGTCTTGGGGAAACGATCCCCGAAGAAAGGTACAGTCCCGGCCCTTCTCGTCACATTATGTGCACGCTATTCCCGAGACATGAACTGGCATTAACTCGGATCAAAGGGCGACTATGAACTTGCAAGTCCTTGCGATCCTGTGGACATCCCGCAAACTCTGCTCGAGCCGGTACTGACTCGGTTTGCATCGCATCATGGCTTCGTCGTCAGGTTTAACACCAAACTTGTGTCCTGGAAACATGACCCCTCGGACGCAAAGTATTTGGTCAACGTCTGGGATGACCTTTCCAAGATCCACTTCTCGATACGAACGAAGTATATCTTCGGGGCTGACGGCGCCCGCAGCCTCACAATCAAGACGCTTCAGATTCCACTCATTGCCAAGTCCGGGGGCGGTCTCGCAATCAACGTACTGGTCAAAGCCGACCTTTCTCATTTGATGGAACACCGGAGCGGGAATCTGCACTGGCTGATGCAGCCTGATGTTGATCATCCGGAGTTTGGCTGGATGGGCATCGCACGAATGGTGAAGCCATGGTTTGAATGGATCTTCATCCTCTTTCCCAGTCCCGGCTTCGATGCATCCGTCCCAATTTCAAACGAGGCGTACAAAGGCCGCATTCAAACGTTGATCGGAGATGACACCAATGTCGACATCCTCTCGGTTTCTAGATGGTATATTAATGATATCGTCGCTGAGAGATACTCAGAGGGTAATATGTAGGTGAAAGAACATCGTATATGTCACATTGAAGTCACTCTATGCTGACCAGACGGGATTCAGATTCTGCCTGGGTGACGCAGTCCACCGCCACCCTCCAATGAATGGACTCGGTTCCAACACCTGCATTCAGGACGCTTTTAACCTGGCATGGAAAGTTGCATACGTGGAAAAGGGCTTAGCAGGCCGCTCGCTGCTCGATACCTACAACACCGAGCGGCAACCAGTAGGAGTCAGCATTGTGTCTCAAGCCAACGACTCCTTTCGAAAGCACTCCGCAGTTTGGAAGTCCCTTGGAATGATGGAACAAACAGTCGAAGAGCGCAGCAACGTCTTCAAGCTTCTTTTGAGCCCTACAGGAGAGGGTCGAAAGGCACGCGAGAGCTTCCGTCAAGCCATCACAGCCACGGCGCATGAGTTTCACGGCCTCGGTATCGAAATGAACCAGCTCTACTCCAGCTCATGCATCTATGTCAAGGATGAGCCTCTTCCCTACTGCCCTTCAGAAAGGGCAGCCGAGGACGATGTCGCGTACTACGATCCAAGCACGTATCCGGGCCGCCGCTTGCCGCACGCCTGGCTCAACAGAGCGATCCCAAGCAAAATGGTGTCGACGATTGACCTTGCCGGTCACGGAGCCTTCACTATACTTACTGGGCCAGGAGGTATGCTATGGAAGGAGGCGGCAAAGGCTGTGGCTGCGGCAAGGGGCTGTGAGATCAAGGTTTGGTCTGTAGGTTTTCGACAGGACTGGGAAGATGTGTATTTCGATTGGGATCGACTGAGGGGTGTTGAGGAGTCCGGTGCGGTGTTAGTCCGTCCTGACCGCTTTGTAGCCTGGAGAGCGCGCGAGGTACCGAATGACTTGGACAGCTGTGTTGAGAAGTTGTCGGAGGTAATGAGGGTCATTCTGGGTCCCGGTGACACATAACAGTAGTATCAGTTCCCTTTGTGAGGAAACATGGGAATTTCGTTCCGCCGAAGTAGTTCTCCAATGCTCAGCCAAACGATCTTGTTGTTAAGTCATGCCCGAATCATTATTAAAATACAGCATGCATGATTGGGAATTGAAACGATGCAGTGATTATTCTCGCGCGTGTATTATCATGGTACAGAATGGTATTCGCATCTGGAAAGCTGCGATAGAACGCCGGCTGTAGTTATTGGTACCATTTGATCGTTCGAAAAATGTAAGTATCACGCAGAACAGACCCAGATAATGCAAAAGAAACCGTCTTAACTGCGCACCGCGTCAATAAGTATCTTTTGCTCATTTGCATTCCAACTAGCTCTCATAATACTATTAGAACTATTCATATTTAACGACGTTGACGAGAGTCCTTATCTCCGAAATTTCAATTCTCATATCGTCTCCATCCTTCAGAAATATCGGCGGATCCCTAGCCATGCCAATGCCGGGCCCGGTGCCGGTCATGATTATCGTGCCCTTCTCTAGCGTCGTGCCTTGCGAAAGAAATGCAATGATCTTGGGGATGTCGAAAATCATCTCTCTTTGCGGAATGATATCGTGATTAGTTGTAGTTGCATACTGGAAACTGTACAAAGGAGAAGTGCATACCTCGTGTTTGAGTCTTGAACAGTTTGGCCATTGTGAATAGCTCTTATTCTCAGAGAATGTGGGTCTTTCAGAGCTGACTTTGCGACGAGAATTGGTCCTATCGGACAGGATCCGTCAAGTCCTACGAAACAAGTATAAGCCAGCTGATTGTATGGCTATCTTCGCTGAATGGTCTCTATGTTGACCTTCCGAGGAATCTGTATACCTTTCGAAAAGCACCACTGGCTGTTCATAAACTGTTGCTTCCTTGCGCTCACGTCATTACTACATGTATACCCAAGGACGTAGTCCATGGCGTCGCTCTCCGGTATGTCTCGGCCAGACTTGGAAAGCACTACGGAGAGCTCTGCTTCGTAGTCACTCGTAGAGTCCTGGGAAAACCGAGGAACGTTGATGGGCGCAGGATATGGTCCCGCTAGAGCTGTCCTCGGCTTGACGAAGAGGACTGGAACCTCGGGGATGTCCATGTTGGCCTCGAGGGCATGATCGCGATAGTTCAGCCCCATACACCTGATTATGGGGACTTCTTCCATTGTGAGAGGCGAAAGAAGCTGGAGATCCGATAGTGAAAGTCAGCCATTCGCAAGGGTAATGGTATGTCACAGCGCGGTGGCGTTGATTTACCTCTTTCACATGCATTACCTCCTCAGTCACGCATCCATCAAACACATTCCCTTTCACTAGCTTGACGGGAATACGCTGGCTTTTCAGAGTGGCGAGACCGACATCTTGCCATTCGCCGGCGTCGACCTGGCCGAGGTGTACTTGGCCATCTTCCTGAGCGACGAAGCGTACTAGGTGCGACCAGGATGAACTCATCATGGTGCCAGGGCCAAAACTTGGGAGAGAACACAGCTAAACCGACGAGTATCTAGAGGGTGGAAAGCATTGAAGGAGAGTGAAAAAGTTTCGCGAACGTCGTCGGGAGATCCGAGATACCCAGATTTCAATTGTACAGACCTCATTGGAATGACTGCGAACCTCCAATTTTAACTTATCCTTTGTATCCATCTTCTACGTGATCAACTATAGCGGATCCAACAGAAACAGCCAGATTCTGCTTATCGTATGGAATAGTCCGATTGTTGAGCCGAAAGCGGGCGCAAAAGAAACAAGAGGCAGAGAAATCAGTCCGCCCGAAGCCTGTCTGAGAACTCAGAGCGGGAACCCGCTACCCTAAGCTTTAAAGGCCTATGTACATATTCCTTTAATTTTATCGCCTGAAATTATGCTTGGTTTTTGTCATCCGGGAGAAGGCTTTGAGTGACGCGAGCCGAGTACGATCTGGAATGATAAACACTGCAGTACGTTATACCTATTTCCAGTAAGGCCTTTACTGCCGTTACTTATTTTGAGTCTATCCTCGTAGTTATCGCCGCCATCGTCGTCGTCGTCCATGCCGTCCTGTTCTACCCGGGTCGTCAGGAGTATTCCATTGCAACGTCCAATCCTGAGACCAAAACTCGAGCTCTAGGGTAGAACATGACATTAATCCGGGGTACAGCAAATCGGTTTCAAACGCAACATCACGTTATGAGCTTCTATATCAACGTGAAACGGTGTGCCCTAGCCTACCAACGTAGATATGAACAGACTTAGCTCCTGATCAGCCTCGGGAAACCCCAGCGAATCCCTCCGAAGGACTAAAGTATGGCATCTCCAAGTTTCCAGTGGGGTAGTTTGCTGCTTCCATATTATCCAAGATATCCCTCCGACTATCGATCCAATCTTCGCGGCCCATCGAGGTATACGGCGAAAGTGACAGGCCTCCGCCATGACCCCGGTCCACGGGCTGCGGCTCCACCGGACTCTGGGCAAGCGGGTTGTTGCTTTCAGGCCCCACTCCTGTTGCAAATTGGAAGTTTTCCACATGATTTCGTCCGCTGACATCCGCCACTACAGGAAAGCCCCGTTGTCCCGTGTTTCGCGATTCAAAGCACGATACACTTTGTGCTTCCATGGCAGCCATTTCCGTCTTTTTCTTTAAAAGTCGGTCCTCTAACGTATCCAGGTTCTGCAGGAAGCTACGCGGCGTGTCCCAAAAGTCCGTGTATCTTTGGCACACACCACTGAGTACGTCAATCTTAGAATCCTGTTCAGAGAGGTCACCGCGCGTCGCCGGGGCGAAGACCTTGCGGAGTATCTGCAGAGATGCCGCGAGCCACACCGTACTAGCGAGGAATGGGTTGGTCCACTCTACATGCCTTTCTGAAGATCTGCTGATAACCGCGTATATATTGTCGGAGGCTTCGAGGCAGTTTCTAAGTCCCTCGGAGTTCGATAGCCTCTCCCGCTCGCTCCTTGGTGTAGCAGACCATCCAAAAGACGGGGAGCCACCGGATTCGGACAAAATAGTACCCAAAAGTATCTCACCAAAAGCAAGATGGTGATATATCATGAATCGTGCTAACTGCGACATTAGGAAGACGGCGTGCTGCGCTGAATCCTCCCGCGGTTCGGATCGGGGCTGCGCGGGGTTGTCTGCGGACGGCACATCTCCGAAGCTAAGGTAGCCTCCCTGATAGCTCAGTCGTCCTGGCAGCGCCGCAACTGTCTGTTGGAGAGCTCTTATTAGTACAGAGAGTTGCCGACCATCTTCAGAGGACTGAGCCTTTCTGAAGTGGCCATGAAAGTAGTATTTGAGGGAATGAAAGCCCGCATCATCCCCGGGCATCAAATCTGAGAGGGCGCCATTTATGTTTCCTCGAGCCAGCACCTGAGCATCTCGCATAATGGAGTTAACGACAACGAACCAAGCCATATCGCTGTTGTTACCAGACTTCAACAACTTTTTCGATCGTTCAGTTGGTATAGGATCGAGAAAGCAGCTTGATTGGTATTTATTTTGGAACCAAGCGTCGTCGGACACCGGGAGGTAAGTCTCGTTGATTGCCTGATCGATGGCGGCAGGCGACTTGCGCACCGTTGAGGCGAACGCATCCATTTGCCAAATGACCCACCAAACGCGTCGTCTCTCCTCCATTTCAGACCATTTGAGTAGCTCCGACAGCGTTGATGGTGGCTTTGTAGGCCCAGGTGCCATGCTGTCAATAAGATGAAGCCGCTGCTCATAAGCCACCCTTACACAGGTACCGAGCAGCCGCCACGCATGGCCTCTGACGCCCCTCGCCAGCTCATAGAATGTGCACAGCACCAGGGCCTGCGTGACACATATAGGTGGAGGCTCATCGTCAAATTCATCGAGGGCCTGATCTATAAAGCCCTTTGCTAAGTGATGAAAATGAGCGTGCGATGGCCAATTTGACATCGACGAGGTCGGCGAAGACTCGTCATCGGGGCTGATATTGAAGCGCGCTGAGATGGAAAACATCGATGCCATCAATGCTTTGAGATGAAGACTATTCTTGACAGTCTGAATCTTGTCGCCAAAGGAAGGCTCATGAAATAGAGAGAAGGCCATCATTCTGTTGAAATAGGTATCGGTACTGAAATACATGTCAGTCATGGAAATGCCCACCCGAGGAAGAGGATAGGGTTGAGACTAGTCAACGCACAGCCTTTGTAGCGAGTCTATTGTTAGATCTAACGACTCGCATACCTGCATAAGGGTATTCTGCGACCCAACTAGTTTGACAAAGAAACCGTGGTCGGTGGAAGAGGAGGTCCGGGACGGAGAAGTCAAATTGGGCTGATGTGAAGGATGGACCATTGAAGATAAGCTGATGGCTCGCACGAATCTGGTGCCAGATATGTGTGAGGATTCGGAGACATCGGTCTCCTCATCGTTATCCGCGAGTTCCGGAATGGTGAGATCACTGTGGTGTTCCCACGACCTTCTCGCATCATTCTGCGACTGCAGGCCGCTGGTGGGTGACTCTGTTGTGTTGATCCCAGATTCGACTGCAAGGCCATCGGTTCCGGTCTTGGCATGGCCATCAGGAGAGGCTTCTTCGGGAGGAATGTTGCTTGAGCGTCGCCGCTTTTTATTACGGGATCCTTTAATTTCATCAGCTTGAATGCACGCCGGCTACAGCGGCCGCCTAGGTTCACCAACTTACCCGTCTTAGGCCCCGGCTTCAGTCGCGTTGAAGGATAAACGCATGTTTGCGAGTTCCTATCGCAAAGTGTGCAGTGCGGCAGGAGGCGGTCGCTGGCGAGTGTCAGATAGTCGAGTCAACTGCAACGACTCTCATGAAGGAGTGGCTCACCATTTCGCCTTTCTCCTAGAAGCAGACGCAACAAAGGTTAGCAAACGACGTCCATCTTGTAGGTTTCACCCAGTGTTTTTGGGAGGACGCAACCTCTTGCAAGATTTACAGCTCAGCTCCGATATCTCGCCCTCGTACGGGTTGCAAGACGGGGTCCTGAGATTTCTTGAGCTGCTTATATCAGATGCCATGATGGATTCGTGCGATGCCAGATATAACGATACGAGAACCTGACAAGGTCGACATTCAGCAGTCCAAGTTGAATGCAGGAAAGTGAGAAGTAACAGCTAGACTTCACCAGTGGGTTTTCCCCACGCGTTTCTCGGAAGCATGGGCTGCTACTCCCGTCCCCGCAGTACCATATGAGCAGGGATGTTCAAGGGGTGCGGCTTGGCTGCGCCCTCAATGGCAGATGCAAGACCGACGTAATTCTGTCCGGGGTAGCCGCTAGCTAGTGACCTATTCCTGCGGAAGTCACCAGATGACTGTTTCAATTCGATGGGATTCTGGATCTTCGCATCGACTGGAACATTGTCCTAAATCCGGGCACGATGCCGGTGCCACACTCTGCTGCAGTCATAATTGGTTCAACAACGCGGGGCACCTAGCACCCCGCCTTACCCCAGTTTCGGACTGATTTCTCTTGATGATCCATGCCCCTGCCCGGACGAATTCTGCTTCATGCACCATGCCTGATAGAGACATCAAGCCAGCTGCTGGGCTCGAGTTGAAAGGCATCGTTGCGGCGTAGACCTAGCTCATCGCCGCAAAGAGGCTTGACCACATGTTGGAACGGATCGAATTGAAGTGACGCGCGAGCAGGTGAAAGATAAATCCAGATACACATAACATGGGAAATGACCAGTCCCCCATCGCTAGTAAATAGTATACTTAAATGCACACGTCACTGTGGCTGTCTATTTCCATTAACTCAAACACCAAGATTGATATCAATCATTTCTCAAAGGAAAGGTTTCGCAATATGTTGGCTCTTGCACTTTTCACATTGTTGCTAGGCTTAGCGATTCAGAAGATATTGCAGATAGGGAAGCGGAATCCACGCATGCCACCTGGCCCTCCGACCATGCCGATCCTCGGAAATGCTCATCAAATACCAGTTACTGGGTTCTTCAAGCAGTCAGCATATGTCCATCTTCCTACGTCTATCTCGTGATTTGGCGGATACTCGGAGAACGCTGGCTAATGACGTCTAAGCAGAATGCGTGAGTGGGCTGATCGATATGGATCCGTTTTCTCCTTGAAAGTCGGTCCATCGTCCATCATCGTGCTTTGCGACCGCGAGGCTATTCACAAGCTTTTAGTTGAGAAGGGCAGCGTCTACTCCGACAGACCTCCTAGCTATGTCGGCCGGTTGCTAACGAGGGGCGACCATCTTGCCCTCGAGCAAATGGATAGTACATGGCGGGACAAGCGCAAGGTCATCTCCCACAATTTCTCTCCTAAGAGACTTGACGAGCAGCACTTTAGAGTCCAGGAGGCAGAATAAGCTGAAGCCCCTGCTCTGGATTGTATGGCTATCATCAGCTGATAATTGAGTCTTGAAGAGCTACCGTCTTGATGACAAATCTCCTGGATAGTCCAGATGGTTTCTACAAACATATTCGCAGGTACACGGCGTCCGTAGTTACGTCCATCACCTACGGCTTCAGGGCGGCCAGCTTCGAATCATTCTGGGGACATGTAAGCTCGTTTAAAACGATCCTAACATCTTTCGTGATTTGTCGGAGGCGCTTTGGGTTGACACATTACACAGGGGGTTTACGATGTCATGACCAAGGTATAGTGCTCTTCTTTGTAAACGGGGACAGTTAGGCCCAATAAGGAGATAATATACTAACTCGCCTGTTGGCAATGGAGTGGACAGCTTCCATGGAGCCGGGAGCTAATCCCCCAGTGGACGTCTTCACCTTCCTTCGACACATTCCCGCATCGTTCGCATACTGGAAGCGACGCGCGATTGACGCTGGAAAAACAATGGACGAAACTTGGTCAACGGCACGCCGGCTGGTCGAAGAGCGGCGAGCTCAAGGAGAAAAACGTAACTACATTATCGACGGCCTGCTCGACGAGTACGAGCAGAAGGGTTGGCCAGCCTCTATAAGCCAGCATGCTTTTACAAATCTTATGGGTGAGATCATCGAGGGCGGCGCCGACACCACTGCGGCCCAGCTTCTGACGCTGATTCTCGCCTTTGCCCTCCATCCCGAAATTCAGCAGAAGGCACAAGTCGAGATCGATGAGGTTTGCGGGAGTGAGCGATCCCCACGATGGGACGACTTTGAAAAGATGCCCTATATCAATTGCATAGTCAAGGAAGGGATGCGATGGCGCCCAGTGTAGGTCTTTTCTGTCAGCATCGTTCCCTGGTAAGGAGGCTTACTCGCAGCCAACAGTGCCGTGACGGCTTTGCCGCACAAAACTCGCCAGAGTGAGTAGTTTTCCACCATTATGAGCATCTTCGTTCCCCATGGTAACCACTATGTTGACGATAAATCCATTGCAGATGACGAGTACAACGGCATGTTCATACCGAAAGACTCTACAGTCTTCATCGCAACGTGGGCTCTACACCATACCGACGCAAATTACCCCGGTCATGATACGTTCAATCCAGATCGCTACTTGAATCACCCCAAGCTGGCCAACGACTATGCCGGTAGCCCTGAGTGGAGCAACCGAGACCATTACAACTACGGCGCCGGTCGTCGGATTTGTCCCGGCATTCATCTCGCTGAGCGCAACATGTGGCGCATCGCGGCTAAATTACTGTGGGCATTCGACTTCGCGGAACCCCTTGATCCAGAGACGGGTAAAGTTACGCCCTTGGACGCAAATGCGTATAACCCTGGGATTCTACAAGCGCCTTTGGAGTTTAAGGCCCGTATTACGCCGAGGAGTGAAGCACACGTCGCTACAATTAGGAGAGAGCACACAGACGCCGAAAGGTTCTTGGCTCAGTACGCTTGAGGCTTTTGATCAGATCAGATCATTTATTTGTGAAGAAACGGATGGCTCAATCAAAGTTCCCTATTGATTGCCCCATTGATGTATTGGTATTTGCGATGACGACGTGTCTTATGCAACGAGGCTTTTTCTTAAGGCGGTATCCCTCTATGTGTCGTTTGCCTTCCAGCCAAAGAAGGAATTACGAAAGAAGGCTATGAGATTCAAGAACATTTAGCCACCGGACGGACCTTTTATTCCATATAGCCTGAATGGCATGTAGTTTAAACTGCAATCATCCCTCCTCTATGCCTTCACCCGGACTAATTACATGTACCTAGCCGAGCTATTATCGCTCATTCTCCGAGTAGGACACATATTTGAAGTCCATGCCCAACCGACAGTAGTTGTTGACAGGCTTTGTTGCATCTCCTCGTCGATCACACTCCTCACACAATGCTTGCAGCGCCAACTGACAAGCGGGTCTCGGCCCCAATGCAGATCATTGTCGTTGTCATCAGCTACACCATCTGGGTCTCCTTACTCTTTTACGGGCTATATCTACGAAAAAAGGAGAAGACGTGGTTTTATGTGATCATTGCTTTTGCTGCGGGGTTTGGTGGGATGTTTGAGCCGATTTACGACAATGCGCTGATGCTCTACTTCTACGGCCCCGGCCAGTGGACAGCCTTCACCTCAATGGGCGTGCCGCAACCCGTGTGGGTGTACAGTGGCTACGCAACTCTCCACGGCACTGTCTCCGTCTTTTTAAACCGAAAAATTGCCAGCGGCATCAAACGTCGCCTCTTCTTTCGGTACGCCGTCATAGAGCCCGCTAGCTCGTGTCTCTTCGAGATTGTCGTCATCAACGGCGGAGTATACGAGTACTGGGGACCCCACGTGCTCCGGATCTTCAAGTACCCTATTGTCATTGGCATCCTGGAAACCGTCCAAGTCATGTTTTACAGCGTTGCTGTCGCCAACTTGCGCGCCAAAACCGATCGTGCCGTTTACCACTTCTTTGGAGCGTTGCTCATATTTCCCATCACCTTCATGGCTGCGAACATCGGGGTCGGAGCGCCACTGATCATCAGCCTTCATTCATCTATCCAAACTGAGGCTTTAGTCACATTGGGCACAGTGGCATCCATCTTGGGCTCCGTTATCGCTATCCTGGCTCTCCCAGCTATGATCCCTGGAATTGAGGAGGGAGTAAAACTACCAACACACCTGTCGGTATCCAATACCCATATCGAGGCTTAGGGAATGACAGGAAAGGATGCGATGTGAACATTCGGATGACAGGGATGGCTAAATGAAGACAAACTTTGGTTCATAGAAGTGGATTGCGGGAAGCGGAGAGTGAAAGCAAAAAGAGGGAATTCATGAGAATAATATTGGAAGAATATGGCGTGAGAAGAGATCAAAAGTTTAACGGCGGACGGTGTCCAGCATTCTATGAGATATTTATGCGTTGAGCATTGCCGCTTTTAAGTTAGTTATATACACAAGCTACCAACTATCGCCACAAAAACCCCTCTCCTGGCCACAAAATTGCAGTCGCAAGTTACTTCATATACTCCCACATGCTTGCCATAGACTTATGTCTCTTGAACGTTGAGCGGACTTTTAGTTTGCTTTAGGACCATCTCAGCCTATTTGGGGATCTGAGCAAGCATGGGTGACCTATCTGGCTAGGACCATTGACAAGTGTTGTATGATCAATTTGTTTAATCAAGTAATATCACTCAACCCGTGTCTTTTACACCTTTGTTCATTAAAAGGTAACACGGAAAGATAGTTGCATATTGTTAGACCATGTCCTACTTTTCAAGGTCCTATGGTCTGTTGCGTAGCCGGAGCCACTCCAATGGTCAGGCCTCCATCAACGGCGAGCACTTGTCCTGTCATCCACTGAGACTCAGGCTTACACAAGAATACCACGGCGTCGGCGATGTCCTCGGCTGTCCCCAGCCTCGGCCACGGTGTAGCCTTGCGCATCAATTCGTGTATCTCAGTGTCTTCTAGATTGCCCCTCGCCAAACCGGTAGCAACGACTCCGGGGGCCACGCAGTTAACATTGATGAAGTCTTTGGCGTGGTCCAGCGCCGCTGCTCGTGTCATGTGGTTGACAGACGCCTTGGTCGCCGAGTAGGCGACTTCCCCTGGGAAGCCTACCACACCGGCACACGACGAGATGTTGACGATGCGCCCCCGGCTCCCCCATTTCGAGTCGTAGTTCTGTTGGAGAAACTCGCGGATGGCGTGACGGCTCATCTTGGCCGTGCCGAGGGTATTGACAGCCGTCATCCTGGCCCGGAGCTCGTCGGTTTCTTCCATGAATAGGTGGAGCGGAGCCCAGTACCCCGCACAGTTGACCAGAATGTCAAGATGGCCGTATTCCTAATAATTCTATTAGCCAATTTCTCTCATGGAGGGTTTAATCCCCCCTTTTGTTGGTTCCTGGGACAAGGACGTCCACTAACCTGTCGTATTCTCTTAAACAACGCTTCAATGGCTTCGCCGTCGGTGATATCAGCCTTGAAGAAGAAGGCTTTGCCGCCTGACTCCGATATGACCTGTGTCGTTGTTTTCTCCAAGTCTGTCTCGTAGCCCTTAGCGTTAGGTTGCTCCTGGAGGTCGACGTAGACTATTTTGACGCCCAAGCAAGCCAGCTTGATGGCAATGGCTCGCCCGACTTTGTGCGGGGTGTGATTAGCTCGCCTCACCATCACTTGCGTGGAATACTATTTGATAGCTTACTGCCTGATGAAGACCCAGTCACTAGAGCTACTTTAGCCGCTAGTGGTCCTGACATGGTTGTATTTTAAATTGTAAATGATTTGGATATAATAAATTTGAGTTTATTATGAAGAAAAGTGCAAGGCTGCGGTGAGGGAACGGGTGTGAATTGATACAGCGGTCAGCTCGTCATTCGTTCGCGCCTCTTTTGCTCTCTATCTGGTAAACCGGCAGGCAAATACCCTCGCAGTTCGTAGGATCTGATCGAACCGTGAAGAGGCACATCATTTTCAGTATTCCCAATTTTATTCCACCTAGCGACGCATCTTCGGACTCTTTTCTCCCACTGTTCATGCCAAGTTTGGGGTAGATAGCCCGGTAATTCGCCCGGGGTGGTCACGGCACAATTAAGCGACCTCGGGACTTGTACGCCACTCCCACCTAGGTGCCAACCTGGCGATCACCGAGTTCGCCTTATAGGTTTGATGCGCGGTTTGATTGTCGCGGGTGCAGTGCAACAGACGCTGCTTCACTCATTACATCTGTGTACAGTAATCACGTGCGTTGCACATCATGTTTGCCAGAAGGGCTTACTGTGTTACGGGGGCTGCATCATTAAGTTCTGTTAGGTCGTTGGCGTTCCGCCGTCTGGGTTTTGGCTGCAGATTCCGTCGTGAAGAGTGAGTGCTGACTTGGATGGGCCGTTAGGGCATTGGCAGAGCAACCGCGATGCTTCTCGCCGAAAGAGGCGCCGCCGCTCTAGCAATCAGTGATATGGATGAGACAGGGCTCGCTAGGACGACCGCGGAATGTTAGTTGCGGGCCAGCTCCGACGCGCTGCTTCCGCATTCGTACCATGTCTGCAGTGGCTAACTGAGACGACGGGTGGCACAGGCGAGAAGCTCGGCACAAAAATCATGGCCGCGAGGGTCAACGTACGGAACGACGATGAGGGTCAGGTCCTCTACAAAGAAAACTTACAACATGTTTGGCAGGCTCGATGGGGCTGCAAACGTTGCCGGTGTGGCTGGCGGGACCGGTGATACCGTCATTGAGACAATTGTACGGATTCTTTGATTCCATTTATCTCTCTGATTGACTTGGACCCCAAGAGCTTTTGCAACATATATTGACGATAGAGCGGCATTCATAGTCACAAGAGGACTGGGACCACACCATCGGAGTCAACCTCAACGGGGTCCTCAATTGTATGCGGGCTCAGTTACCGGTCTTATCCAAGCCTGGCGGGTCAATCGTCAACGTTTCGAGCACGTCGGGACGTCGAGGTCTACCACATAGTGCAGCATACGCAAGCAGCAAGTTCGGAGTTATCGAATTGACGGAGTCGGCCGCCGGGGAGTATGCCAAGGCCGGCATCAGAATCAACAGCATACTGCCGTAAGTACGGCACACCTGTGCCCAGGTTCCTCACAGCTGTGAAAGGACTTGACTAAGCTTTGAGAACTTCAGAGGGCCGATCGACACCAGAATCTTTCACGACGGCGAAGCCAAGGGACTTTTCGACGCGCATGCTCTCTCTAAGGACACGCTGATGCGCCGCATGGGTCGCGCTGACGAGGTGGCAAAGGTCATTTGCTTTCTTCTCAGTGATGAGGCTTCCTTTGTGACTGGAGGTGAGACTGATGCCAAAGTTTCGTAAGATGCAAATTGCTGACATGCTTCAACCTTGTTCGCAGCACACTGGAATGTTGATGGAGGTTACCTTGCCTGTCGAAAACGAAAAGTGGTTGCATAAGTCACCTTAAGACGCGAGGTGTTGCTCAAGAGTTGATATTTCGTCTCCACTTGAACTAGCAATTTTGCCTCAACTCACTGTACGTTTTCTGTTGAACATACACGATGCTACTTCCTTTAGTCTCTATCGGAGCCTCATGCTACAATTTAAATGATTGCATGGTCTCAGGTGACTATATAACTATCAACATATATAGTGATAACCATCCTCGCTCTGCAAACTTCGGATCCTCTAATTCAACTTGGTTGCCTTCAAGGGATCCAGTGAGCTGGTAAAGTCAGTTTGTTTGGTGGCCATGTCTGTCGGGAAGCTGAGATGCTCGTGAATCCACTTCCATTGCCCTTCGCTGTTCTTCCTCGCGATGCCCGTCCGTCTGAAGGCTGTATCAAATGGGACGCCGCCCGCGGTGCCCCAGGTGTGCTTGATCATCGTAGAATAGGCGTATTCTTCAGACAGAGCCGTGATTTCGATGTCCTGGTATTCCATCTGACCATCGTTCCAGTAGGGGAAGACGGAGTCGTAGTGCTCCTTGAAGCTCCCGCGAACCGTGTTTCCAAACATGTCGTAGCTCACCATGTCGTCAAAGTCGTAGAAGCGCCGCGCGCCAGGCATTCCGTGATGGTAGTCTTCGCGGGATTCATGATTCCAGTAGTGCAGCCAACCACGGTACAGCTGATCCATGACCTCCTGCTCCTCCTTCGCCAGATGTGGTTTGTGATACTGGGTTGTGGAATTGAGTCAATATTTCGGAACATTCTGCCAAAAAGGTGGGTTTACCTTGCTGGCAGGCATCTGGAGAAAGATGAACTGCTGCTTAGCGTCGGCATATTGGCCCTTTGCAATTATTTAACCTTGATGTTCTGAGATTGGCATTAATTGGGGCGCAGCCGCTTACATCATCCTTGACGAAGCCGTTGCTGTCCATGTTTGATGCGATAGTGATGTTGAATGTACAGATGGACGAGAAGGTGAAGTCCGAGGTTTAAAGTCGCTCGCGCTCTCAAAGCCGCGAACGTCTATGATTTCGGGGGTCTTTATGGCTCGGCATTACACTGCAGCGGATGAGTCGTCTTTTTCGCGTCCCAAAAGTGCTGAATTAGTCCGTCCGCGCGGGGTGGGTTGGTACTACGGCCACGTGTGGAGCCCCCGCGCAAGAGGGTAGCTTATCTGGCAGCAAGTTTGAGATAATGCATCCATTATACTTGTAGGGGTTGCAAAAGTTTGTTCTTGACATTTTGTTGAAAGTCTTGGATGCTAAGCATCGCTCTCGAGTCTTACGAGTATGGGAGCGGACAAGGACAACAATAGGTGCAATGAGAACAAGGTGGATGACGACGATGAGGACGATGACGATAGCGTCAATGATAGGAGCGACTGCGATCATCAATGCTAGTAAAATAGAACAGAACATAGGACATAAGTCTCGGATAGCATAGTCTAGTTGTCCTAGAAGACAGACACAACCTTTCACTTAGTTATTATGAAGTCAAAATGCCGCAGAAAGCTGAAGCTTTGATTGCAGTCGAGGTGAATTCAAAGTAGTTTAGCAGCCACGATGTACCAGCAGTCTGCGCAGACCTAAGCTTGGAAAAGAGCAAGGCAAATCACAATGCTAACCAGAGTGTTCTAAAATGAAACTTCTGTACGATAACATTGCGCACTTTGAGCTGTTAAAATATGTGTTCCTAGTTGGAACTTTCATGAATATTCATAGTCATCTTGATTGACCACATCGGAGTTGTTTGTCACCCTTTCGGCCGAATCATATCAATTACGCCTCCCTCACCGCTTCGGTCTGGCATCTTGCTCTTACTTACCTCCATGTATGTCCTTGTCCTCTATCATGGTCAACTTTCACCCGGAAAATATTCAACTGGCTTCTTTTTCCCTTTTTTTATCCATCAAGCTTGGATACCAATCCCTTCCTTCGGAAATGTCACCTCAACATAAAAGACGCTTATCATTGCACTCAATATTTGGTTGTCTTCCATCACTTGTCGTCACCAGACCGCCCCTCCCTCAACAACTCGTCGAGCATCTCTTTATTCTACAGCCAGATTCTCCCACCGGCGGCTCGTTGACATGGAACACACCAAAGCGTCTGCCGCTCTCGCAAAATATGCTAAGGGTCAGCAGATGGTGCTTCGACCATTCCTGAATGCAGGCGCCCCCCATACTACCGGCATGTGCCACGGACCGCAAGGAACCAATTCAAGAGGCCGCACATTTGACGATTACGTTGCTAAGCACCCTATGAATTTGAATCTAAACACATTCAATGGTTTCGATGACAAGGAAATGGCCGTGCTTGAAGTTGTCGACACACTTTCTGGCGGAATGGCCTATGGTAGACAAATCACCCTCTGCAAGGCTATCGCGACGCCGGTTTCCGATGAGGGGCGTTCGCGCATGCCAATCTTCGCTGAAAAGCACCAGTACGTCGTGGCTGTGGCCGAAGACGCAGCCTTGGATGATGATTCATTCTGGGCCGACAACCATCTGTGCCGCAAGGTTGCCAGGCTTGAAGAACTTCACAAGCGCACGAAAACCGGTCTGGGAACCATCCATCCGGACTACTACGGCACGTGGATCTTAGAGACCAATGACAACGCGGAAAAATTCCCCGAGGGAAGGAGATATGTCGGCATCATTCTCATGGAACATCTGGAGGGCCGGACCATCGAGGAGCTATGCACCCGCGAGCCAGCACCCAAAGAAGAAGTTGGTGATCTTATCGCTCCTTCTGTCCCGACCACAATTCTTGCAGCTGACGGAACCGAGCACATACTCGACGTGACACGTACCGAAGTCCGCAATCATATCGTAAAGCAAATTATGCACGGTACTGTCAACATGTTACATATCGGTATACACTGGCACGTAGATGCTGCCGACGTTTTGGTGGTTTCCCGCCGCAGAGGTGAGATACTGGATAAGCCTCAAGCTGTGATGCTTGAACTTCTGGTCGGCAATAGGTGGTCTGCGCGTTGGGATGAAAGGTTCTTCGACAACTCGGATGATTCATACCAGCGGCTCACTTGGCCCCTTCATCCATTTGACAGGTTCACCCACAACGACTTCGAGGACTTTGACGGCTGGTAAGATACAAATTGGCGAGCGGAGAACAGAGTCAGATTCGATGCGTGGATGTTGAAACAGTTTGGGCTTTTGAACGAGCCCCTTCACCTTCGCCGCTACTCTTCCTGGGATGAAGTCAAACCCCGCACGAAAGTCAGCCTCTCGCGTTTATTCAGGGCTTTGAGTCTCATCGCGAATCAACAAGCCCGAGACTTTGTTATCCATTCCCTTCCTCCTATCCCACAACTGGCCACCCATCATACGTTGGTTTTGAGACCGCGGTCCAGGATCAACTTGACTACGAGTCAGAGACAACCTATCATCGGCAATTCACAAGCCATAGCACCTACTCGTACAGCTACAATTCAACCTCCAGATGACGCAACATATTTGAGGTCCTTCGTGCAGACGAGTTTCGAAGAGAAAGCCAAGCAGACTGTTGACCAAATGCTTCAAGACCACCCGATATTGGCTGGCGCGACCTCGGAGTATGCCGACAGCTCTTCTGATGAATCTGAATCAGATCACGAATGGCATTCTGAGACAAGCGAGATTAGTGAGATGGAAGATGACTAGAAGGTGAATGAAGATGAGGAAAAGCAAGAGAGTGTACATGAGTAGAAGGACAGTGAAGGTGAGAAGAGGGCGGTGACGAGAATTATATCTGGTCATCTGGGCCTGGCACGGGCACATGTAAGAGCATTGGAGGCATGCATAGCGACGTTGGCACAGGTAGAGCAAGTGGAAGATGAGGGAAGAGAACGAGAACTACAGAAACTGGCACAGACAATGGCATGGACACAACGGAGAAAATGGGTACAGGCACGGGAAGACGCAGAGGCACATCAAAAGGCAGAAGCAGAGGCAAGGCATGCCTGATCGTATGAAGAGACCGTGCTGTCCTAATTATAAGAAGATCCGAACCGGACGAAGTCGAGGATGCAGGCGAGGAGCTATTCTGATGATTCACACGAGCGCAGGCGGTGTGTGTGAGCGGATCTTCGGACTATGCCAGGGTTTCGAACGGGAGTTGGTTTGTCCCAAGTCTTGTCACTTTACTTAGATCGCATCAAACATTGCCGTTGCAGTTTCACGCAGTCTCCTACATTCTTTGAACAATGCAAAACTTGAGAGCAAACACTTCTGACTTAGTGAGGCAACACGTTCACGCATGTAGGTCTTTGGCACCGCCACCCGTTCCCTGACCTCCAAACCGTAGTTTCTTTTGTTCGTTCAGATTTCTGCGCCAGCTGTTTGATGTGATACATTTTGCGAGCCTCTACTTAGGCTTGAGCTGAATTGTGCTTCATGCAGCGTACCTCCCAGCGAATTAAAATCTTGGAGAGCCACATTGGTGCCCAAAGCGAATGTTGTTCTCGAAGAGCAGTCAAGATCGGCTGAGCCTGAAATCGTAAGACTTCATGAGGCAGCAAATGAGTTCAATAAACGATGGATGTTAGCTAGCTTGATGTTTTTTCGTGGATCATGCATTCTAGCACTTGGTGTTTGTCCCTGAACTCTGGTCCATGTGCCCGTTGATAGATCACAGTCAAAAACATCCGCCAAATGCTTGAGAGGGCCGAACAGGCCTGCGATAGACGATTCCACCTTGGCTGTTTATGCGATTTTTCGCGCCTGCCGGGTCCCCGCAGGACTTGGTCCGCATCTACCCCGGGCTTTTTCAAGTACACTCAACTTTCAGATTGATCGTTCTCTAATGCTGGCTCTGTAAAGGCCTGAGTGGGTCGTCTGATATGTATTTGCAACGAGGAGGTGCTCCTCTGCGGGGTCGGCGTTGCGCGACGGTTTGTCCAAAATAGTCGCGCTGATCCGACACAAGACTAATTTTGCTAGTGAGAGATATTACACTGCGCGGTACAGCATATCAAGAAGGCTCGCTTTGGTTTCTTCCCCGTGCACTCTATAGTCGATAATACGTTCTTTCTTTTCGCAAAGCTCCCACTTAGAACTATTGGGCGAGACCACATTGTCATGACGCAATATACACTACATACCTCATCTTTGTTTGACCCTCTAGTCAAGCAGGTTCGTCAAAATGTCTCTATCACCGTGGACTCGGCAACTGGCCTCATCGTTCGTGTCTTTGAGCGAAAGGACGACGAACAATCATTTTCACAAATTCTGCAGGAGCGAGACATAGACCTGCGGGGGAAGTTTGTGATGCCCGGACTCGTGGATGCACACACACACGTGTTTTTGCATTCATATGAGTGAGCTGATCCGTCCTAATCCGGCCCCTTCTTGAGTGTACTGATTAATATCTATAAGTGAAGCGGGTGCTCTCCAACAAAAGAGAGACGAGAGTATGACCGAACGAGTTGTCCGTGGGGTCAATCATTGTCGGACGGCTTTGCTTGCAGGATACACGACTTACAGGTGCGAGGTTTTTTTTGATTGCCTCCAATAATCCCTGAACACACATACTGACTGCTTTTGTTTCTGCAACAGAGACCTTGGGTCAGAGGGAATGCAAGAATGTGACGCCAACCTGCGCGATGTCATCGCTCGCGGGCTTACCCCGGGGCCACGCCTGTTTGTGGCAACCAAGGTGATTGCCAGCACCGGTTCCTTTGAGCCGCGCACTGAGAACAGCGCCGGCGGCCACTGCCTACCGGCTGGGGCGGATGCTGTTGATGGTGTCGAGCAATGTCGGCAGGCAGTTCGGCGGCGGATTGCGGCGGGAGCAGATATTATCAAATTATTTGCTGATTACCGCCGGAGAATCATGAGATCCCCCCCTGCCCAGCAGCATCCCTACATTCCAAGTGTTTTGCATCCCCCCAAAGAGCCTAACCCTGATTACTTAGTGTTCTCTCAAGAAGAGATGAATATGATTGTCAAAGAAGCTGAACTAGCGGGCGCCCCAGTGTCAGCGCACTGCTGCACGTTGAAGGGCGCGTTGGCAGCCATCGAGGCCGGGGTCAACACCATTGAGCATGTTTACTTTGGCACCGATGACATGTTTATGCGAGTGATTGAGAAAGGAGTCATAATGGTACCTACTCTTGCGATTGCAGAAAAGCTGCATGCCCACCGGTTTGACCAGATACTAAAGCAAGTCAAACGGGCGCACGACCTTGGAGTTCGCCTAGCTTGTGGTGGTGACACGGGAACCTATCCGCACGGCGACAACGTTCGGGAGCTGGAGTTGATGATTGAGGCTGGTATACCATTAGTTGATGTGTTGGATTCCTGTACTGTTGGGGGCTGGGAGGCATGTGGAGGAGACTTATGCGGGCGGCGATTTGGATGGTTCGCAGAGGGCCTGCAAGCTGATATTGTGGCACTTGATGAGGATCCTGAGAAGAACACAAAGGCTCTCAGGTCTGTCAGCTTTGTCATGAAGGATGCAAAAGTGTGGAAGGAAGGGGGGATAGCACTAGACATGCACTAGGGGAAATGAACTGCAATCTGAATCTTGATTTTATGCACTCCGATACGATACATTCGACCTACCCTACTTTAACTCTATCTTTACAATTACCTATTTAGAAGTCATATTGGAATTTTCATAACGGGCTCCCAAACGGTCCTAAACGATGACGATGATAAGGACGACGATGGCAATGATGACGAGAAATAGAACGGGGCGATGCTTTGTTATTGGATTGTTCTATCAAGTTTTGCATCCCGCTACTACGTGGTTTTGCTTGCTTCGCTACTTTTCCATCGACAGCTGACATCCCCGAGACCAACGTTCCTAGATGTAACTTTCTCACAAGAAGAGGGGTTCTGCGTTGTCTCCAGTAACAAAATCTGTCAGGTTCTCGTGCGCATTCTTGAGGCACTCTTCGAGCATCCCCGGGTCTCTGGGAGTGAATCTGAGTTTGAATAATGAGGGGATGGCATTGGATGCCGTTGAGTCCTCCTTGTAGTCGATATAATGGACATTCGGGGGTATTTCCTTACTCTCTGTGATCTTGAAGGAGAGAATCAAGCGAACAAATACTCCGTACAGCATCCGGTTCGCGAAGTTGACGGCCGTACACATTCGGGCTCCAGCACCATAGGCAAAATGGTATGGGGGAGGTATATCGCATCCTGCTTCGATCCATCGCTCCGGGCGGAACTCGTGAGCGTCAGGGCCATACGTCTCTTTGTCTACGTCACTAGTCAGCTGGAGACAACCCATCGCATTTTCAAGCAGAAATCGTACCAAAATTGACGGCCTGGTTATTGATGTAGATAAGCATCCCTTGAGGAATGGTGGCTCCCACATACGTGAAGTCTTTATAGACCTGTCGTGCTGGAAGAATCTTATGGGGCGGGTAAAACCGCAAGGCTTCCCTCACCAAACTGGAGACGTAGTGGCTCTTCTCTTCGAGAAGGCATTGCTCAAATGCATTCTCATATGAGCCGTACGCACCTATCATGTCTGCGTATGCCTTGTTCTGTATCTCCTGTCCCCGGGGCGTTGACAGAGCCCCAAGGGTGACGATGACGGTCGAGTAGATTGTTTCGAAACCGCCAGACATCAGACCGCCGAGGATTGTTTTGATATCAACTATTGACGTTAGCGTGAGTCGTTCGCCAGAACCTTACTCGTTGAATAGTACATACGCTTTGTAAGGCCCTCATGGTTGTCTTCAAGAAGCATTTCAGCCACGCATTTCTTATCACCAGGTTGTAGTCTGTTGGGGCGTTTCTGAATATTACTGAACATAGTTGCAAGCCAATTATCTCGTCGGTTTCGAACTTCCGTCGCAGTGACCGTGCGCTGGTTGCTGCCCAGGTACCTCAAGTGAGGAATAAAGTCCTGAGGGTTGGAGTTTGTGGATCGGAAGCTGTACTGGATTAACCCTCATGTTCTTCCGGAGCTCTATTTCAACCGAGGTCTTACCTTGCAATCGTTTTCGCGTCTTCGAGAATCTGGAGAAGCATTGGATCTTGAACCGAATTGAATCGAGTACCGTAGCAAAGCATCATCATAAGATTGAGAGAGAGACGCTTCTGATACACATGAGGCATGATATCAACTGCCCCCTTCAGGCTGTCATAGTAAATCCTGGAGACGACGGCGCATGTCTCCATATGCAGCATTCCGTGCATCTTCTTCATTGCTGGCCCAGTCGTGAACGAGCCAACAACCCGCCTCTGCTTCTTGGTCCTCTCATTCCACGGAGATGTGCCAATGGTTGCCGCTTTGACGACCTAAAGTCAGCATCTCTTCTGGGCTCGCTGCGCTCATACGTTCAAGACCTTCACTAACCGGATGTCTTTGAAATAACTCCGTGAAATGTGTAGAACCATGGCCGGTCGATGGTGGCTGACTGATTCTTAACCAGCCATTCTCGGGCTGACTCAAATGAATTGATCATGATAGCCCGTCGGCGTCCCATTCTAAATTGGAAAACAGGCCATTCATACTTGGCAGACCATGACGCTGCCGTGGTCGCATGGTCGTTGCCCAACTGAGGTAGATGGCCAGTCAGTAAGCTCCCGCCAGGGATCTCAGGAATGCCCTTGACTTCGGGGAAGTCCACATAAAAGAACTTGAGATACAACAACAAAGCTGCCGAAAAGCTGACGATTGCCAGGCCGAAGAAGGCCACGGTCGTGTGCATGCCAGTCGTAAAAGGAAGATACATTGCACGAGCGTATCATTCAGGCCTCATGGTGTCCGAATCCCAGTGAAGAAAGATGACGATAAGTGTTATATGCGTCTAGTCACGTCAAGTCCCAGCGAGCACGCCTAGAACCGTCTGTGGAACAGCCTGTCAACTGTACGTACGTATCGACAAGGGTGGGTGATTCGGGTCTTGGGCAAGACCTTCTGGATCGGCGCATCGCGTCGCTTATCCCAGCTTTGTCGGCTATCTCCGAGGCTCATTGTCGCACTCGTCAGCCCCGAATTACGCAGACGTCTCGTGATCCTAGAGGGTGACATTTGCTCTTACTTTGGGAAAGTTTTGTGGCGAGCCGGTATAAAGAAGACATTGCCTTGAATTGATAGACGCATTCAAATTCTCCTTTGCCAGGTTGAACGGCACTGCACGGCGCTAGCATTCCAGTTCTCCAACATGGCGAGTCTACGTATCAGTGAACTATTTGACGTCGCCGGCCGATGGGTTGCAATCACTGGTGGAGGTGAGAACCCTCTCATGCTTTTCACACGTGTAGGCAGATTCGGTTCTTAGACTGACATCGTCAGCCTCTGGCATTGGACATATGCTGGCGCGAGGATGCGTTGTCAATGGGGCCAACGTCATTCTCATAGACATAAACGAGAAGGCGCTTGCAGATACGAAGACCGAACTTGAGAGTTTAACTACATCTTCAAACTTAGATGTCGAAGTGGTGATGTTCGTCCCACTCACTAGTGCCCCAACCTAAGCACCCGTTGACCCTGCTGGCAGAATTCGTGGTGATCTTTCCAGCGAAGACATGGTCAAAGATGTTGTTGATTCAATCAGATCTATGCGAACATCGTTGGATGCATTGATTCACTGCGCCGCTGTTCGATACATGAACGACATTACGTACACTCCAGGCGACAGTCTGGGCCAACTCGAGGCCGCGACATTATCAGCGCCGTACAAAGGCTGGGAACATACCTTTCGCTTGAATGTCCTTGCACCATATTATGTAACGGCCGGATTAATCAGTCTCTTGGGCTCGGCAGCCGCACAAGGAGATGGACGGGGCTGCGTCATCTTGTTCAGCAGTCCGGCCAGCGTGCATAACCACCAATTTGTTCCCTGCTATCAAACCTCCAAGGCCGCAGTGGACCATCTTGTCAGAATCATGGCGGCCGAGTTCGCAAACTTCTATAGTAAGACATTGAGCACCGCTGCCTCACCATGCATCAAAGGCCTCGCTGACTCTGTAGTTCGTATCAACGCCATGTCTCCTGGGATTATTCCCTCAGGAATGACTCCCGACGACGGCACTTCCAATCTGCGCTTAGCAGGCGAGACTCCGGCCAAGCGGGCAGGAAACGAAGAGGATATGGTCGGGTGCGCGCTTTGGCTAATGAGCAAGGCAGGTGCTTTCATGGACGGAAAGGTGGTTCGAGTTGAAGGCGGAAGGTTGCTTATCCTGAAAGGCGTCACTTCCAACTCAGATTAAACTTTCAATTGATACCTGGCCATCAGATAGCACGTTATCACGTGGCAGCCTTCAACTAGGTCATCTTCGTGAGCGAATAGGTGGTTTAAGATTTGAGCATGAATACAATCAAGCAGGCGATTTGCTGCTTGCCCCGTAAGGATGCAAAAAGAAAAGGAAAAAGAACAACAGCATTATCCTGACCTAGGTTTCGCATTGTACTGTAACGACAACTCCTTCTCTTCCTCCCATCACATAGCGTACCTGAAGTAAGGATTCTTCAAATCTGTCGTATCCCGCTTTCCCAGCTCACTGCCGAGCCGCTTTTGTTCTTCCTCAGAGATGTCACTCTCAGCCAGAGCCCGGTCTCGACGCCTATTTTCTCTCATGTACCAAAGCCTCCAGCAGATGATGACCAAGATTTGAAGACCGAAGCAGGCAGAGCACGCGATTGTGCCACCGACATAGCGAGGGGCATCTTTGGTTTGGAAAACCTGAGCACCGACCATATTCCCACCACAGTATGCAATCAGTGTCATGGACGAAACGACTGTTCTTTTCGTCGTCCCTGCAATGTTGGAGGTGACTAGATAGAACTGGCGTCAGATAAGTCGACTATTTGGGAGAGGAGACCTACTTAAACTCCATCCGAGGAACAGTGATAGAGAGAAGACCACAGTGATGTCGAACATGCCCCATTTGAGCCATTTGTGCTCGGGTGTGTTTGGCATCAGAGACATCACTAGCATACCAACAAAAGGTAAGATACATGAGACGATCATGATGAACATGCGTTGATTCTGGAATTTCCGGAGGTACCAGGCGACAAGGATGAAGACAACAACGTAAATAGCTGGTTCCGAGTCAACTTCGTTTTTTTCTCCTACCCAAGTAACCATCCTCTGAACAAAAGGGGGAGTGAATAGGAATAGGGAGAATAATACCATTACGGGGCAAACCCCAAAGCATAGATTGCCATGTGTCGAAACCGAAGGTGACATAGAGTAGAGAGCTGAAGGTGGTAATGCCCCTGCGACGTTGAATTGTTAGCTTCGTCAAATGCAGCGAAGCTATTCAACCTACCCGTTGGGGATGCATGCTAGAAAAGTATTGAAAAAGCCGAAATACACCTGGGGATCCTTGAAGCACTCCCGGACGTGATCCCAATTCCATGCTTTGTTGGCGGTTTCCTCTCCAATTTGGTTCTGGCTGACTCGCGCGATTCTGCCGCTCGTTAGTGTTGCACAAGACATGATGATATTAGAATACCTACGCCATTCTCTTCTCATCTTCGGTCAGCCATGGAACATTCTGGGGCATCCCAAGGATAAAATAGCAAAAAATGGAACCGATGAGTGTGAGCCCGCCGAGGAAGAGAGAAATGGTGCGCCAGGCTGCAATGTCGCCCTTTGCCACAGCGTGTCGGGCGATTCCGTACAAGATCAGGTTACAAGTTATTGTGAAGAAGCCTTGGGAAGATTGCCAGAACAGGGAGCGCTGGGCGTGTTCAGACGTGCGATACCATGCGCCAGTAATTAGGAGAAAGCCAGGAGAGATGTTGCATTCGAAGAAGCCCTGGAGGGCGCGGAGCGCCATCAGTTGGGCCCAATTGTTGCATGCGCTGATGCAGAGGAGGCAAATGGCTTGCAGCTTGTCAGCAACTTTCTCTTCCGGGGGGTGAATCTTTCTTACACCAACCGACCATGTACGCGGTCAGAACACGGCCGAGGTTATACCGCTGCAGCAGCCAGGTGGACGGAAACTCGCCGACGAGGTACGTGATGTAAAAGCTAATGACTTGTGTGAGAAGCCAGCTCGGATGCAGAGGTGGTGTTCTTACATGGTTGTCAACCACTGGTACTGCTGCCCATGCAGTCCTAGTTCGGTGTTCATGCCAAAAAGCTTCCTTGCGTTAGTAAGGCCGAGATGGCTAAGCCATTGGAGTCAAGAGCTGAAGATATACCGCTTGAATACTGATGGACGTCTTGTCGGTCTGTTGGATGCCATACATGAAGAACCTGGAGTTGGCGTTAGCATGAATACGGGTGATACATCAAGCAGGACTAACTTACATGGTTGGAATGAGATATCGGTCAATCTTCCGCGTCAACTTCTTGTAATCCTCCTCCGTGTACTCTTTAGTTCAAGTCAGCGTCGATCTACACTTCCAAACGATGCCAAAAACGTCATACCTTCCGAATGGCCCATTTCAGTGGTGGTCACTGGCTCGATTCCGAGGTCCTTCTCGTCGTCCTTGGAGCCATCCTTTGACTCAGGTCGAGTCATCGACGTCGGGAAAGCACCTGCAGAAGCCATTGGGTTCCACTTGTATGAGAACAACGGCGATGGATTGCTGACTGTTATAGTGGTTCAAGATCGAGTGGGTAGTTCTGCAATTATCATTCCACAGAGCATGGATGGAGTGTTAAATGCGGCGAAGCCCCACCCCAGAGTCAAAGCATTTCGGGCTGTTGGCTCCCACCGGTGACCCGTTATCTCGGAAATGTTGATACTGGCCAAGCGCTAGAGATAAAGAGGAGGCCGCGTTGCCAGGATTCTCGTCAAGTCAGAAATCAGTCTCTGTATCTCTCTCGATAAACCGAAGGCCTGGACTGGTTGTCAGACTGCGCCCGGTGGACTGATGCATACTTTCCCTTCCTGAGAGATTATCCGTATCGCCCAGTCAATCGAGCAGTTCGGTGTTTCCCGTGGGTAAGTACGAAAGATGCGGGTATCACCGAAAGTCCCCGCCCCCAAGGCGGGGGTGGAGCAGCTGTGGGTATTTCTTCTGCGGAGATGTGCTTGGGTGGTATTTCCATGCAGTATTAACGATAACGGAGCGTGTGTTTCCTGGCTATCGAGATAACGCGAATATGCCTCCGGCGGAAGTAATCTGATCATAAGTAGTAGAGTATAATAAAGGGGTGTGTTACTCTATCATCGTTGCCCTCTTATCGCCCATTTGATACAAGGATGCACATCGTCAGAACCGATATGGAGGACCAAGACGCTATCCCTGTCGGTAACTCGACCGAGCCTTTCTGGAGAACAGAGCTCCACGAGTTGGACAGTCATCGCAGCACCGAGCATCTTCCTGCCGAGTGCGATGTTTTGATCATCGGTGCTGGGTTTGCTGGCACTGCTCTTGCCCACTACATCTACGAAGACAACCCTTCCCCTCCATCTGTTGTGATTCTCGAGGCTCGAGAGGCGTGCTCAGGTGCCACAGGGCGTAATGGCAAGTTTACCCCTACCTCCTTTTCTCACTTGAAATCACTTGGGAAATGCTCTCAATATCCGATAACAAAAGATCTAACTCCACCTCTAGGCGGTCAACTGAAGCCTGATGTTTACTTCAATATACCCAAGTACATCGAGAAATATGGCGTGGACGCCGCGGTTGAGGTCGCCAACTTCGAGGCTTCACAGGTCTTTGCAGTGAAAGAACTCGTAGAGAAGGAGAAGATCGACTGCGACTTCACTCTGACCAGGACCTGCGACGCCACTTTGAATGAGGGTCTCGCTACCGCAACTGAGGAGGCGTTCGCGAAGCTGGTCGAATCCGGAGTGGCTAATCTCAAGGATGTACATTACACGCCTCGGGCGCGGGCTGAAATGGTAAAGACTCCCTACCCGCACATTGTTGAGTTTGGGAAATGGAGAAATGCTGACCAGAAGCCTCAGGTTTCGGGCGTAAAAGGGGCCCTGTCATGTTTCACGTTCACTGCGGGCCACATTTGGCCGTATAAGATGGTAATGCACTTTCTGAAGGGCGTTGTACAGAAAGGGGCAAACCTCCAGACTCATACTCCTGTCACTCATATCTCAGAAAATCCCCTTCTTGACGGCCGCTGGGAGGTTTCCACGGCCCGAGGAAGTATTAAGGCTAAGAAGGTTTTGTTGGCTACCAACGGATACACTTCACACTTGGCCCCTGAGTTCAAGAACCATATCGTGCCCGTACGAGGCATCTGCAGTCGCATTGTTGTGCCTCAAGGGAAAACAGCACCCTTCATGTCGCAGACCTACAGCATCCGACACGGACCGTCAATGTACGACTACCTTATACCTAGGAACGATGGTAGTATTATTGTCGGCGGCGCGAAGCCGACCTTCTGGACCGATCGGTCCCAGTGGTACAATGTGTTCGACGACAGCAAGCTCATTGAGCCAGCAAAGACTTATTTTGACGGGTTGATGCAGAGGACATTTCGTGGGTGGGAGAACAGCGGTGCTTATACTGACAAAGTCTGGACTGGTAGTAAGTCAAACTTCAGGGACGATGAACACTACCGATTGGCACAGTCAAGCTAATACGAGTCGCTCCAGTCATGGGTTTCAGCTCTGATTTCATGCCGTACGTGGGCGAGGTACCTGCAAAACCGGGCCAGTTCATCCTTGGGGGGTTTTCAGGCCACGGCATGCCACTGATTTTGCTGTCAGCCAAGGGAGTGGTGCAAATGTTGCGCCACGGAAAGTCCTTTGCAGAGACAGGTATACCCTCCCTATTCCAGGCCACTAAGGAGCGTCTGGAAAACACGAAGAACTCCATCATAGACGAACACGGTGCCCAGCATGTGAGGGGCAAGTTGTAGTCAAAACTAAATCACGCTATCTTAGAGTGCATAACTTATATAGTCAATCATATTGAAATCAGTAATTTTCTCCGCCATGGAAGCTAGCCTGTTGACAATATCTATGGCAAAGTCGATACCAAACGGTTCAATAACGAAGGTCTTGCATATTCTATTTTTAAACAGTCTCTCCTTTCACGTCAAAACATACACCAACGCGGGTTTTATCAGGGGAGCTCTTTGACATACTTGCGCCTTCTAGCTAGAGATAAGTTTAATAGATCGATATTCTTTAACAGAACCACTATTTCTCCTGTGACATAGCGGTTATCTTTCTTATGTACTAGCTATTGTTATTAGCGTTGTCGTCGCTATTTTCGTTGCTGTTGACGTCGTCGTCTCTCATCGTCGTCTCCCATTAAAGTCACTAAGTACATAGGAAATTTAGCTGGTCATATACGGAAGGATTAGATTGTCTCTTCTTTAATTCTACTTGGAATAGTAATTAATAATGCCCTCTGCTAGCCCAGGAAGGTCGTCTGCGACTACCTCCATTTCTCCATATAAATCGGAGCAAGACTCCTTCTCCCACACAGATACCCACGCACCCTTGAAACTAGTAGTGAATGGGGCGTTAGCCTGTTACGTTCTACCGAGTGCTGGAAGTGATCGTGAGCTTACCCACATTGCCGCGCACCGGCTGTATCCCAGATATGTGCGGCGCCGAACCAGACCTCACGTTCTTCCTTGGGTAACTTGTCGAGAATGTACTCGTAGGTCTCCGGCGCTGGCTTGCCCACGCCAATGGTATCGCAAGAGACGAAGTTTTCGGAGGGGAAATCCTCTCCGCCCTTGGCAAGATATCCGCCCACGCGCTCGGTGTCACCGGCTGTTAGACACCAGACGGTAAATCCTGCCTTCCGGAGCTTTGAGAAGCATTGATTTAAGCCTTCTCGGGTCCTGAGTGCTCGGTACGAAGCCAGCAAGAACTCGCGGTCCTCGTCCGTCGCGAATTTACGCGGCTCCTGTATACCCGCCTGCCAAAGAGTTCTGTAGAAGATGGACCGGAAGATGTCAAAGAACTTCGCGTACTTTGCTCCGGAGATTGTCATGTAGGTGTATTCCTTCTCGCCCGCTTCCATCCATGCGTATCCAAACAGGCGGGGCCCCACATGTTTGGCTCTCAGGCGATCACCAAGCCGAGCCTCGATAGCTTCGAAAAAGGCCTCGTAGGAGATCAGTGTTCCTACAGAATATTAGTGATGGCAGCCATTTATATCGATGTAGTAGCCATCGTGACCAGGTATGTCACGTACCAACAACATCGAACACGACGTGCTTGTTTGCTGGTGCCATTATAAACAGTGGAAGGCGAGGACTCTGGACAATTTTCCGGCGGTGGTATAAACGATAAGAGAACCAGCCGTTTGCACCTAGTAGTTAAGACGACGTGCCTTTCTGGGGCCGTGTTAGTGAGAAACTGCGACAGCGGCAGGGATTTGATTTGGGGACCGCGGCAAGCTTACAGAGCATAAGATGATAAGGATCAAAGTCAGATGTAGCGGCGAATCACTCGATTTACTTGATTTAAAAGATGTGACGTACTTAGAACATCAACTCAATTAATCACAGGCGTTAGCCCCGGCCAGTTACCGCAGCCACGGACCGGATGGCTTATCGCGTCGCATCAGACTTGCCGGCCGCCGACCGCCGAAGTCTGCCCCGCAACTGCCCCCCTGAGGATTCGGCATCCAGGGGTAATCGGAGAATAACGAGGAAAGTGACAAGACACACGGGGAACACCGAAGAGATCTCGGCTATGGTAAAGATGCCAACTGGGGAAAGGGAAGCGGCTTGATACATTCTCCGTGAGTTCATTACGATCACAAATGGGATCGTAGTGCGACGATTCATGACTGGGCGGTTTACTTCCCAGAAAGATCGTTATTTAACGGCAAATTACTACTAGATTGTTACACCATCAATCAGCAAGATAGGTGCGTAATTGCATTGCCTGCCTTCCGTTGAGCACAAGACGGAAAATCGCAAATCCCCAGAATGAGTAGAGTTCTCTTGACAGGTGAGTTTTCAAACAAGATACCACCAAACTACTCATTCTGACCCTTTGACTATTTAAAGGAGGGAGTGGCTTCATTGCTGCACATGTTCTAAAAACACTGCTGGATCGCGGGTATTTCGTGACTACCAGGTACGGAGTGAAACAGAGGCTGATCTCTGTGTTCACGGTAGACACACGGTTACCACCACCGTCAGATCTACGAAAAAGGGAGAGCAAATTCTTGCAGCGTACAAGAACATCCCGAAAGAGAAATTGTCATATGTTATTGTCAGCAACATCGCCCGCGAAGGCGCTTTTGACCATGTGAGACCTGTGACGACCAGTTGTGTAAGCGGAATGGATCAGAACAGGAAGCTAACTTTCCCCTGAACCTGTGCAGGCTGTTCAATCCGATCCCCAATTTGACTGTGTCATCCACACTGCGTCGCCGTTCCATGAGAACTTTGACGATCCCGTGACAGACCTGCTCGATCCTGCTATCAAGGGGACCATCGGGCTGCTTCGGGCAGTCAAGAATCACGCACTCCAGGTAAAGCGCGTCATAATAACCTCGTCGTTTGCAGCCATCGTCAACAGTGCGTCACCACCTTCAGTATACGACGAAAATTCATGGAATCCTATAACTTGGGATGAGGCCGTGGCTGAACGCTCCCTGGCGTATCGAGGCAGCAAGGTGCGGACAGAAACTACCGTAAACATATGATGGTGTTAGTTGACAAATTTTAACCACAGAAACTCGCAGAAGAAGCGGCATGGAAGTTTGTCGAAGAGGAGAATCCCAACTTTGACTTGGTGACAATGAACCCGCCAATGGTGTATGGCCCAGTCATTCATCATCTTGAGAACTCCGATAGCCTCAATACGTCTAACCAAAGGATTCGCGATTTCATCCAAGGAAAGATCGAAAACGACAAGCTCCCCCCAACCGGCACGTTCTTATTTACTGACGTCCGAGATCTTGGGCTGGCACATGTGAGGGCCATGGAGGTTCCGGAGGCGGCAGGCAAACGCTTTTTTATCACCGCAGGGCATTATTCAAACAAACGAATTGTCGACGCTATCCGGGACACGCATCCGGGACTTGCACCCAAGTTACCTAAGAATCCGATTGATGACTTCCCCGAAGATGTATACGGCTATGATAACTCGAGGGCCCGCCAACTGCTGGGAATCGAGTTTCGATCACTCCGAGAATGCATTGGCAATACAACCGATTCTTTTCTCAAGTTAGGGATTGCGTGATTGCGGATAAGGAAAGAAATCAGGGCATTAACTCTTTGACTTCCTCCACCAAGCTGCAAAAGTGACTTGACGAGTCTTAGGCATGGGGCTAAAGGGTTCACGTTTCGAATAGTTGTGTTTGCCTAACTTGTCTGATTGTAATTGCTACTCCAATTCAAGCACGTTGATAATAGTTCTCCAAACGCTTAGATAGTCATCACCACCTTTCCAGTGTGGCGCAAAGAGAGCAAGAATCTCGGTGCATCTTATCAAATCTTTTGCGTGCGACTGTGCGAGCGTCCACTTCTTTGAGATGCCCGTCGCAATAGAACATCCTGCGATGAAGGCTCTGGAGCTGGCTATGATTGGCGGGATGAAATCATGCGGCGACGAGGCGCAGGCGTGAACGGTGGAAATCAGTTCGGATGCCTGGCTCACAACTTTACGCCTCAGAGTCTTCATGCCTTTGGCGTTGTCCTCATCAGCTTCTTGAAAACAGAACAGGCACTGCTTATGAGTAAAGCAGATCGGGAGGAAAGAAATCCAGGTCTCTTTGGCGGCCGGGTGTTGTGTATGAAAGGTGTCGAGAAGATGCATTAGTGTTTCCACCTCGCCAACGAATGGACATCCTTGAGCTTCGTACACACCACCTCGGCCGTAAAGCTGGTCAGAGATCCGGGCATACAGATTGTACAGAGTCTCGCTCTCGGACGTAGTAGGTAATTTGGAACCACCCAGCATACTGGGTCTGCTAAAAATGGTTTGTAATGACCTGGGACTATTAGCCAGCAGCACAACCACTTGCGGAACGCCTCATTCTTCTCACCCTTCGATCTTCCGTAGAACTGACATTAGACGGATCTCATCGGGGCCGCAAGTGTGGGCTCTACTCATGTTGTCTTGGCCACCATCCTGTCCAGCTCGCCCCGCAATTGGAACTAGAGGAGCTTGGTGCCAGCCGAGCTGCAGGCATGTGCGCGCAGCGAGGTCGAGTAGTTCCCAGGTGACGCCCCTGCTCGGCTCGGCCAACTCATAGATGAGAAGAAGGAGAACAGCTGTCAGAGTATCACTATTCCCGGCTGAGATTATTGGCGTGACCAATTCATTTGCCCAATCACGACAGGTTTGCGCGAGAGGCTTCCAGCTGGGATTCCGATAAGATTCTCGAGCAGCAGCGATGCCACATGCCATGAGGGCTTTGAACTTCGAAGACTCAGGCAGCTTCTTGAAACTTGCACCATCGTGATTTAGAAGCTGAGGCACGAATACAGCATATTGAGGCGTGATGCAGCGCTCGTAGCGTCCAAGAAGGTACCTCAATATGCTGGGTGTAAGCTGAGACCTGTCATTGTACGAAATGCTTGGCGATAAGGAGCCATCAGTCTCGGTAAAGATGTCGTCGATGTTAGGCGAGGCTTCGGCCATCGGCAACGCTTCGAAGACGACGCGGGCGAAGCGTGACGGAACTGAGTTGTCGAGGTGAATGTCGGACCCTGGCCTTGCGGGTATCAAAATGTGAAATGATTGTGAGCCGTTATCTGATGGGTTTCTGTTGTAGAACTCGTTAGTAGCTATTCGATGCACTGAAGAGTTGCTTTTCTCCCAATTGAAGGATATTAGTTTTGGAGAGGCAACCTACTGATGTAAGCTTTCAGGCCGGTTCAAAGCCAGTTGGGATTGCAAATTCTCGATCTTCTCATTCAAACTTTGGATATAACTACAAGATAATCAGCCCTTAGCGTAGCTCGTCTGCTGAGGCAAATGGATCTGCAAACCTTCTGGGGATATCTTGCTGAAGAGCATCATCTCGAAACGTGCAATCCAGATCGCTTCTTGAGCAATTAGCACATGCTGGTAGGCGAGAGTCACACTAAACTGACACTTGTTAACCACTCTAATTAGACGGTGAGTGCCGACGAGGCATGGTGACGCGCTGCCGGGGGAGGAGACAGACCTTGATTCTTCGATTTCGACACCGATTGCACGTCTGGAGCATGATGGCAAGGGCTGCCGATTATTACAACATGAACTAGTGTCAGAGGATACTGTGTGTCCAATGAATACCTTCACTATGGTCACTGATGGGATGGGTACTGCGATATCGAGGGCCTACTCCGCATCGCTATAACCGAAGCCTTTATCTAACAACCGGTCATCCTTGCTATCTCTATGGAGTCAGTCCCTTATCTGTCCGGGCTTGCTTCGGACAGCACAGCCCCGACCAGCAAATTTTCGATAACTCAATTTCTCTGCCGCGATTGTTGCAAAGTTGCTAGTTTACTATAGCTTACCACCCGCAACAAGAGGTCAACTCGAATTTTGGTAGCTTGATCTCGCTCCTACACGCGACCCGTATTGCTCCCCATATCTATGAGCAAGAACCTAGATTATCTACACGGTTGCGCTCCCCGATCTTAAAAGAGCTTTACCTGTATGCAGCTGAATTTGCACCTCTGAAGATGCAGAAGTCGCACCGTCGTTCCACGAAGGTTTGCACACGGTGCAGGCAACGCAAAACCAAGGTCAGTGTCCACAACAACTGGGCTCTACAAGCAGCAAGAATGATGGGTTTTGGACAGCACTTCTGACTTTCTTCTTAAATTTTAGTGTGATTTCAAGTTTCCGGAATGCACCTCGTGCAAATTAGCAGGCGCACCATGTCTGGGCTTCGATCCCGCAACACGGAAGCCTGTCCCGAGAAGGTAAGTAGGGCCCGCGGCCTTGAGCAATAGTCCTTCTCGACTTTCAATCAGCGCTTGTTGACCTCTGCTTTAGCCTAGTCAAGTCTCTTGAGGCTCTTGTGGCCGAGCTCGAGGCACAAGTGCTTGCTTCTCGCGCAGGGCATCAACAATACCCCTCATTGATGGCTTCGAAAATCGCTCAAGCAACCATATCCTTCGGCACGCCCATCACTGGCTCATATCCTCTGTCCAAGATTTCGCCAAATTTATTTATGCGCCCCTCATGCCCTCCGTTAGCCATCTCGGCCAACGCCCGTGGCCCCGATCCAGAGCTAGGATCAGATCAAAGGACCGAGACCCATGAGTCTCCGGCCAACAGGGAGGGTACAATCCATCCGGCAAACCCCTACACGAGCAATTTGATCAACCTCAAAAACATTCCAAACTGGGCCCTCGACCGTATGTTGCGTAACTATGCCAACACTCACCTTCCACAATACCCTTGTATTCCGGAGGCACTGCTAGAAAACATTGTCGAGCGCGCAAAAGATGAAGCAGGCCAGGCCACAGGCTCTCCCTTGACTCATGGAACCTCTAGTCTCTCCGAGACCTTGGATGCCTTTGAGAGTTTCGTCCTGTCCATTGTTCTAGCAATCTCGGCACTCACCATGACCTCAAAGGACGAGCAACAAGCTCGCTCCGCCTCTGAGTCTTTCTACAAATCGGCCTTGAAACATCTGCAAGCTATCGGAGAATGCCGCCAAATCCAAGCTCTTCAGATCTCACTACTCTTATCTCACTATTCTAGTATGTGTCCAGAGAGACTTGACAACTGGACCTGTATCGCAAATGCTGTCAGGATCGTCTTGGGTTTGGGCCTTCATCGGGAGTTTTCCGAGGAAATCGATGCTGGACAAGCGCGGTTACGATCCGAACTTTTCTGGGTCACTTATGGAATGGAAAGATCTCTATGCACTAATCTCAGGCTTCCACTTTCCTTCCCTGAGGAAATCATTACCACCAAAGTAGGCTGGCCTGCTCAATGGCCCTTATCCTTGCAATGTCATGTGCCTGACCGGTTATAGTTGAGAGCTCCATCGTCCGATGAAGCGAGTGCTTATTTTAAAGTGGACGATATGATTAAGAAGTCCTCCGCGAACCATTTGTATCGGTATCGTGCGTTGGAAACAGAGGTGCATCGAGTCCTTTATCTTCAAGAAGACATCCCCGCGCTCAATGGAACGACCATAGGGGACTGGATGTTGGATATTAGCAGCCGGCTAGAGACCTGGTATGCTAATGCCCAAACATACACGCAATACAATATGCTTGAATTCAAGCATGTGCAGTTCAACCATCTGAAGGCCCGGATTCACCGGCCGACACCTAGGCTAAGAACGAGACTCCCTGAAGATTGGGGAATAGTGCTAGAGTCCTGTGAGGTAAGCTCTATTGACCTCTCGCTTCATCACAATTCAGATCACTTCTGCTAATCATAATTACGTTACACAGAGACTCATCGAGGACTATGTGAGTCAAGAGCGCCGCGGGCGGCTGTTCTATCCCTGGCACGGCGTACATATCTTGTTTGAAACCGCCATGATAGCGCTACACGCATCATGGTCTTCGCGAGAGTACCAACCGTTCAGGGATCAGGCGGAACACATGGTGCAAACGCTACTTCCTCAGTGTCTGCAAGTCCTATCCAACATCGGGCAACGGTGGGGCGAAGCGACGAGATGTGCTGACAAGCTGAGGCCACTTGTACAAAAGGTTTCATCTGCCTTCACGTGGGCAAATCAACTGTCTGTTCATGAAGCTGCGTTGATAGAGGACGAGATTGAGGGTTTGATCTTTTCGGACAAGAATCTGTCATGGAACGCTGTTACACTAGAGAACAGCGGCCTTGGTGTTGAAGATGGCGCATTGCTTATTGACAACATGCTTGTCGACGACCTCAACGCTCTCCAATGGGCTCCAGACTGGGATCTTGTTTTTAGTGAAATTCTCTAGGTAGAGGTCTCTCAGTTCAGGAAAGGAAATAGGATATGAAAGCTGCTCTTGGCCGACAAGTTCGTATGTACTTTGCCAAACTTGGTCTTTGAACTATGTGTACTCTCATCCGTGTCGTCGTCGTCCCTGTCGTCCCTGTCGTCCCTATCGTCCCTATCGTCCCTTCGCCTTATCTTAATACTACTCAGTTGGATAGTCAAAGACATTCGCCGAAACATCAGAGTTCATCATCATTCAGTTTTCAACCTTCTGAGGTGTCAAATTATTTTGCTCTGCTGAGCACTAAATATACGCAACGCCTGCTTGATCGCTTTCGGGCTTTGAAATTCATTGTACACGACTCTATTTTTCGTTGCACTGCACTCTTCCGTCGCTATTTACCTGGAGATCCGAGCAGCCAAAACATGTACTGTCTCCCGCTCCCGCCTCGCGACAGCGGTTGTAGAAGTCGTCTCCATCGATCCTCCACCTCTTGATCATATTTTGTAGCTAAGGATGCTGTTAGACCGGCTGAAATCAGGGGTTCAAGAGCTGAGCTTACATATCGGCCCTCAAATCGAGGTCCTGGGCTGTTGGCGTTCCAGGTTGTCTGCGAATCGGCCAGGTGCTCATATGGAGCTTATCATGTTGTCAGTTATCGAGTTGCAACGAAAGGCTCGCGAAACGGCTCACCCCAAACGTAGCCAAAGCAGGCTCTCGCGGCGACCTTGGCCGTTGCTACATGGTCAACTGGACCATTGGACCACTGCTGGCAGGCACAGTAGTCATGTGAGTCTGCCAGAACGCCAGAACTGGTTGTTGTCAGCAAAGTCACTGAATCGCAATGCGGAGAGCGTACAGAAGCGTTATTAACGCGGCAAAAAATTGTAAACGCATGTTGAAACGAACGTGGGCAGCTGTTGCAGCTTGGAGCGTGGAGCGAAAGTGACTAGTCGAACAAAATCGGAGCAAGTTGGATTCGTCAAACACGACCTTATGGTATGAATGCGGTTATCTTTGACTTATATCTTCGGTCCATGCGAACTGCACGATTGCTGATGCAGCGGTGATCCCGGCAACGCCGATAGGTCAAGTCCGAGTGCATGAACGATTAACATTTGACTGTACCCAGAATAGCAAACCTTATTAAATACCTCCACGAGAGCACTGCCCCCCTTTTCTTGTCATCATTTATCTTTAATGTTGTTTCTCTATCACGTTACACTTCTCATTCTCATTGAATAAACTATTAATTTGTCTAGTCATAAGGCTGTCCGGATTCCGCGGGGTATCAGTACGACGATCAGCGGGCAAATAAAGTTTTTTCGCGTTCGTTCCCGTTAAGAAAAAGAAATCTCCTGAGTTCATTAATCGTGCGCACGTGCGCAATTTCCCGTCTTTACGACAACAGTCTTATTGCTCGTTGATACATGTACATATATCGCGGGAGGTTCGCCTCTGGTCATTCACTTAGAGGGCTGTCGGTTGATGCTTCTCCCCACGGTCTTTTCTGTTTCAGCTGTGTAGTTGACTTCACCAATATGAAAGTTTTCAACTTCTTCCTCATCCCCATCTTCTGCGTTGCGCTTGCTGCGCCCGCACCTTCGCAGAACCAGTGCATCGCAAATACGCCAAACGTGCTACAGTACTCCGCGCCCGATGGATCGTATGTAGTATCCTTCCAGCCATTGCCCCAAGTCCATCACCTTGCTAACGAAACCCTCCACAGGATTGTTCAAGAAAAGGGCTGCGGCCTTGCTATCCCACGAGACACTCCCGAGGCTACTGCAGCGATCGCGAAGCGTGGCTGGTTCGACACACTCCAGGTGGTGTGGATCATCACGCTTTCCGACTCGAGGGACCTCATCATCCGAACGCTTCTTAGCATGTTCAACACCGACATCAAACTGTTCACAGAAGTGGAGGGCATGGGCGTCACCATCGACGACGTCACTCAGCAAGCCAGCCAGGTCTCGTTCAAGTTGAATGCGAGAGGAACATGGGGCAACGCGTCTGCAAGCTTCGTCTACAATTATGTCAACGGAGGCATCACCACTTTCGTACCAGGGGGTGCCCAGGATGCCAATGGGAATAATCTGACGGTCAACACTAATTACTGTCACGCTAGGCAGTAGGTTCTGCAACTTCGACTTTCTAGCGTGGCATGGGTGCATATATGCAGTCTCTTGGAATTTTAGACGGCCTTTATCTCAATTTAATTCAAGTCAGATCTCTTGGAACTCATTCGTGACTATGGTTAAATTATTCCTCAAATATGAAGGCGAAGAGACGAGCTTTCCCATTGTTGACATGGCATGAGTCAAGTAGTCTCATCGGAGCATTGTCTTGTCAAAACTTTTAGATACTGGACTGCAAGCTCCAGCAACTGTAGGAACTACTGCGATACGATTCTGTAATGCGCGATTGACCACGCACGACAAAGCGTGGTGTGAGCACCAAGTCCACAGGAAGTGTCTAACATGACTGCCAGCGTCAAGCCCCAGCCTGCACCTGACTTGTGTCTTGGCACCAGGCGCACTGATTTGGGTTAATTGAGGTCGGCAGCACTATATCAACAGATGCCTCTAGACCCTCTCCATTGTCTGGGCAAACAGTGCCGAGCAACTCAAGCGTGATAAGCCCACCTTCGTGCCGCACGCCGAGCTCACGAGTCACGCCACGACTCAGTCAATGCAACCTCGGCTACGCGCGAGATAAGAGTACGGCCTACAGCACGCACATATTGACGTACGAGCCAAGATCATTCCACCGGTCAACTCGTCGCTTATGTAATTTCTTCGGCTAAAGGTTCCTGCAGCTCGTCTCTGTCCAAGGTGCGAGTCTTCGATCTGGAGACAGAGAACACACGACTTGTTAGCTTCCAAGCAGGATATCGGACGGTTTTCATGGTTGTGTGTGTATTTCCGCGTGCGTGTTCTTACGTGATAGAGTTGCCGGTTGAAAACATAATTATTAAATTGCGAAAGCGGTGGCCGTCACAAGATCTAGTTTTTCTTGCCGCTTTATATCTGAGGTTGGCAGCTTTCTTTTAGAGATCGCCTAATTTTCCTATGTCTTGGTGGCTACATTTCCGGTGTACTTAGTAACTTTGATAAGGATAATTTGAACGATGAAGTTAGACGACAACAACAGAGGATGATAATAGTAACAACAATAGAAACAAAAATAGTCACGATAGTAGCGACGATAGCAGTAACGGCGACGACAGTAAGATAAGGTAGCCACAGGAAAGGTAGTCACTCTAGCACAGGAAAATCAGGCCGTCCCTTCTTTTACTTTCACTTGCTCAAATATACTCAAACGCCAACCACTCATACCAGGCTCGCCACTTCTAAGAAGACGCCGGCTGATTCTCCAATACCCACCTCACCCCATCAACAACAACATCCGGCTGCGTCATCTGCACAAAATGCCCACTCTCCCTCGCAAACACAATCTCGCTCCTCCGCGAAACCTTCAGAAACTCCCTCATCAGCCCCTCGCACTTCTCATCCACCGTCTCAATCAACCCCCTCACATATCCCCTCTCCTCCTCCGTCCCGTTGCCCCTCGCCACCCCCGCCGCATACAACCCGCTCCAATCCCGGCTCCGCGTCCCCACAACCACATACACCGGCCGGTCCCCAAGAATCGGCTGCCTGCCCGCCAGGCCCTTCCTCCGCAGCGCCTCGAAACTCGCCGCGTACTCAGACTCCTCCCGCTGCGCAATCAGCTTATGCTTCTCCGTCGCCCCCGCCGCGCGGAACGCGTCCCACTCCTCGCGCGTCAACTTGTGCGTCGCCTCCAGCCCCCAGGCGGCATACACATCCACCCCGGCAGCGACCTTCCACAGCACAGGGTCGTTGACGTCCAGGACCAGCGGCGCCGTCTCGTGGTTCGCGTCCACGAGCACCAAGCCCGCGACCTGGCTCACCCCTTTGAGGGCGAAGTACTCGTGCGTGAGCACGCCCGCCCAGGAGTGTCCCACGAGGATGAGCGGGTTGGTGATGGGGGCGCGCTCGATTAGCAGGGCGAGCTCGAGCGCGATGTTCTCGGCTGTGGGGGGGAGCGGGGAGGGGTCTGAGTTGCGGTGGCCGGAGCGGTCGTATGTGTAGCTCCGCAGCGAGGAGGGGAGGAGGCGGACGACGGCTTGCCAGTTGAGGGCGTCGCTGGCCACACCGGAGACGAAGAGCACGACGGGGGAGGTGGGAGTGCTGGGTTCGGGGCCGTGGGCGTAGAGGGCTAGGGAGTGGGTGCCGATGTTGACGAGGCGGGCGTTTGGAGGGAGGGGGGAGGTCATTGTTCTTGATGTTTATGTGTTCTGCGAGGGGCTTGGGATGTTCAACAGGGTCGGCCGGTCAAGTCACCTGGCTTTGAAATCGACGAGCTTATGAAGTTCTAAGGTATAGATATTCCGATATGGTGGCTTTATAAACCACCGCTTGGCGCCCTTCTGAGGACATCTTTAGCGGTGCTGTGCCGCATACAACCCCTGTCCGGCTTACATTCGCGATTTCGTGCTTACCTTGCGTCGTCTCGCCGGTCTTCAACATCACGTAAGCGAACATCTTGTATCTCAGTCAAGGTATCTCCGAATGCAATGGAAATCTTGGTTTGTCATCTTCGGTCTTGTGGTTCCGGGCTTCTCACATTTTATGAGTTTCCCTTGAATGTGAAAGAATGCATTGTCGCGACAGGATCGTTCGATATTTCCTTCTTTGTGTTCCTCGCGCATAGAAGTCGCCATTCTGCGACTACCATAGCTCTTTTAAAATGACCATTCATTTGCTCTGCACTGTACCTGCTTGATTAGATCGCATCTCGAGAAATGAGTTGTTCTCCAAGGCAGACGATGTTAAAGAAAGGGGTCTAGTGGTATCTACCTTCTAGATCACAAAGTCGAAGTCATAGCCATTTGGGAAAATATCATGAATGTCGTTGTGTATCTAGTCATCGCCAAGAAGTTTATGAGATGCCAGTTACGTGGCGGGTAACGAGAGTTGCTTCATGGAGCCGTTGTCAACGCTGCACAGGTCATACCGAATCCTTTCCCCCCTCTAAGGTTCTCCTTCCCTTACCAACATGATATACGTGTATAAAATACGCCGTCTATTGCTTGCCAGCACCTAGGTACGCATGGAGGTGAAAGCGTCTCCAAGCTTGCGCGGCCCCACTCCAACCCGCCGCCAACTTCACCTCACCTCAATACGTATTCACCCCTCAACCCTCAACCTCCTTAACCCCCGTTCCTTCCCTCCGTCCTCAACAGCGGATGGAGGAGTTGATGCCTCAGTTGGTCAGGTCTGGCCAATGTGCTTGCGCCCTGAAGTCCTTGGCTCTTCCGTCCGCTGGGGTTATAATATGGTTATGGGTTCAACCCTGCCTTTTGTTATTTAGCAGAACCCTTTTTTTTTTTTGCTTTTCCCCCTTTCACTAAGGTACCTAGTTAGTCTTCAATCATCTGTTCTTTATCCTCTCGAACTTCCTTCATTTCAACCGCCTAACTGACGCCTTTGACCATGGAACCCAAGCCTCCACGAAGTTGCAGAACGTAGGTACACATAACCCCGTCGGCGCGACTCGACGAGGGCAACAGCATGAACCATCGTTGCATCTCTGAAACACAGCAGCGACGGTCGAGATGATCAGCGTCTGAAGACTGTCTGCCCTCCAGCATCCTCGCGAGATACTACGCCCGACACCACGGCATGACGTTCAACAGATTGCATCGTCTAGGCGACGACTAGCGAGACCGCCGCTGGCTTTTTTCGACGCCTCGCCTGCTGCTGAGGTTTGAGACTGAGAGAGGGTAGTTGCGCTGAGACTTCTGCGACGGAGAATCGGAGCCCGGCCGCTCACAACGTGGATATCTTGGCCAGCGAGAATGATACGAGTGCGAGAGCGCTTGGGTGCATAACCCGAGGATCGGTCGACAACAGAGATCAGCACGGCAAAGCCGGCATGCCACCCCGACCGGCAAGCTAGATACATCCGTCCACCTCCCTGGCAAACCGTTTTCATAAAGACGTGCATTCTCTTGGGTCAAGATGAGATGAAAAGATCGTAAATGTCATGTTTGCGATATGCCTGTCCTGTAGTCTACATGATCTACCAATATGCAAACGGAATACTCCAAAAAGAAAAGAGGTATCATGACGACATAACCGGCGGTGCCCAGGCGACAGCCGGCTCCGAACCCATTTGACTCCCTAAAACGACGGACGAGAAAATATGTACCCAATGATGTGGATCCTCCAAATTTAAACGCTCCAAATGCCCAGATAAATGTAAATCCCTACATGATGGAACCAAATATGCTAGTATGATTCATGCAAAGTATCTCTAAAACTTCTCCATGAAGTTCTTGCGCACAGTCCACATGCGCGCGCGTTTGCCGTACAAGAACATGGGAATCGTAGCCAGCAAGAAGATAAGCTGGATCACGCCGAGCCAGATGAAGACGCTCTTGGTCCCTTCGGCGGTGATCCAGTGCGTGACAAACAGGCTGAAGACCAGCCCGTGGAAGATGTTCTTGCTAAAGTTGAGCGTGACAAGGGCCTCGCCGGCGTACTGGCGGTAGCTGTCGACGCAGAAGGTGATGCTAGTCGTCGAGCCGAGGGTGCACCCGAAGGAAATGAGGCCGAAGAAGACGGTGGGTACGATCCAGTGGTCGCGCTCCTCCGCGGACCAGCCGAAGCCCATCAGACCGATGACAGTGGTAAAGAGGACGGGGATCGCCATGACGAGACGGAACTCGGGCTCGTAGAGGCCACCGTTGCGGCGTGCCATCGCCTTGACGATAATGTCGGAAACCTTGCCCGCGACGGCGGTGCCGAGAACGCCGCCGATGAAGGGGGAGAGGTAAACCAGACCCGTCTGGAGGGCGTCGAAGTTGTAGGACGCGCGGTTACGGTAGATGAGAGCGACGGACTCGGACACCACAATGAGCCAGCCGACGGAGAGGGAGTAGACGGCAGCGGACCAGAGAACTGCGGGATAGGCAAAGAGGACAAAGGGGCGGAGCATGACCTTGAACCACTTATCGTGATTGAGCCGGCCGTTCCAGGGTTTGAGCTGCTCGCCAAAGGAGCGGGCAGGCTGGTGGCGGAGGGTGTGGGTGTAGGCAAGCGCCTTCGGGGGCGAATTGAGGTTTGACGAGGGAAGCTTTTCGGCTTCCAAGGCTGGGGCTTTGGCAAAGAAATCAGAGTTCGCGGGGGAAGTCGAGGTGCCGGAGGTACGTGGCTCGGGAGCTGGAGCGTCAGTGGACTCGGGGTGCTTTTCGGGGTCGGCCTTGCGCTCCGTGCTCGGGTCGGGGGCGAAGCCGACGTGGAGGTCCTTGTGCGGGTGAGACGGAGATAGAGGCGCGGGGCTAGTCGGTCCTGCGGCAGTCGGGGTCTTGGCAACTTGAGGAACATCGTTGCGGGAGGAGAGACGATGTCGGAAGCTTGGTCTCCTTGACGGCTTCCTTGACTTGGGGACAGGAGTTCTGTCCCAGAAGGTCTCGGGGACGAACAGGAAGAGGAGAACACCGCAAAGGGCGACGACCATGGCGACGATCCTGGGTTTGGTGAGCCAATGGTACGAAAAAGGGAGGTGTGAGACTTACCAGAACACCCATCGCCAGCTCAGGCCCTGGATAATGACGGCACTGACAAGAGGAATCAGGTTCTTGCCACCCAGTAGCAGCAGGGTGTAGATGCCGATGCGGAAGGCACGCTCGTGTAGGAAGAAGATCTCGGCGATTGTTGCCGAGGGAAGACACTCGACCGGGCTGACTGCGACTCCTTGGAAGATTCTAGCAAGGATAAGAGAGGCGAAGTTGGGGGACAAAGCAGCCCATACGGAGCTAGCAATGAAGATGATGGAGCTGAAGAGGTAGACAGGCCTCTTTCCGTAAAGAATGGCTGTCGGCGAGAAGATGACCGACCCGAGGCCCATGCCCATCATGTACAGACCTGTGGTCAAAGACACGGTTTCGGTCTCGATGTGGTAGTCTTCAGCAACGTTGGTGAAGCCAGCAGCAAGGATGGGCGTCATGCCTCCGCCAACCATGCAGTAGAAGCCAAGAGATAGCAAAGCACAGTCACGTCGCCACGCGGGCCAGTTCAAGGGGTCGTTGGCCGATTCCTCGGGCTGGGGGTTGAGGATGATGCCGTCCTTGGTCGTCTTCTTTGACGGTTCCGGTGCTGGTGCAGGTGGGGCCGAGTACGCGGATGATCGACGCCCGGTGGGCGTCTCAGGCGGCTCCGGGAATCCCGTGGGGATAGACGAGTGAGACGTCCTCGCGGGCGCGTTGCGCAAGCCCAGGGGCTCATTTCGGTGAGCGGCTAGTAAAAGCACGGAGCCTGAGATGGTCAGCTGTGGCTCATATCAAAGAACAAGGGGACTGACTCACCAGGGACTTCAATGGTTCTGGGGTCGTTGAGAACTCCCATGCTCCATTTGGGAATGTTGACTTGCTCGTCGTCGGAGCCCTCAGATCCATCTGTTTGACCGGGCTTGTTTCCGAAGACCCCGCCGAAGCGGCTCTTCCATGTTAGAATGCCGGCCATGTTGGCGCGGTGTGAACGTATTTGGGCTGAATGTGTAAAGTTGCCAAGGCGCGACGGTAGTCAGGTCTGTAGGCGGCCAAGCTAGGGTGAGTCTGTGGTGGCAGAGATGGGTTTGAGAAGAAGATGGAAGGCCGTAGGAGAGGAGGACAGGCGAGCTGGATATACAAAAAGTGGTAGGGCTGTGATGTCAAGTTCGGTTCATGGCTTCCGGCTCAGACGTGCACGGGAAGATAAGATAAGGTTGCAGGAACACACGGACGCGGAAGATGGCAATTTTCAAAGCCGCACCAAACAGGAGATGGGATTTCTGGATGGCTCCGCGGAGATGACAGGAGGCTGGACGGTCGGACTCGACGGACTCGAGAAGTGTTGAGGATTGCGAAAAAAGCAGACGCACAAGCGCGGCGAGGTGAAGATAAAATGGTGTTGAGGTAAGGTTGCAGCGAGGCAGGCCGTGGATGAAAATAGCGGTGGACGCCGACAAGGTGATGGAAGTACTGACCAGGGCCTGGAGTAGGCAGTAAGGTAGATGAACCTAACCGCAAGCAACGGGACCTGGATGGCGGGGGTGACAGATTGCAACAGCGATGGTGTTATTCTTGGGCCGTGCAGAGCGATGGCGTCAGATGGCCAGCGCGCCGTTTGATTGTGATTAAGTGATGGCTGGAATTAGCGTCTCAAGTAGGAGCAGGCGACCATGAGATCAAGGATGGACCTTTGGCTTTATGGCAAAACCAAGCGGGTGCGGCGAGCTGAATGTTATGCCAGGCTTGGGGCTGGGAGATTGGAGAACGACCGCGGAGAAGACATGGGACGAGAGGAAGAAAGGAGGCCGACGAGGTCAGGATTGGCCGGCCACCGAGTCAAGCGTGTCTTGAGAATGTCGAGCCTGGTCAGATTGAACCCTTGCCTTTTCTTGGGCAACCTGGAGAGAGATACGGGATTGATGCCCAGAGTAGCAGTAGAGACTGTCGGCTGGTGGGGATTTCTGCCGTGTTCTGTGCTTGTGTCTGTGCTCTCGAGCGTTGGATGCGTCGTTGGCGCTGCGCCTCGGGCGGGTTCCGTGGGGTATTATGACCAGGTTTGGGGAGGGAATATCGCAAAGACGCTTGTCCAGTGGATAGGTGCGACTGACTGGCAGACGGGCAGGTGACTCGATGGCGGCTCCGAAATGGATGTCCAAGACTCCAGGAAGTAGCGTCGTCTGGGGTGGTGCAGTCCAGCTGCCGTAGCATAGCCAAGTAGCGTACTCCAAGGTACAGATACTGCAGTCGTAAAGGCGTGGGATGATGGTTGGGCACATGCCAGCGAGAGAAGAGGTTGACTGGCAGCAGTTGATGTTGCATTTGTGATGCCGGCGCCAGATCCAGGAAGGACCCCTAAAAGCGAGGCTAAACCCCGTGGCCCACCGTCCAGTCCAGAGTGCAGGTGCAGGCAGGGCAGGTGCACCGCGCACTCGCTCCTTCTCCACGTTTCTCTTCCTGGACCTTGCCTCCCATGTCTGCGGTGCATCGATTGTTCTGCACTGCAGGCTGCCCTCATTTCCCCACCTGTTTGGCGAGTCTTCTTCACATTGTGGACTGGAATGCAGAAAACAGCATGTGGCGAGGCGAGGCGGTGACCGGCGACACCACGGTCTATTCGTGCCCTGGCTGGCCATTATCGGGCTGCTCTGTCGCTGGCCTTGACTCACCTCCCTGCTTTGAACAATCCCAAGTCAACCACAATCAGAGCACAAAAGAAAGCGCCGACGTCGCCGCAACGAGGTGGTGTGATGGCCATTTCACGGCGACACCGCGTCTCTCAACACGATGCGGCGCATGTCGCTGGGAATAAGACAAAGCAATCTACCTCGCGTAGCTGGGGGCAGATAGAGTGAAGATGAAGCTGAAGCGCCGCAAAGCGACCCCAAGCAGCCTCCACGCAGCCCTCCGGCTGGGCGCCAAGGTTCGCGAGGCCTCGAGACAGCTCTGACCGCCCGCTTGCCGCAGTTGCCGTCGCTCGAAAAAGAGGCAACATCCCTGCCAGATGTGCTTATGTCATACAGCAGCGCAACACCACAACGTCATCGTGCACGAAAGGGGTTCACTCCCCACATTTCAACCACGCCTTCCCCAATGGGGACTGCCGGGATTTAAGCGTGACCGCATCGAAGGAATGCGAAGCAAACACTGGTGCTGCTACCTCGCGCATCTCCATCGCATTCTGCAGATGACGGCTGACCTGGAGTTGTAGGAGAACTGACTGGGCAAGTGGACGAGGACCAAAAAGCAAGACGACGTACTCCGGCTCCAGTAATAGCTGAACCACTGCTCTGGAATCCTCCACGCTAGTGTACAGACATCTCAGAGCTCCGTTGTCACTGGAACATCTGCCTTGTTTTTCCCCTCCAAAATCACACCAACACACACGCACACCACGACTCGTATCCCGCTTCCTCTTCCCGAGAAACCTGTCGCATATCACCACCATTTTCCTGCTTGCACCGCATCACGAGACACCACAACACCGTCTTCGACGACGTCAGTCAGCAGCAGACTGCATGCATAGGAGCAGACCAGGCACCCTCGCCCACGATACGCGATGCAACTCTTGAGACACCCAGCCCGCTCCGCCCTCCGGGGCTGCCACCGCCCTCTCGCCAATGGCGTCCGCTTCCCGCCCCCCAAACACTCCGTCGCCGCTGCCGCCGCCGTCGCCGCTCCTTTTTCAACGTCGTCCATCAGGCCGGCCAAGAACCAGATCTACGCCTCGTAAGTGGGCCCCCTGCATGCTGCCTCCCATGCTGCCTCCCTCACCGCGCACTTGTCAAAATGCTAACCGCCGCCCTTAGCGTCCGCCGACCTGACGACTTCCACACCTACCAGCTTCTCTCCTCGTCTGCACGGACACCGCTGATAACCCTGTGGACCACGTCGTGGTGCGGAACGTGTCGAGTCGTCGCACCGTTAATCCGATCCATCGTCGAATCCGGCGTCGGCGAGGCGGAGGGCGGCGTCGCATACTGCACCGTCGAGTTTGACGCGCCCGACGTCATGGGCGGCGGCCTCGGCATGACCTACATGATCTCCTCCATCCCCACGCTCCTCAGCTTCGACAACCAGGAGGCACAGATCCAGACCAAGGTCCACGACGCGAAGAAGCTCGCAGACCGCGCTTTCCTCGAGGAGTGGATTAGGACGGAGGCACGGCGGCACGGCCAGCGCGGAGGCGGAGGGTCCGGCGGCGTCTTCGGAGGGCTGTTCGGAGGTTTCAAGTGATTCGGGCCGGGCATCATCACACACCTCAACCCGAATGATTGTCACAATGCCGTCAAACGGACCAGACCAGGAGTCATCGAAGCGGAAACGCTATTCATTCGTCGCTGACTAAAAATGCAATACAACTCGATACACAATCCCAATCTCAAGGCGTGTAGAACACCTCCTCAACAGGCTTCCACCATGAAGGCGCGTCGACATCCTCGCTGCTCACGGCACCGGGGACAACCGACTCCTGCCAGCCGTCGGTCATGGCCCACCACTCGCGGACCTTGGGGTTCTCGCGCATCTTCTCCATGTCTCCGGCGTAGTCGTAGCCGACGTACTTGAACGACGCGAACAGGATGCGGGACTCGGGGTCGTGGAAGATGCTGTCTGTGGGATGTGTCAGTCCGGGCTTGCTTGCCGCCGACAACGGGGACGTCAGAGAAACGGCCAAACGCACAGTCAACAATGTTGCATTCCTTGATCTGCTTGAGCACCTCGGGCCACACGGCGGCGTGAACCTCCTTGTACTTGTCAATGAACTCGGGCTTGAGCTTCACGATCTGGGCGAAGCGGCGGCCGGGGTTCTTCTGCCTGGTAGAGACTGGCGACGGTGTAGCCTCCGCCTCGGGAGAGCTGCCGCCTGCGGATGGAGAGGCGCGCTTGTGGGACCACATCTTGCTGGTAATCGGGAGGGTGAAACTTTTCGAGATACTGGTGAGATGCGTTCGTCAATGGAAGAAGGCACACACAAGTTTTTCGTCAGGATCGTGAGAAAATGTGCTCAGCGGAGGGCTGGCTGGTGTCTCGTGGACTTCGGCGTTCGGGCCTGTCGAATCTGGGAGCGGGCGTGTCCTGCTTAGAGCCGATCAGCGGGGTGTGTTCGTGGCCGCGCCCAGGCCAGCGCAGCAAAAAGCTCCAGCTGCTGCGTGACAGGTGGGGGAGGCGGAAGCAGGCAGGCAAGAGACGGACGTAAAGCGCACTCGGGGGAAGAATGTCGCGAGGCGGGGACGGCGAGGGGTAAACGGTGCGGGCTGCGGGGATCGGATTGGGGGGATTTGTTTTGTCCAGCGAGGGCAGGTCTACACGATTGTGATCCCCGATGGGATTCTTGCAAGTCGAATCCAAACACACGATGCAAAAACAATTATTCGTCTCTCTTCACACTGGATTTCTAGTAGCACACCTTTTTTCGTTGCGGATGAGCCCGTTGAGGCAAGTGAAAGTGGACGACGATGAATATGGCAGGGCACGCGCGGCGCAGAAAGCTGCTCTTAAATGCACGTCGGGAATATGCTCTCTTTTCCCCACGCGGTACCGCCGAGCTCTCTGGTCCTCGCCAATGGCAGTCGTGCGATGCGGTCGTACGGTCGGTCTGCTGCAGAATTTGGAGCTGCAGGCTGTGATTGAGAGGGAAGTATGCTGGTTCGTGGGCACACGGGAAGCTCGGGATGGTGAATGCACAAGCACACTGCTGAAAGGTAAGTAAGTTTGCCAGCGCCCGATGACGGCCTTCTTATACCCTCAACCGCGCGGCCAATTCATCCTTCGCTCGAATCCCGTTCATGTAGGGTTTCCTGCGAGAGCAAAGCTCCGGTGGCCGGTGGTCCGCGGAGTCTGTTTGCTGAGGTGACGCCGCACCGTCTGAACTTGGGGTCACTGCGCTGCCGCTGTCGCTAACCGACCGAGGTATCTTAGGTAGGTACATTTCACGGCGGCCTTATCGCGAAAGTCCGTACCTGAATTAGGTCATGCTTGCACGTCGGGAAGCGTGCGAATTTAAGCCTCTGTGATGCGTGGGTGAGCTTCTGCGTGGAAGACGGCCGTGTCTGTTCCTCTCTCTCTCGCTTGTTGTTGCGCAGCTAGGTAGGTAAGGTACCCAGTCCGATCGGTGTTCCGGCGGTCGGGTTGCGAGCGAGGACACTGGAAAAGGTCGAGACCCCCGCGACCCCTGGCGAACACCCCCACCCCTCCGCCCGAAATTCCCGCTTTTAGCCTGATGGGTGTCTTGCTTTTTTTCCCCCTTTCCTTCAGCGATTGTGGCGGTTTACGAGAGTTTGCAAAGATGGGATTCTCTAGGGAGGGGGGACTTGCTGAGGATGATGTGATTGATTTACTTGTTGGGCAGGAAAGCGTTTTTTTGGGTTCTGGTTTGGGATCCCTGGATGCGAGTGTGGTTGTTTATACCGAATGACTGGGCCGCGGTGGCGGGGGTGAGTGGAGGGTGGGGGTTGGTGTTCGGTGTGTGGCGAATCGGGAGGGGTGCCGGTCGGTGAGGGTCGCGGGTGGTAGATGATGGAGGTAATAGGCAGAACCGCTCTGCCTGATGAATCCAATAGATTAGTTGCGTTTCCCTCACGATTCCCTCTAGCTCATGGAGTTGTATCGGTTGTAGGGTCTTTCGTCGTGTCTGCCATCACCAGCTTGTGACGTATTTTGTAGTGAACAAGTCCTTGTCGTTGTATGTCTGCACCGGTTGAACGAGGAGTCTAGACCGTGAGATAAGTCATGTCCCCAACCGTAAGTTCTCAAGCCTCAGTGAGAGGTGTTCTGTGATCTAGGTGTATTTGTCATCGTGATCTACGTCGTCCTTGTCGGCCGGCCTTCGCTAACCCTCATCATCACGTGTCGTCCTTCATCCGTAAACCCGATTTGATGAACATCGACGGTAATGACTTGATTTTCACATATTACGAAGCTCAAACGTTTTCAATTGTCTTCACGTGTATTCTGATTGTCTTGGCATGGTCTCGGGCAGATGGCGGGGCCAAAGATGTCTTGGTCGGCGCATCAGCTTGACGCTGCTCTAGCATCGAGCACGGGTACACACTATCTGTGGTATCATGTAGCAGCGTGATCAAAAATTATTGATCCGGACGTATGAAGGAACTCAACTTTACGGAATAGACCTTGTGTCACGACGAGGACGTGCTGTGGGGATTGGCGAGAAGGAAGTCTCCTCGAAGACGAGGACGTGTGCCTTGCTGGCAGAAGAAGGGTGGAAATCTGGAGCTTGAGGTTTTATTTCACATTGTGGCATGAAATCCGGTTTTACTTCTTGTCGCGAACTGTGTCGAAAATGAACTTGCCGTTCTGCGTCGAGGTGGGATGCTGCATAGGTGTGTCGTGTATGGCCCACGCAGATCGATGCGAGAAACCCTTGTATTGGGCCAGATAGTAGGGAACGATGTAAGTCAAGTTCTGGCATTGTGACAAGAGTTCATAAGGCATAGTTTTTAAAAGGTTCAATGTAGATCTGGTCGTAGTAAGTGTCGTTGTGGTGGAATATTCGACGGATCACATGTAGCTTATTTCATTTGTAACTAAACATAAAGTAGAGGGAAAAAATCGCAAACATACATCAAGACCTCGAACATCAATTAATTTCAACTAGAACTCATATTTATACAGTAAAGTTTCATGTCCTAAACGGTTTTACCTGCAAACTGCTTCGTGGCGCTGGCCTTTCCAGTCCAACCATTAGGTCCCATCTCTTCGACACCCCTCATCCACGCCATCCACACCATACCGCGAACATCTAACTTCCCTCCACATTGTATCACTTTATGATAAACAAACGTAAAAACAACTTAAATAAAAATCCAATCAATACATTCAGTCCAGCTCCTAGTCATTCCCCCTTCTGCAGCCTCACCTATCCGCCGCGCAGACGTCGGGCATCGGACCGACCAGCCCCACACCGGCCCCGTCCCCCCGCAGCTCTAGCATCTCGCCGCCATAATTGCCTCTCCGGCCTCGATCTTCATCACTCATCACGAGTCATCGCGCCGATGGTTTAGTGGTAAAATTCTCCGTTGCCATCCAGCAGCGTCGGGGAGCCGGGGGTTCGATTCCCCCTCGGCGCATCTTTTTGCATTTTGCGGCGCTGGATGGGCGTGGTTTGACTCGGGAGCTGGATTTTTGCTCTTTTCTGTGTGTGGAGAGACCCTCTGCCTCCGCATATCTTCAGGTGAGTGGAGTGGGTGTGAATAAATGAGAGCCTTTTTATAGATAGGAGTGAAGATGCAAGCTGCGGCCCTAGGTAGGAGTGATATTGTTGAATTGCATGATGACGAATATCGTCACAGGATGGCATTCATCGCTTAGTTGTCTGACAGCGTGGATAGGGATGGGCTGAAGAGCAGCTCACCTCTGGACATCATGCTGGTCCCTCACTGTAGTTCCGACCTGTTTGTTATCAAACGCAATGAGCACCCACGCACCCCAGTCAGTGTCTTTGCAGCTCCGTGTGACTTTCACAGGATTTAAACAGCCACTAACCCCTGATTGCTTCCTAGAGTCCTGGGATAACAAACCTGCCGTTAGAGTTCATCTCTTTAGAGATCAAATGAGATAACTATGTATGCATCAGCACCGTTCTCTTCTCATCAGTATCCTCAAAGTTTCACTCTAGCAATGCCGAACTCATCCAGCATAACCTATAGAAGGAGAGAAAATGCAGACGTCTCACATACCAACCAGACGACTCCCGCTATCCAAAGTGCAAACCCATCCAAGCTGGAAGATACCCCACAGCCCCGTTGTTCATCGGCCCCGTCGTCCGCACGATGTGCCCTCGCTTCTTGACATCACCCACCGCTTCGCCGATCACAACAAGCTGTCTTCGTGGCTCAGTCGGTAGAGCGTTGGTCTCATATTATTCAGTATGACTCTGTGATCAGACAGAGATATCCAAAGGTCGAGAGTTCGAGCCTCTCCGAGGACAATCTTTTACCGGTGGCGGCGAATCGTCAAATTCTTTTTTTTTCTGAGCGGCGCGTGGGCTTGGAGGGGCCCTGTCATGGCGGGGTACTTCACACTGCGGATAGCGCGGTCAGGTTGGGACCAGGACATGCAGAAACTGCGTAGCAAAGATGTGTATGGATGCTGTCTTGATTTTTGAATGCCTCAATAGAATGCCCAAAAGCTCTAATCTTATTCTCCATACACCAGCAAGTCCAGTCCGAGTTTTCAACCTCTTTGACAGTGCCCCGCACCCCGCGCACTGAGTGCAACGTGCTGTCCAGTGACCCCACCATCAGCCACAGCAGCGCAAAACACCACCACTCACTCATCACTCACTTACAGCCTAATATTCACATCCCAAATCTTAGACGAACACCTTCATCCAATCTCGTAACTCACCTCACATACGCTCCCTCAAAATGGCAACGAGGATACCGCACCTCCTGGAGCCCTACCTCGCCCTCCCGCCGGAGTGCGCGCAGATCCTGCTCACCAGCGTCCTCGGCGCCAGCACGAACTGGCTCGTCCTGCGATACCTCTACTCCAACCTCCGCCGCCCGACAGAGGACGCGCCCGCGGACGACACGCGCGTGGTTCTGGTGAGCTTCATGCGGGACTTTGCCTTTTGGAAAGAGGGCGCGGGCAGATTGGTGCGTCTCCTATCCTCTCATATTCTCCAGAATGCTTGACATATCACCGCGAAGGGACAGGGAACAAGTCTAACTATACAAAACCACAACAGGGACTCGACCTCGAAACCCTCGGGCGGGGCGGGAAGTTCGTCTTCGTCGACGGGTTGAGCGGGCTCTTCTCCAACGCCGCGCCGCCTCCGACCAAGGGCCGGAGGACGCTCCGCGGCGCAAAGATACCCGACGTCCAGCGCGAGCTCGAGGCGGCGGTCGCGGACGTGAGCGGCGGCGGCGGCAAGGTGGTTTTGGTGGTCGACCAGCCTGATTTCCTCCTCGCCGCGACCGGGGAGGAGGTCGGCGGGCTGGCGGTGAAGAACATGCTGCTCGATTTACAAGAGGTAAGGGCCCAACCACTGTCTTCTGGATGAGTCACGCTGACGCGGCGAGCAGAAGGTGCACGCCTCGATTGTGACCGTTGCGGCGGACGAGCCGCTCGTGGGCGCGCAGGCGACGACGTTGGAGAAGGAGCATGCGAGCTTCGTGCTGGGGCTGGCGCACGCTGCGGAGATGGTGGTCGGTTTGAGGCTGTTGGACACCGGGACAGCGAGGGACGTGAGTGGTGTTTTGAGGGTTACAGCGGGAGGGGATGGGGAGAGGACGGTTGAGGAGGCGGAGCTGTTGTACTTTGTGGGTGGTGATGGCGGCGTCAAGGTGTTTGGACGGGGGCAGTAAGGTTGGGTGGCTGGGTTGAAAGATGATATCCAACGATCTTGCGAGATTCAGACATACCCGGAGGGAACACAAATACATGGGGGGAAGAGCATGAATCAAGCCGCGACAGTGGTTCAGCATCACATTTAAGGGAACCTGGAACATGCACACGAGAACGCCTTTGGGATTAGCATCACGCAAGACCGTAGTCGCGTGGGATCACGCCAACAAGCAGCCAGAGGCTGACTCTCCATGATCCATATTCCATGCAAGACCTGTTTCCCCATGCTCCCACACGAGAGGTATCAAACGCATCAAACACCCGTTGCCAAAATTGCTCGTTTGGTTCATGATTTGTCTTTTTTGTCTTGAACTTGTCTGGCCTTCGCTTGGGCAACCAAGCAGCGGAGCGCGAGGGGGAGAACGCATGAGGGTGAAAAAAGACAAAAATATTGTTGATGCTTTCTCTTCTCGTTGGTAAAAGAATTCGTTTCCCAGAAGCCCATATCCCGTTGCGAACTGTGCCGTGCGTGGGAATTGATCCGTTTTTATCAGCTCACGCCTTTTTGCTCCCCCCCTTGATTGCCCGAATGCACAGATACCCCCATCTCGACACCCTTTACATTCCCATCGTCGAAGAAGTTAACGCATCGAATAAACCGCTCGGAGGAAAAAAGGTTTTTGGTTCTTCGTTTAAGCCGAGGCGGGGACGGTAGAGCCCTTGGGGACGCCGGACTGGAAGCCGTTCTTGAAGCGGCGGGAGACGTCCTTCATGTAGCGCATGCGGCCGGTACCGTTGGTCTTTCTGCGCTTGGCCTTCTCGGACCAGTTGTCTGCATTGGTTCCTACGTCAGCATATCCGACCTCGGTAGTTGGGGCTGCTTTGTTGTTGATGATTGAATGAGGGAATCTCGAAGGTGGTGTTTCGGAGAGGCGTCGTCGGGACTTGTGTGGGAAAAAAACGTACACTTGCGGGTCTTGGCCGAGGGGTAACCGCAGGAAGCGCAGGTGTGCTTCTGGACGTGAAGAGAGCGGCGACCTAAACATCTCGTCAGCTTGGATGTCGCCGGGATTTCGTGGGAGTAGCGTTTCTCCCCCAGTTTGGTGGTTTCGACTTACCGCAGCGACGGCACAGAACGTGCGTCTTGTTGTGTCTCTTACCAAACGAGGAGGTACCCTTCGCTGCAGACGACTGTTAGCATTTCCGTCCCATCGCGAAATAAACACGAAAAGTCGTCTGGCTCGTTCGATGCCGATTGCAACGACGACGACGGCAATCGCAGGGCGTCACGTACTCATCTTGGCGGTATTCGGTGGTCGACGATGGTGGTGCTGTGGTTGCTGGTGCGGTTAGTTGGTTTGCGGAGGAATCTTGAGAAGCGTCTCTCGGTGTCAAAATTTCGAGACCCTAGCCGAGCGCACACAATTTGGTCGACTGGGGCTTTTTTGCGGTCCTCGGGCGGCTGAACCTCGGGTGGATGCTGGAGTCACATGACCCGGGCTTCACGATAGGTGGTGAACGTTGTGGCCAATCAGCAAGTTTTTGGGCGGCGCATGGGCCACTGCATGATTTTGAGGGGGCCTGGCTCGCCTGGACGGGCCGCAATGCAGGTGCGTCGACGCGCATAGTGTTGTCACGGGGAATTTGGTGGAAGGCATGAAGGTTGTGAGCCTTGAATCAATTCGATTGTCTTTACCCCAGCCAACGCCATCCATTCCGAGCATTCCAGGTTGCCTCGCGGGTATACGAAAAATCATGACATCGTCCACCAATTAACCAAACATGCATAAAACTGCTCCTCACCCCTGAATATCCAGCATCTGCTTGAGTGCCGCCTCGCTGGCTCTCAACCACCGACCCCGCTCCTCAAGGTCATCTTCATCACCGCCTGCGCCCTCCTTTCTCCTCCGCGCCTCTTTCGCCGCGGCCTTGCTATTCTGCCTCTTGACCTCTAGTGGCTGCAACTCGGCCTGCAACCTCTCCATCTCCTTTCTCTTCCTCGGCACCCTGGCCTGCAACTGCTCCAACTCGCGGTCCAGCTGCTGCTGCTGCCTCTTCTTCTCGTCGACCAGCTCGAGCGTCTTGGCCAATGGCAGGTTCATCTGCGGACTCTGCCCTGGCGCCTGTGACTCCTTCAACTCCGCGACCTTTTCCTCCAACTCGAGAATCTTGTCCGGTAGCTCCTTGAGCTTCGCCGTGTCCAGCTGCACGCTCTCGTACCGCTTCGCGAGCTCCTTGCCCTTCTTCTCCAGCTCCGTCACCATGTCCGCCACCTCCACCTTGAGCGCCTTGAGCTGCGCCTTGGCCTCGAGGTTCGCCTTCTCCAGCTCGAGGTTTTCCTGCGGCGTGACGATCACGGGCGGGTCGCCCACGATGGCGCGGATGAACTTTTCTTTGGTCACCTGCTCGACGTAGGAGAAACGCAGCTTGGCGAAGAGCTCCTTGTAGTGCGCCAGGTCGGCGTCGAGGCTGTCTGGCGTCGTCGCATCCTGCGAGGCGTTGGATGCGTCCGAGGTTCGTTGTCGTGATTCTTGTGTGCCCGCGCTGGATATGGGTTCGCTGAGCTTGATGATTGAGATTTCGTGGTTTTCGTTGAGGTCTTCGATCTTGCGCAGGACCTGCGCCGCTTTTGTCGCGTCCATTGTGAAAGTTCTCAGATTGATTGTGATTCTTTTGCAATTCGTATGTCGCGTATGAAGGGACGAACTCCTAAACCGTAAGGTTGCTGGCGCTGTCCGACAAGATGCAGGGTCCAGTGTGTGGTGACGTTTGTTTACTTGCGTCCGAAATGGGAAACGCACCGGCCAGGTCCCTTATCGTTATCGCTATCGGATAAGGCACTTGTCGTCCTGCACGGCCACCCCCATCGGAAACTCATCCCACTGGTCTTTCTCCATTGACTCTTGCTCTGTCGATCAATCTCAGGTCCGCCACAGTTTGCGACAACGTCTTGCTCCATCTCAACGCAACCCCGCAGCCATTCCGAATCACTTCAAGCAGTTGCCTCATTGAACACAGCGTTTGCCCATACACCTTGCCGACTTCGGAAGCACGCAGCTGGTGGCTCAAGCTCACATCATCCGTCTACTTAAACGCTTGCAACCTCACCATACACTCGATGCTACCACCACCTTCCTGAATCGCGCCATAGTCGGAAGGGTCGGGATAAGACCACGCTCTCTGGACTGGCTTTGGAAAGAACGTCCGCCGCGATGACGAACGATACCGTACTCACCGACGATTACGTCGCCGAGCTCCTCGCAAAGGAAGCAAACGACTGCTCGCTGAAATACTCGAGTATGGGCATGGAGGCGTTCCGCTCCGACAAGAAGTACGTCCAACCAGCCCTCGACTGAACATACGCATGGTCCTAACCCCCGACAGACCGGCAAGCATGCCCAAGCCAAACACCCGCTTCCTGCGGCACATCATCAAGGACACCAACACGCACAACAAGAACCTCCTCGCCAAGGAGGCCGCCGAGTCTCAAGCACGGCTGAAGAACCTCGAGCACGCCGAGGAGAAGGAGCGACGGAAGCGCGCCGGCCCACAGGACATCCGCAAGCGACAGATGGGCGACATCAAGGCGATTCTCGGCGGGCGCAAGGAGAAACCTGCACGGGCGGACGAGCGGTCGCATAAGAAGGACGGCTCGCCGCCGCGCAGACGGCACAGGGACAGGAGGAGCGAGCCGCCCGAGCGTGGGGGCAGGAGACATCACCGCAGCAGGGACGAGTCGGACTCCGAACGCGAGGAACGCCGGAGGCATAAGAGCAGCCGGCGGAGGTCGCGCTCGCCTGACGACAAGTCTAGGAGGCATCGTCACAGATCTCCTCTCGGCAGCGGCAAGGGCAAAGACGGAGAAGGCGAGGATCTGATGTCGGCGAGCCACCGCACGAGGAGAGAACGGAGCAGGGAGCGGACGGAGTTCTCAATCAAAGGCAGCAGCCGGCGCGCGGCGCAGAGGCAGGATTCCGCCGCTGCGTCGGACTCGGATCCACTCGACGAGTTCATCGGCCCCGCACCGCCGGAGCCTGTACGATCACGCGGCCGCGGCGCAGCGTCAGCGTTGTCCGGCATTGACAAGCGCTTCGAAGCGGACTACGACCCGAAGATGGACGTGGAGATGGAGGATACAGCAGGCGCCGGCGCGGAGAACTGGGACGACGCCGTGGAGGCCTTTAGGGATAGGCAGAAGTGGCGGCAGAACCAGGAGCAGCGGATGCGGGCGGCCGGGTACGGCGAGGACATGATCAAGAAGTGGCGGACGGGCGAGCAGAAGGACGAGAAGGACGTGCGATGGGCCAAGGCCGGGGAGAAGAGGGAGTGGGATCGCGGCAAAGAGGGCGGGATGAGCGGGCTGTTTTCCGAGTTCAACTGACGGGAGCACCGTTTGGTTGGCCGCTCTTGCGACGTGGGATAGGATTGTACTTCTGCTATGGCGTGGTGTTCGCGGGGCGCATGTTTGGTTACATCATGACAGGGCGGCATTTCTTGCATATCGGATCGGCCTCAAGTTGCAATGATTCTTTTTGTTTGTGATTAATGATTTTTTGTAGTCGAAAAAGGCATCTAGCGACGATATGGGAGTCTTGGATGGTGTTCTCACTGCGGGCGAAGCTGTGCTTGAGATAGACTTGGTTCGAGGGCTAATTGAACGTGTGAGACGATGACATTGCTCACGATATTGAAGAATCGCTGGAGTCCATGGAGTTTTGGTGTAATTTGTGAGCGGCCGTGGGCAACATTAATAAACATGCCACATTTCCATAGGGGCGATCCTCCTTCCGGATCTTTCATGGTTATTCCAGCCCAATTTCATCTCGAATCATAGTGCCATAACGAACGGCAACAGCCACTCAACGCGATCCCGTTCGAGCATGTGAGAACATCAGAATACTCCCATCTTTGGCGCCGACCCAATTCGAAGAGTCATACCTCGGACCTCTGAAAGATGGAAAGTCGATTTCTATCATGGCGAGACTGGCGTATTCCTGGATTAAGGATATACACAAGACTGAGCAGCACCAGGTCTCCTGGCTTTGATGAACTTTATTGCGGGATGAGATCCCCGCTCCATTGGACGTGACGAGGCCAGCCGCGTTGGAGACAGTGAGAGAGTAGCCAAGACCTGACTGCGACCATATACGATGAGGACATATGCGACGGAAGGAAGACGACGGGGGCTGGCAGACATCAACAGCAGAGATACATCACTTGCACGATCATCCAATGAGAAGGCCTGGAACCAGATAGACGCTCTCCATAAGTGTATCTCGCAACTTCGACGAGGCTTCGTCCGAAGGTGCCGTAGATCGACGGATGCTTAAAAGAAAGACTTGAGATGAGGCTGAAGGTCGGAGTCTACCTGCATCGTCTGCGGCTGCTTGAAGTTTGGCACGTGTAGTCGCGAGAGCCGCCTCTCCCGGCCAATTGAATTGAAATGGATGATACGTCCAGAGGAGATGTCACTGGTCACAAGCCGCAGACGGCAGGCTGGGAGGGTAAATGAATGCCTGCAAACGGGCAGCATGCTTGTCTCTTGTTTCACGAACAAACGTCAAAGGAGGGGGTGGTCGCAGATCATACGCGCTTTCTTCGCTCCTTGGGACTGGTAGGTGGTTTGATGTGAAACAAAAGAGGGTAGCTCTCTTGAGGTGCGGGCAGGGGTTCTTAGGACCCGCTAGGCTGGTGTTGGATGCGACGATGACGGGGATGGCTGCTTTGTGGGCTGTTCAGGTACGCAGGCTGGTTGCGGACTTCAGGAATGCTTGTGGGTTAGATGTTAGGCAAGCCACAGATTGTAGACGGGGTTGGGAATGGGAGGCTCTTCTTGATTTTTCTATTCTTTGAGAGATCGGATTGGAGCAGGGCGGAGGGGGTCGTGATCGTCGGCGTCAGTGCATTCTGGGTGGTTCCTTGTTTCATGACTTGCAGACAGAACGTCGTCGAGAGGAGGCTGAGCGCGCGAGGCTTTGTGTGGCTTGCGATCGTTCATGCCAAATCTGTTGTGGAGCCAATAGAATGGCACGGAGTTGACGAGGCTGTAGATGTGAGGTGGAAGGGGACTGCGCCGGGGGCGAATTGAGTTTTTGGTGGTGTCGGAGCGCGAGTAGTAGTGAGGGGGACAATCACAACGTTGGGGTAATGGTGGTGAGACGCTATGATAGTCGACGTGTCGCGTGCGGTGGGATTGTTGGAGGGTTTTGGGGATCTCATGGACACGTGAGACGGGGGAACGATTGTTGTCGTTGAAGCTTATCCTCGGAGTAGCATTGCGACTCATGCATGCACTTTACACACGGCTGTTGCGGGCGGGAGGTTGCAGATGTGCATCTGGTAGATGGCTTCAATGTTGGTTGTTTGGGGATGCAGGTGAAGGCGGTTGAGTTAGTCATTCAGCCAGAGAAAGATGTTTCTTTGGGTGGATCTAGACCATGTCAAGCCGTTAGTAGAGGCGAGGTGACTGACTGACTGACTGAGTGGGTAGCACGAGTACCCCTCCGCGGCGCCCCCCTGTCCCCTCCGCGGCACCCTCTTAAGCCTAATCGGGCATATAGCTACAGCTTGCCCACTTTCACGTAGTTATATAAGTAGTAGAGGTTAGGGCATAGATATATATCTTAGTATTAACCTTAGAAATAAAGTAGTATAGTATTTTATAATAAAATGAATAAAATATAGAGCTATATAGAAATATAATATCTTAACCTAAAAAACCTATTTTTATATTTATTAATATTACTTAAAATAGCTTTTCAAGACTTTAGCTTTAATAGCCTTATTAAGAAGGTCTATTAATATTAGTATAGTTTTAGCTATATTATAATGAAAAGTAAATTAAAAAAGAATATTTAAATTACTATAATATAGTAAGATTTTATTTATAATTATAAAAATAAGCTAAAAGCTTTATAAGCTATTAATTATAACTTTAAAACCTTAAAATAAGCTATAAATAGTTAAGTTAGATTATTATAACTAATAATAAATATATTTACTTTAAGATTAATAGTAAGTATAACTACTTACTACTTAAAGCTAAATATTATATTATTAGCTATACTTTTTAAATTTAAAGTTAATTAGAGGTTAGTAAGAAAGTTATTAAAAAGAGGGTAGAGTTCTTCTTAAAAAGTAGTAAATTAATAGTAAGAGATATTATTAGCTAAATTGAAAAAGAGATAAATATATTAATTTAAAAGTAAGATAAATAGAACTTCTAGAAAACCTTATAGTAGGAGAAGTATAAACTTCTTTTATTAATATAGGTTTTTTTTATATAAACTTAAGAGTAGCTTTAACGTTAAGTATACTAAAGTATATAAAAGCGTTAAGATAAGTAAAATTAATAATATATTTTAGATATATTTATAATACCTAAAGATACAATAACTAGAGAAACTTAGAACTTCTAATAATAAATAATATATATAAAGTTAGTAAAGGTTTAATATTAAATATAGTAGAAAAAAGCTTACTAAAAGTAATAAGTTAATTAACTTAATATATTACTATTTTAGATTATAAGAATAACTATTATCTATATAACTTTTGATATTATATTTTACTTTATTTTTAGAGAGAGTATAATAATATTTAAATAAGTATTAATATACTTTAAATTAATAATAAAAGTAGTATTAATTACTCTACTTAAAGTACTATTAATAGACTTTAATAAAGTGCTTAGAAAGGTAGTAAAAGTAATATTTAATATAATATTATAATAAATTTACTTATAGTATATACTAAAAAAATAGTATTAAATATTAAGTAAAAGTAAGATAGTATACTTAAAGAGGGATTATTCACAAAGTTAAATCGAAAGTAGGTTACTTTATAGCCTTATTAGAATAATTTTAGCTTTAGTAAATTTAAGCCTTCTAATTTATCTAATTTAATTATAACTAAAGCTAAAAGTTTTAATAGCTTTAATTTAGAAACTAATATTACGCTTAATTACTCTAATAAAGCTAATAAGCACTTAGTAGTTAAATTAATCCCTCTAGACGCCTTACTTAATAATAACTCTACTTTAATAACTTATATTAATATTATACTACTACTATATTTTTTATCCTCTATAACTAATAATAACTTTAAATATTCTACTAATAGCTTTTTATATACTTAAAAGTATACTACTATATATTAAGTAAGGCTAAGTTTAATAAAAAAATAAGTAAAACTTTATAAGATAACTATTTAAAGATTAGTTATATCTTTTTAACTATTTTAAAAAGACTTATATCCCTTTCTACTAATAGTTTATAAGTATACTATTAAAAATCTTTAAAATTATAGTATTAAAGTTACTTCTTATAAAAAGTTAGCTTATATTAAACTTAAGAGTTACTTCTATGACTACCTCTCTAACCTCTATAGCCTCTATACTACTATTATTGATATAGTAAAAAAAAGAGAAGTATTATTATAACTATAATAATAATAAAAAGTTATACTTTAATACTACTTATTTTAAAGAGAATATAACTAAATTACTTATTTTTTAAATTAGTTAAAAATATTTAATATAATCTAAGGTTAATATAAAGCTATAGAGGCTATTTTTTAAATAAATTATATATTAAGAAGTTAATAAAGTATATTAGTAACTTCTACTAGTAATAAGGCTTACTTTATAATTATAACCTTCTTAATTAGCTTAAATTAAGAGATCTATTATATTACTTATTATATAATAATTATAATAGCTATTAATAACTTAATTAGACCTTAGTTTATTCATATCTACTACTTGAGTTAAAATAATAATTAATATATTTTTAGCTTAAAATTATTACTCTTTATAAAGTAATATATAAGCTTAGTTAACCTTAATATAATATTAACTTAGCGTAACTACTAATAAGCTATATTAATTATTAATAATAATAATACTTTCTATATAGTATTAATATAAACTTTTTAAAGCTTAAACTTAATAATAGTTAACCTTTATAAGATATTAATATAGCGTAAACTCTCTATTTAGGAGTATAATTTAATACTTACTCTAATACTATTAACTATATGAATAGTGTTAACTATATAGCTATAAAAAAAGTAAAAAATAATAATAAAGAGAGTTAATAAAGCTCTTATAGCTTAACTCTAAGCTTTAATTAAGGCTACTATTAATATATTAATATAATAATAGTTTACTTCATAGTAGCTATTACTCTTTTTTGATTTTTACTACTTACTACTATCTCTACTATTTTAGCTTTTACTTTTGTAAAACTATAGCTAAATACTACTTTAAGTTTAGTTTAAATTAAGCTAGTTAAGTTAGTAGTATCTATTAATATATAACATCTTATAGTTATAATAATAATAATACTTATAAGAATACTTACTTACTTAAATATTCTATATAAAATAAACTAATAGACTTTAAGGTAAAACCTTATATAAAAATACTCTATTTATTATAATCTATAACTATAATATTAATTATATAATACGTATAGTTACATAAGTACCTTATATAATTAGCAGTTTAGTAGGTTATATTTTAAGTTATCTTTCCCCTCTTTTTTCCCTACCTTAGGAAATAACCTGCTAACTATATTAATAGGAATTATCATAATACATCACTTCCCTTATTATCATCTATATAATTAAATACTTATAAATGCTTAGGATTATCACCTTTTATCATAACTCAACCCCTTCTATAACCTTATACTATATAGGCGCATATACTACGCCCCTAAATACGCTTATACCTATATTAATAGTATCTATTACCTCTATAACTTTTAAATTAATAGTAATATTATAAAGAAGTGTTATATCTACTACTAAAGCTATTACTACTATAAAAGCTATAAAGAGGGGTTTTTAAGTACTTTAAGCATTCTAGTAGTTAAATAACTAATATACTATTTATTACATAACTTATTTTGTATAGTGATACTTTTAGTGTAGCTACTATAAGAGATTCACTTATAGCTATAGCTGCTATAAGCTGCCTGATTAGGCTTAAGAGGGTGCTGCGGAGGGGACAGGGGGGCGCCGCGGAGGGGTACTTGGGTAGCACACACACACACTGGCCGAGTGAAACTTTTGGTCACGAGGGGTTGTCCATGCGCCGGCGTCCATGTGAGGTCATTGATAGCGCGGTTGGTGTTTTTCCCCCCCCTGGAGGCAGAGGAGGAAATGTTGGAGACAGGTCGCTCAGCCTCAGCGTACTGCCTTGGGATGGAGTATGGGGACACAGATTCGTCACCTTCATTTCCCGTCTGTTGGACAGTGAGATGCACGTATTCGTACAAACCGTATTTTTTACACGCAGAGGCTGGAAAATGCCATGAATGGATACGAGTAAAAGATGGACATCAAATATGGTGAAACAAAGAGCAAAAGCCGTCGGCACTGGTGCTTGTAAACAGCCCTCTCGTCCAGTCACCCGCCCGGTTCATTTCGATTGTGGCGGCCGGCGTCAAGTCTGACAGGACCGGCACCCACACACCTCCGGCCGCGACTGAATCTCTCACCGCGCCCTGAATGGTGAAGCATTCAAGGTGGGGAATCGGGGGGTTGTTTGTTTGGCGGAAGCGTGGGCATTGCATCTCATCCGCGGAGACCTCTTACCATCTACTCACTCCTGGACAGTGGACTCGCCCTTTTTATACACGCGCCGGCCCACCGAAGACCAGAAAGCAAGACCTCCCAAGACTTGGATGCAATCTGAACAATACCAAGACGGCACTGGCACCATTGGCGCAGCCGAGCCAACATTGGGGGCGACGGTGCTGTTGCCTTAAGGCCAAGTGCGACTTGAGCGTGCCGCCAAAGCCGGCCGAGGGACGGCCTGCCCCTGCTATCCTGACACTGGCCATTGGGTGCGTCTGTTGGCCGGTGCTTGCTCCCATTGAATCTGTGTCTGCCGTACCTTGCCTGCATTCGTCGGTAGGGAGATCTTTTTCGGGGTTGCGACCAGGATGGCAGGAAACGAGAAAAGTCAAAAAGTGCCCCTGTGTCGTGAGAGAAAAATCTGTCAGTCAGTGACGGTGACGGTGACGGTTGCGGGCCCTTATTCATGGCCTCTGTTCATGAGTCCTGCTTGGGTTGATGCATGGTGAGCTGGTGAGCTCATTGCCCACTCGCCGAGCAAGTCAGAATGCCGGTCAAAACCGAGAATGGCTTTATTGGAATGGACTGGAATGCTGGATCGAATTGGATGGTGCCATCCGCAGACGAAGAGGAGGAAACAGCGCACGAGGGACGGGCCAGTGACAGCCAGAAGAACAATGGAGGGCCCGTACCAGCCACAGTCTACCTATGTACCACCCCCGAGACCTCACCTCTCCCGATGCGCCCACCGACGCCGACCTCAGCCAGACAGGGCCCCTAAACCCCCGAGGCGACTCCACCCATGCCTGAAGTCCAGCATGAGGTACCTGACCTGCCGTGAGGTGCCCCCCCCCCCCCCCCCCCCCCTCCGCCCGGCCGTCATTGTATAGTCCAGGTGGTGCGGGTGTGTGTGTGTGTGTCACTGTGCTGGGCCATCTGTAGGAAAAGTGACTTCCTTCACCTCCACCACGTCCTCCACGGCTGCCCTCGGGCAGTCACAGCACCCAAAAAGACAGAAGGCCCCGGCACCTAAACAACAACACTGCCCCGCCACCCGCCACCCGCTGCTGCTGCGACCTCACACTCGCCCTCCCGTCTCCACTCGTCACCCGAGTTCTTGTCCCTGCTTCCTTCACCTCGCTGCGTCCCGTCCATCTGCTGCTGCTGCTGCTGCTGCTGCGTCTGCCTCCGGTTCCTGTCTCTGCATGGCGCCGCTGCACCGCTCCGCGCTGCGTGCATCTTGCGAACACACCTTCTGACTTCTTTCTGCCTCTGCAAAATATCCTGATCGACATTTTCGTCATCACCATTTTTTCCCGCCCCCAACTTCTACGCCCAGTCTCCTTTTCGTCTCCTTTACCCTCTCTCCTTCCTTGACCCGACCCTTCCCGGCGACAACAGGGCCGCATCCGCCTTTGTCATCCAACCTCGAGCGAGACAGTCTCTCCCCTCCTTCCATCGCCTTCAGCCTCGTCATCGTCACCACAACCAGCGGCTTCCCATCGCACATGATTCCGCGCATGATCGGCACCTGTGCAGTCCGCCGCTGAGCCACTGCCAGCAGCTGCTCAACCGTCGACGACTTCAACCGTTGTTCCTACCTACAGTCACCACATTCGACTGCACCATTTGCCGGACGGCCCTCGCGCCGTGCTCCGAACTCCCCCGTTGCCTCGCCTCCTCGACACACGATCAGGAGCTTCGAACTCTCCTTTCCTTATTTTACACACTATAACGACCCGTTACGATACCAATCATGCGTACTCCGAGAATCGCCATCCTCGTCCTTTTCTTCGCCGCCTCCCTCTTCCTCTTCTGCCGCTCCGTCACATCGCTGGCGCGATCCAACACCGTAATCGCTCCGGCCGCTGTCCCACAATCACGATTTACGACATTCTTCTCCTTCACAGCGCCCTTCTCAATCTTTACACCGAATGCCGCCATCAGCCTGACCGACGACAACAGCACCTCCTTTGTCGCCCGCCCTGCCGCCTTCGGTCCGAACCTTCCCTCCAAGGGCCTGAGTGGCCAGCTATGGATTGGCAGCGGCTTCGCCGACGATAACCTCCAGGAAGGCGAGGGCGAAGGCGAGCTCGGCTGCAGCGATATTCCCGGCTGGGAGGACGGCAAGTCCAATGCTATCCTCAAATCTGCCGCCAAGGGCATTTCGAAGGCCGACGCGAAGGCTGCCACTGCTGCTGGCAAGCCGAGCCACCACAAGCGGGACACCACCGCCAAGGACATCGTCCCCGATGATACCGTGCCTCCACCCGGAGCGCGGTTGAAGTCCAAGATCCGCCCCCTCGACGACGGCACCGATGACTACCTCCACCAGGGCCTCGCCAGAAAGCCCCCGCCGAACCACGATAGCGCTCTGTCCACCGAGTCGACCCACGCCGATATCCAGTCGATACAAGAGGCGGCGGAGATCGCCGGGAAGATTGTGCTGCTCAGCCGTGGCGGCTGCGGCTTCCTGGAGAAGGTCAAGTGGGCGCAGCGCCGCGGTGCTATCGCGCTCATCGTCGGCGACAACCAAAAAGGTGGTCCGCTGATCCAGATGTTCGCCAGAGGCGACACTTCCAACGTCTCCATTCCTTCCGTTTTCACCGCACGGACTACAGCCCACCTGTTGTCCTCTCTCACCCAGCCGGGCAGCTTCATCGAAGACACCATCGACGAGCACGGCCGCCCTGCCTTGAAGGTCCTCAAGTCCGATGGCACGAACCGGAAGAACAGGAAGACCAAGCAAAAGGCAGCTGCGGCGACCCCCACGCCCACACCCAAGTCGACAGCCCCTCCCAAGGTCAAGGCCCCGAAGAAGCAGGCCTCCACCAAAGCCGAGGAAGCCAAGCCCCGCGTTGGATGGTTCAGGTGGTTCTTCAGCTGGGGCCGCAGCTCTGCAACTGGGGACGGCAGCATTCAACCCCCGAGCAGCGGCCGCCACAACTGGGTTCTCGTTGACGATTGGAACGAGGAGAAGGATAGAGCCATTCGTGATGGTCTTGGAAAGGCTGCCAAGCGGGGCAAGGGCAAGGTCGCTGAGTCCCGTAAGAACGAAGACAGCTTCCAGATCGGCGTTCAAGACTGGCGCGACCCGGATCTGGTGGACGTTCCAGCGACCAAGGACAAGGAGGACGCTTCCAAGGAGCAGGCCGGCAAGAAGGCAAACCCGAAGAATGGAAAGGATGTCAGCGGTCCCAAAGGTGGAAGCATCACACCAGGAAGCGGCGAGTACAACCCTGATATGCCCCCTGTTGAAGCCAAGGGCTCTTCGTCTAGCAAGGACTCTTCCTCCCACGGAGGCTTGATGTCTAAGATCTTTGGAGACGACGATGGCGCCGATTTCTCCAAGGAGGAGAAGGCCAAGGATCCTCCCAAGGCCGAGGACCCCATCCCCGACGACGACGAACCAGTTGGCCACGATGGCCTCTGGGTCACGATTACCCCGTCAAGCAGCTCAAGCCCCTTCTTCGACACCCTGCTGGTGCTTGTCATCAGCCCTCTGATTACTCTCAGCGTCGTGTATGCCCTTCTCATCCTTCGCGCTCGTATCCGTAGGAGACGCTGGAGGGCACCCAAGTCTGTCGTCGAGCGCCTGCCCGTGCGAACCTATCACACCGTCGCTGCGTCGCCCGTCCCCTCGCCTAGGATGCCTTCGCCCACCAGCGCTACACCCACCACGCCTCTGCTTCAGCAGACTCCGACCAGGCCCCGGCCCCGTTCTAGAACGACGACAGGCATTCCTGAGTCGGAGAGTCTGCTATCCGTTAACTCGGCCCTGCAAATGCCTAGATCTCCCGCGAGGCCAGAGCATGAAAAAGCCAACGGCAGCTACTCGAGCGAATGGAAGAAGTACATGGGTCGCCAGGTCGAGTGTGTAGTCTGTTTGGAGGAGTACGTCGATGGTGTCAGCCGCGTGATGAGCCTCCCCTGTGGCCACGAGTTTCACGCGGAGTGCATGTGAGTATCTCTAATTTTCCGGTCTTGGTCTATGCTAACCTCTGTCAGTACACCTTGGTTGACGACACGCCGCCGCACGTGCCCGATCTGCAAGGGCGACGTCGTGCGCTCGCTCGCCAGAGGTTCCCCCTCGAGTCCCCGTTACGAAGCCTACCATGACGACTCCGATGACGAAGTAGAAGCCGAAGGCTCCGGCTCGCGGGACAGAGACGAGGATGTCGAGCAGGGTATCCTTTCACCCGCACCCAGAGGACGCCAAAATAGACCGGAGGGGTGGCTAAACATGCTCTCGAACTCGTTCGGCTCGTCATCTCGCTCCAGCCAACCACCCCAAGAGGACCGCAACAGGTAGCCCTCTCACCACAAACTCTACTCGTGAACATTTGCGATTTGGTATTTGACTCTTTTGCTGCACACATTGCGGGTCTCGAAAGCATGGCCGCGACTCATGGAGAAATGGGGGTATACGGCGTAATCAGGGTTGACGGCATTTCTGGGACACAGGTGTCACGTTTGGGCTGGGTTGCATTTGGAGAAGGAGCCGGGCGAAGCGGCCCTCCCCTCTGCCTCTGTGTTTCTCGTTTGGGTGTTTTGGGATGGGGGAAAACACACTACACTCGCTTGAATGCGCTGTTTTCTGTTCTTTTGGTTTTTGATTCACCTTGGTGTGTTGCTGCTGGCATGGGCAGAAGTGCCGGGAGGTAGTGTCTTATTATACCCGTTGTCTGTAGGAGAAGACGCACACATTTGTTGGAAAACGAAGTTGACCCGTCCGTGACTATGTTCTTGCAATGTTGTATTGGGCCTAGCTGCCCTGCTCAGCACGCCATGAGGCGTTATTTATTAATCGTATTTGACAGGCAAGACTGCGATCATCATCCAAGAGGAAACATGAGGAGTCTGATTCAGACAACGAGCTAACATGCTACTCTAGCCTCTCCGCAACCTGGAGCCGCGATGTCCGTCAACAGAATTCAGAATCACTTTCGGCCTGCATCATGTTTGCTCGCGCCCTCTGCTTCCTTTCTGCGTTTCTTCCTCCCGCTCAGACCACTTCTCCAGCTTTCCTTTCTCCACCGCTGTAACTTGTTCCGATTTTCAGAGGGTGATAGGGTCCAAAGGCGTCGTCGTCGAAGGTCTTGATCAGCCACTCCTCAAGCTCATCGTTGTCCTTGTCCATCCACTGGCAAGGGAACCATCCCTCGAGCGCACTCAGGTGGTACGCGTCTTTGAAGATGGTGTAGGGGTGCGGCGGGTGGGGGAAATCATCGTATTTCCTCTGTGGCTTCACTTGCAGTCGACCAACGAGTCGCGGTAATGGATCATCGCGACGCGGGCCCGGCCGTGCGCGGCCGGGGCGACGAGGATGTGGTCGGGGCTGATGGCCTCTTCTTGGTAGACCCCCGCGAAGAGCTGGTCGGGCGGGGGGCTGGCCTGGAAGAACATCGGGTCTTGGAACTTTGCGACGACGCGCTGGGGCATGGCGAAGGCGCGCGCGCCTTGCGTGACTTCGCAGAGGAACACCGCTGGGCCTGACCAGGGCCCGCCTGAGAGGAACTTCACCAGCTTGAGGGAGACCGAAGCTTGGGGCTCGGTTGGGTGTTCGGAGTAGTCCCTTTCGAAGGGAGGGGGCAGGCCGGCGGTTCTGCGCTGTTTCTCGGTCATGGAAGTGTACGGGGTCGGCCGGTGGTGGAGGGCGTGTTCGGAGCGCGATCGCGCCAGGAGCCAGTCATTGTAACCCCAGTCGGACGGGTTGACGTTCGCCGAGGTCGCGTAGGCGGCGTAGCCGTGCGGGTTGGCGGGCTTGTGGGGGACGAGGACGATGGAGGTCCCGGGCTTGTAGGCCTGTTGCCAGTCGGTTGGGATGTAGTCGTCCATGTACAGCTCGTCGGTCTCGATCTGTGGCGGCAGCGGGGTCGGGTCGTCGCGGTCGTCGGGGTTGTGGATTCGCGGGTCGATGGTGTCGGTTTCGGGGTCCCATGCCGAGAGAAGAGATTGCGTGAAAGGGTCGAGCGGGTCATCTTCATCATCCTCATCGTCTTCCTCATCATCATTAGACAGCTGGGGGAAATGGCGTCGCAGATCCTCTTCGTAGCGTTGACGATACTCTTCCATGCGCTTCTCATAGTCTGCGTCTTCATCCGACTGTTTGGAGGGTCGGTTTTCGCGACTTGATTCAGCTAGGTTCTCAGGCATCTCTTCTAGGGTCGTGGGCGGCAGGGGCTGCTCAGCTTCATCGCCGCCAGACGCAGATGCGGCGCTCATGATGGTCTCGCTGCTCACGCTACCCGCGTCAGCACTCGTTTCGTTCTCATCGCTCATCACGGCTCCGACGCTCATCACATTACCGCTGCGCTGGGCATGTTCGGGCAGCGGGCTGTGACAAGGATCCATGCTCGCAAAGGACAGTGGTGGTTGGGAGAATGTAGAAGTGTTGGTGATGTGCAGTGTGTCAGGTGGTTGGAGAGAAAGTGCGATGGCGCCCAGGAGGGAAGAACGGGAAGAAATGGAATCTGTAGATGGCGAGGCTGGTGAAGGAGAAAACTCTTGGGCTACCAAGGTGGTTTGCAAAGGTTTACTCATGAGCTGAAAACATAATCTGCGCGTTTGGTTATGAAAGAACGGGACGGCAAGAAAGAAGAGACCTTGGTGGTGAAAGCGAAAGCGGCTTGATTCGTGTGAATAATGAATTCTAGTCCAGTTGCTGCAGACGAACTGTTCTTTCCTTGAGCAAGACTACCTAAAACATATTCAGCTAGCTTGAACCGACGCCCACAACATTTTCTACACAATGTGAGGCATCGAGAAAAGTGAGGAAGAATGATAGAACTGCCTCCATATACGAAAAAGCGATGGCCTCCGTTTCGCAAAACCCGTACGGCAGTTCCCTTGACCGAGCATGCCACGCCATCATTTCCGCTCCTTATCAAGGGAAAGAGACGACCTGTCTTGACTATGTTACTGTACACCAATTTCTCGTAGACTCTGTGACCATGGCCACTGCCGTCTCCCTCTGTCATAGTCTGTCATCGCCTCTGTCGTCTCTGTCTTCGCCGTCGTTCCTCTGTTATTCGTCTGGGCCAGGGGCTATGCCTCGCGGCTAGATTAGGTACCTATGCAACAATTCTTGAACCACGTGAAATCGGGTGATGCAGGACACTACTCATTAGCCCCCCGAACGTCGAGGAATGCGTCATGCTGAGCAACGAATATCTTGATCATGCCGGTGTCAAAGAACCCATCACACAGTCACACTCGTTACAATAATCTCAAGTCGACGACCTTTGCGGGTAAGGTGGCTGGCTCCGAGTTGGTTGTGAAAATACCTGGGCCGCTGTGTGTCGTTGACTACTGTAAACCTACAAAAAGGTCGGGCAGATGTGAAGATTTCTCAGTGAGGGGTCCTCACTTAGATGAACGGCCGCAGCATGAATATTGGGGAAGAAAACGGAGGCAAACAGGAGCGACACCCCTCAGACGGGCTAACCCTACAAGCTGGCAATACCGGGCCTTCACTTTGACTCTTCTTCACCCAGCCGTCTGCCTTCACCTTCACGATCTTCCCCCTCTTCTCCATCTCCTCGAGAATGACACCATCGGGTATGATCTTGCTAGGCTGATACGGGCCCCATTTGTCATCATTAAAGGACTCGATGAGCCATATATCCATGTTGATTTCCTTCCATTTCGATGGAAACCAGCCAGTCAAAGCGCGCAATTTCTGACAGCTGAACTTGGTGAAAGGGTGGGGCGGGTGTTCATAGTCTTCGTACATCTTGAGAGGCTTCTTGTGCTTCGAGTCGATCAGCGAGTCTCGGTAATGGATGAGCGCGACTCGGGGCTGGTACTTCTTCTCTGTTGGCGCAATAAGTATATGCTCAGGCTCAATACGACGTTGCTCAACGCCTGCAAATAGCTGTTGGACGTAGCCGTCAAGAAAAATCTTCAGCACCTCCAAACGCGTCTTTTCATCCATCTGCAGCGTATGTGTGCCGTTACTCTACCATCTGGCTGGGGATGTGGGAGGCCGTAAGACGCCGGTGTCATTGACGGCACACATCGCTGACATGCTTATGCCCTGGATGTGCTCCATGACGAGAACGGGAACCTCACGTGTACCGCTCTCGCCGACAGTCGGGTTGATCTTGGGCACCTTCAGGATGTAGGCACCGTAGAACCTTGGGGCGAGGCGCTTGTCGCCAATATGAGGGCTTTTGTCGAGGAAGTCGAGTGTGGCGGCTTCGCAACAGACATGTATGTCGGCTCTTGAAGTCTCTCTCCAGGGTGTTCCGTCATTGTTGGTGTCGACGTTGTAGCCCAGGGGGTCGCAGATCTTCACAACAACGCACTCTGGAAAGCCCTCTAAGGGTTCCTCTACCTTGCAAACGAGCACCTGGGGACCGGGTGTCTCGCCACCCGCGAGCATATCTTGGATTTTGACGACGAGCTTCGTGGGCTCACTGCGTGGGGTCGTTGCGATCTTCCTGGTCGGTTTCCAATCGTAGACCTCTCGAGTCAACGAGCCTTCTTCCTGGGCGTAACACATGTTTTTGGTAACGATGGCGGGCTCAATGTCGTTGTTGTTAGGCCACGGATAGGCCTCGACACCATAGGGTTCGCATGGATCATAGGGTTGCATATAGAGAGTCTTTCCTGGGTTGTAAAACTCGAACTCAACGTCAATGTCGTCGTCAGTGCCAGAACCCAAGTCGTCGTCGTCGTCGTCGCCTGTGGTTTGCTCCAAACTTTCGAGTACTGCCGGAAGACGGCCTGCCTCGCTGAGGTGGTCATGTGCCTCCATGAGACACCCTCCTTCTCTTCTGCCACCCCAAGCCAGCTCTGGGTAGAAGTCTCGGTCCATCGGCAGGCCCGTCACGGGACGTGATGTGTCGTGGGATCCGGCTTCGGGAGCAGTTGCTGCTAGGCATTCTTCAACGCGGCGTGCATTCTCGGCAATGGCTGATTGCTGCTCCTCGGGAGGCGGCTCTGAGCGTTGGCCATGTGAAGGATGGTGCGGGCCCATGTCGACTGCATTTCTTGGTGTCGGTGTCGAAGAGGCCGATTCAGAGGTCCGTTAATTGTGCGCGGATGGCTGGGTCAACCTGTGAAGGAGGGCAAACTGGTTAGACTGCAGATTTTGGATGCGAATTACGCCTTAAGTACCTAAAAAGGGCCGATAGATCAAATTGCGGATGGTTTCCACGGGCTGACAAAAGTTTGGAATGAGGAAGAAGGAATGTCTGCAGCGAAGATGGCTTGGATGACCAATAAAGAGAGGGCTCGTATGCCTGGGGTGCGGCAGAGCATTTGACGGGCGCCTGCAGTTGCAAATGCGGACCCCAAGCAGCTTCAGACGAGAGACTGTGCTAGACTGGAACGGATAAAGCGCTCTTTCGCGTCATCGCATGGCCACCGTGCGGTCATCAAGGTGAACGAGGAGAGCATGTTCTTTCCTTCCTTCTTTTTTTTTACCTTGGGGGAGAAAATGCTTCCCCCCACTGCCTCTGGCCTTGCCTTTTAGACTCTTACAGCCCACCACATCTATTCTCATAATATAACGACGCAGAAAAGAAATTTCTGAACGGCAGCCGCTCGTGTAGGAAGTTGAATCAGCCTGGGCCACTATAGATGAGGTAGCCAGCGTTGATAAGGGGACTGAGGCTGATGCAACATGAATTTAGCAGAATTAAAAATGCCTACTTGCGTTTACTGAAGAAGCAGTTGATCCTAGCCTGCCTGTCTACCTCTAAGGATATTTTGTTTTCAAATGAAACATTCAACATAAAAGCTATAGTAAATACACATTCTAGCTCATGTTGCGCTTTCACTACCCTGCAGGCTTTAATTACCTAGCTGTTATTACAATTAGCCGGCTTAAAAAGAAGCTTGCATCCATAGTATGTTCTGATATTACTTGTAGCAATTTTATTATGCATGTCTCAACTCGGTCTCGGAGTTGAAGGCAGGAAACCCAAGAGGTGTCGTTGACGAGGCGTCATGTTATTGGTCAGATTGGGCGCGGTGGAGACGAACTCATGTGCCACCACGAAGGCTGCATCCAAGCAAAGTTTTCCCAGCAACCTATCTTATGACAGGCTACCTGTTGAATGGAACCATACACAAAAGTTTTGATAGATTAGCATGCGATTTGAGGGAAGATCTTCAAATACTTTGCCCATGCTAGTCTTTCTGTTCCGATGACGACGACTCAGAATCACAAGCACGGTGGCTGCAATGAAACAATGACACAGACGCAAAGACAGATGAGAAAGGGGCTCTTCGTCGACAACTTCATCGATGGCTTCAACGATGCGAATTACGACCAGGTGTATGCAATTGACAAGACTATCACACTGGCTAAGGTGTGCATAAGGAAAATTGAAAATAGTAAACGGGCGAAAGCTTCCCAAAAGGTTGAATACATCGGCAGGATGTAATACGTGCGCCCAAGAGGACTCAAAATTCACCTTGTGAAGTTTTGACAAAACATTTAAAATAAGAGAAAACTTCTGGAATTTGTGTGGTCTTTTTAGAACACCCGAAGAAGGAAAACATCAGGGTGCTTAATATTGACCATCCTATTTTAATTTACTGGCCGCCTACATAAATGAAGTCTCCTCTTTCGAAAATCAACAAGAATACCGCCGCACAAGCCCATCGAATCAGATTGATATTATTTTCACCCGCAGAAAGCTTTGACACGCTCTCCGTGTCTGGACAGGGACCTGTGCCTCTTTCTTCTGTCTGTATCTTCTAGCGGTGAGACTTTCCTTCTCTACGAACAACTCCATCGCAATATATGTCTATCGAAGGCCCCTGTCACAGTTCTCCAAAGGTGCTGCTGCCTTTCTGACTAACAGAGACAGAAGCTCCATTGCCTTAGGTCTGGCAGTCAGATAGCTCGACTCGACCCCGCGACTCCCTCTCAGAGCCCGCACGAACCACAAAGCCGAGTCTGAATCCATAAACCCCCCAAAGTTGAAGAGCCAACCGCGCCTCAAGCAAGACTACTTGCAAATGCCTCCCGCAACCGAATTTGACGCTGACACTTTCGATACTTGCAGAGGTTTCTCCGACGTCTCTATCTCGTTTCGGCCGCCACCGACCTGTATCACGTTGACCATAACACGAGACATCGTGGTCTAAGACCAAAATGGAATCTCGTGACTCAGAAGATGAAATTGGCCGCATGGACGGAGAAAACGTCTCGACTGACCAAGAAGTATCGCTCGCAACCAGTAAGCCAGCAAGCACATCCCGGGACATGGCACGCTTGACGCAAGATATGGCTTGCTTGACGCAAGATATGGCACGCCTGACGCAAGACATGACACGAGTCCGGGTCCATGACGGACAGGAAGAAATGGAAACACAGGAAAACGCCCGATTAACGGCTACACGGCTTCGCCAAAGTCCCAAGCCTGCAACGAGATCGAAAAGTTTTGACGAGACCTTTGAGGATGCCACGGACCAATATAGACAACACGACATCGATATTCTGGCCGCCTTCACCACGCCATCTGGAGTCCACATCCCGCCCAATGTTCGTGTTGCTCCTGGTGTCAAAATTCCGCCTGGCAGCAAGTTTCCAACCGATATTCCCATTGTGTTCCCGGCTGGTACGACCCTCCCTCAGGATATACCGATTGGACTGGCGGAAGACTGTCTTCGTGGGTTGAATTTAAACCTTTCTTCTTGGGCACCCGCCCCAGCTGTGCCCACCACAGACTTTGCCGGAGAAGACCAAAACACCGAGACCGACAAGCCTTCCGTGACGCTTTCTCAAACGCCCCCCAATACCAAGCCTGAGGGGGCCCGGAATTGCATCCACACTTGCAATGACGATGCCACTACCGTCAAGCAAGACTACTTGCAATATGAACCCGGAGAGCAGCTGTGCCTCAGCCCTCATGAGCCACCCGAGCCCTATGGCATCTCCGGTTACCCGAATCCTGACAACATGTCCAGCAATGACAAGATGCTATCGGAGGAAGAAGAGCATATGAGTCGGACAGAACTGGTATTTCGCTACAGCCCCTACGTACCCTTGGCGAAAAGAAAGAACGAATTTTCCATCCTCTTGCCGACGGACTCAACCCACAGCGACAGCAACAAGGGCATGAAGAAGAGCGCCCCGAAGTCCGACAAGCAAGCCGAAGATTTCCAAGTAATAGTGGAAGTTGTCAGACTCATCTGCGGTGGTTCGGAGGGAGGTTGTCAGGTTCTTCTTTGCAAGTCAACGAAGGTTCCCCAGAGGGAAATATGGACAATGAGCCCCAAGAACATTGACGAACCATCCTTATATGGAGAGTCCTTGAATATTGAAGACCTTGTCGTCGTCAAGGTCTTCGACCCATTGTTTTACGGCGATGTTTCGAACACAAACAAGGGTCCTTGGAAAGCCACAATCATTGCAGATGGCGATCTCAGTCGCGAGAATGCCTCGTATCAACACCTCTGGAAGGCAGGAAGAACCGGGTCTCCGCACCTCGCACCGCAGTATCATGGCTCTTGGACTCTTCCACTCACAACCGCTTATCCAAAGTTCAAGGGTCAGACTCGCCGAGTTGGAGCAATCATGATCGAGTACATTCAAGGCAAGAGCATCGAAGACTTATGTGATCGCAACGAGCGCTATCACTTGGTGCCACCAACAGGTCCCACATATCTTGACTTCGAGGAGACCAAACAGCTTGACTTGACCCGGGAGGTTCGCCTTAAGACCTTAAAGAATTTCATGAAGCACACTGTTCATCAACTTCACGCAGGGGTAGAGCACTGGTGGCCAGAGCCGGAGAACATCCTCATCTCGACAGATGAACAAGGCAAACCGCGAGTCGTCTTGGTTGATTATGTCAGTTCAATGATCGATTCAAAGCGGAAGGTGCCTTATGAACTATTCAAGGATTACATCAAGCCTCCTCATCCGTATGGGCAGTTCTCCATTGAGAAACTCACTCACTTTGCCGGCTGGTTTCCTCCCGGCTGGCGGAGTGAGCATCTCGACACCTGGGTTCTCCGAAGGTTTCATTCGCTGGAGAACTGCGATTACACAAACCCGTGGACCCACGAGAGGGGAACTATGTACGAGCCGGATTCAGACAGTGAAACGGACTATGCTGGACCGTCGAAGCAACAGTCGGACAATCTGCTCGAGGTTCCTCTTGGAAAAGCCAAGTAATTATTAGCAAACATCCGCAACGTGTCGTGTACGTCCAGGATTTATCTGGACAAGGACACCAAAGGTGGGTCTGGCGTTAGCGGCGGGGCAATGAACTGAGGCAAGAGGCTTGGCTAGTCATCATGATCGGTGTGTCATAGAGACTATCTATTTGTATATTACCCGTTGAATGTCCGCTTTTTGGACTGATTTCGGAATTTTCTCAAATAAAATTTTATCTCCACACGCGCTAACAGTGCGAACGATCTGCTGATACTTTGAGATCCAAATGTACCAGTTGCCATTGGAGTGATCCGCTCGAACCAGAGAACCTCTCCAGACCGCTTACACGCATCCCCTTTGATACTAGAAGCCCCGATGACCAGAGGAGCATTTGGAACGGCAAAATAAAACACGCTCCCAAGTGGAGGTACATCAATGGCATCAGCGCATGTTTGGGCGCAGGATAGAAAAGCTCACTGGGTAGACGCATAACAAGATATTGGTTGGAGTTGATCGGTGGCAATGACCATCGGCCGCGCGAAAAATGGATGATCCAACGGAAAGCAAAGAGTACTTAGTTAAAGGAAGGACAGAACTGCAACACGGCAAGACAGATGGAAGGCAGCAACGACAATGGAAGTCTCGAGGAAGGTGCCAGTCAGGCCGTCTCAAGGCAAGAAGGTTTGAAGTAGATCCCAAAGGAAAGAACGAGTGACATGTTGAGAGAGCCCAGCTCCTCCCGTCTTCCTTCTCTGCCAATTACACGTATTTCCACTAGCGATTGAAAAGTCAGAAAATATGTAGCATTCCTTCTCTCCTCTGAATCTTATCACGTCAATCAATCCAACTTCCTCACCTGTCCCAGAAGTGTCAGCTTATCCATACCACTCAAAGGAAATTTATCCGTCTTACTCCTTGTCCGTCTTCCTCTCTGCACTAATCGATCTTTGACTAACCATTGTGGAAGCACACCTTCTCGGCGCGTCTTGACAACGTAACTCTGTACATCTACATCGATTTCTACCACAAAATGCTAGGAGTGGACTTCATTAGTTCACTTTACCAGACATCTGACAAGTTTTTATCCGACCCTGGATGATGTTGTTTTCGCACTATTCAATGTCAGGTCTCTCGAGGAAGTTATCACTATTGAAGGCAGATTCGATCCATTCATCCCACTCTGATCTGGTTTCCAGCCACTGGTAAGGGAACCAACCAGCAAGTCGAAATAGCTTTTCGGGACTGAATGGAGTCTTTGGATGAGGCGGCTTTGAATAGTGCTGATAAAAGTCCCGTGGTTCCTTACGCTTCGAGTCGACGACGCTTTCGCAATAGTCTATGAGACTGACTCGGAGAACCGGCTGGCTCCCGGGCGTGCCTTCCGCAAAAGAGATGAGTATATGTTCAGGTCGTATTGCTTGCACCTCGACTCCAGCTTTCATCTGGGCGGCTACGCCTCCTAGAAGCTTCTCAAGAACCGATAGACGCACATTTTCGTCAAGCCTTACGCTGCGCTTGCCGAACCTGATCGTCTTCCAAGTAATTGGAACCAGAGACTCGTCTTCGTTCTCATCGCATAGCTCCTTCAAGGTTTTGGCGTGGTCGATAGCTTCCATGAGGATCAGTCCAATGCGTCGGTTGCGATGTCTCAATGCTGGTTGGGTCGAAGATACTTTAGTGGTGTAAGCGCCGTAATACTTGGGAGCAAGGTGCGCCTCTCCGTGGCACCCTTTGGTTCTGAGCATGTCGTACGCCCCAGCTTCTCGGCAGAGTTCCATGTCGGCTCTCGCAGTCTCCTTCCAGGGGCCGGCTCCAGCGGGGTAGTCCCAAGGATAGAACAAGGGATCGAATATCTTGGCGACAACGAGGTTCGGAAGATCTTTGCCGGACTTTACCTTGCAGAGAAGTACGACAGGGCCATCAATAGGTGAGCCTGACAGAATTTCCTCAATCAAAAGGACCGCCTTCTCATGAATGTTGCCTGGGATACCTTTGGAAGGCTGGGATTTGCGGTCGAAGACGGCTTCGGTTCGAGAACGGATATCACTCTCGTCCCAGAAAAGATCTTCATCTTCCTTGTCCGAAGGGTACTCGTAGAAGGATGTTCCGTAAGGATTGCCGGGGTAGTGCGTGGAGATTGTGAGAGACTTTCCCGGCTCGAAAAGGTCGAAGAAGTCGGCCTCGATGTTGTCGTCGGTGGTGGGGAGAGGTTGGGAAGATTCCCGGTTGCTGTCCTTGCCAGCGCTGGCAGCCCTTTTCTCTTGTTCTCTCTTCCTCCCGGCTGCTTCATTCTCCTTATCTCTTTCAAGAGTCCTCTTACTTGCCTCCATTGCTCTTCTGCGGGACTCCAATGCTTCTTCCAAACGCTCGGGTGACATTTTGCCCCAGTACCACACCGCTGGGTCGGCATCGCGCCCAACACGAGGCTTTCGGGGGTGCTTCAAGTCGTAGAGTTCATCTATCTCTTGCGCTGTGAGGTCAGAACGGCGGCGTCGCAGAAGAGCCGCCTTACGAGCTTCGGGTTTGTCTGACATCTTATATTTGTCTGCGCGCGCGCTTGTGTTGGTTCTGGTATAGTCGAGTCGTTGAAGAATCGTGAGCGAAAAGATCAATATAAGACAAGTATTTGGGAACTCCAGTACCTTTTAAGGATATTCATTAGGCAAGTTTCCGAATGAAAAAGGTCTTCTGAGAGTTGTGACCGTTCGCAAAGCAGCCTATGAATTAACAGCAGGGTGATGTGAGACGTGTCATGAGAGAAGCCTATGATCCACGTTGATCGGATCGAAGATGAATTCATATCTCACACCTTGGTATCTCCTGGTTGAATTTGCTTTGTTTACATCCCGTGCCCAAGCCCACACTTATAATCAGACGCGGACTCATCAGGGTGGGTGGGATACCTTTCGCTCGCCCATCTATGCTTCCCTTGCTGTTGTCTATTATCCATCTTTCCTATCCATCTTTCCGAACATAATTCCTAGAGATTCCTGCGAGACTGCCCATGATACGCATTTCGCGCTATACTGAGGCGACTAAAAGCATCTCACTGAGAAGCAGACTTCGAAAAGCTGAGGCTTATCCGCTGAGTTTTGCTATCCGGGCGGATAATTATCTATGTTAGGTCTACATGTAATAGTCTATTTTATAACAATTAAATTTTAATGCTATCGTCGCTATTTCTATCCCTCTCTATGTTTATACTATAATCATCGTTATTGTCGCCGTCGTTGTCGTTGTCATCGTCCTTATCGTCGATCGTCCCTATCGTTGTATCTTCAGTGCCCGCCCGGATTGCAAAAATCTATCCGCTGGCAAAGAGATCTCCTCCTGAAACTGAGCCTTGCTCTCCCCTTGTCTTGACTAGGTAGCTACCGTACTTATTGGCAGGTCGCACAGGAAAGTTACGATCGAGCTGCACTTTGACGATACTCTTCTGAATCTGCTCTGCCTCGTCTAGATAGAGCCCACATAGCTGGCCCTACCGCGGCTTCACCAGCCGGCCATGCGATAAGAAGCCGAGGAACATGGAATAGACTCCATCTGTATGCACAATCAGGGGTCTCCCAGGGGGTCAATCTTCTTTCTTCCCTTCTAACTTTTTTCTTCGCAGTTTGCCGCCTGGAGGCGCACCTTGTTGACTGCCGTATGACTCTCACGGGGAAATATTCGAGGTCCAGGATGGCTCACAGAGACTCTATGAGAGGTCCCCTTTACTCCCAGGGGGTCAAGGGAGCTGCGCACAGTGGAAGGGAAGGATGATCCCAACACCACACTAATTACAACTCTGATTATTGCGTATTGTCTGATGAATTGAGGGCATTAATTACTGACGTCACTGGTGCTCTCCGTATATGAGGTAAGATTCTCAAACTATCTTAAGGGGGTAATGAACACATGCTTCTCCACCTTGTGACATGGTATGCACATCGGACAAGAGCTCAGAACTTCAGGACCTCCGAAGGGTTGTACCACACTGCTGCCACCACTATTATTCCTACTAACATCACAAACGGCCTAGGCTCCAAACCGAATGTGACATTTAAGCTGCCGCAACCTTAAAGCCACCAGGCATGAGGTCAGTGAAGACCCTACCAGGGTCGTACTTGGCCCTGATCTCCTTCAGACGATCAAGGTTGCCATCTGGGTAGTTTTCAAACACGGGCTGGCCGATGTCTGCTTCGTTCAAGTAGTAAAACGGATACAGCACACCCATTGGCTCCAAGCGCTCCCTGACTTTGGTGTTGAACTCGCTGATGAATTTGTCGACCACTTCGTCATCAGCTTCGTTTGTCCAGCTATAGGTTTGTTCGATCCAGCATGAAGGCGACTCGTCAATTCCTTGGATTGCACCTGGCCGGGCATTGGTTGCCGCGAGAAGTGCCGAAGTGATGGGGTTGAAAGCAAGGCCGATGATTCCTCCTTCGGTGTTGCTGAATGTCGACTTTGCAAGCTCAAAATACATGTCGTGAGCAATCAGCATGGCTTCTTTGTTGGCGTAGATTGGGAGCAAGTGGAATCGTTGTCTTGATCCATAGGAGCGACCGCCTTTTTGAAAGGCTGGCAACACTGCCTGGTGATACTTCCCCATCGGAAATGACAAGAGCGACTTCGAGCTATTGTCCGGAGTCAGGATATTGCCGAGGAAATCTCCCAGAATCGTCGGCGAGGTGGAGTTTCCGTTGTAGAACAATGTCGCCGAATACGTTGGCCCGTCAGTGCCGCTGACATAAGTGATGACAGGCACGACGGCAGCCTTGGGATCCTCGTGCCCATTGGCAGCAAAGTTGTAAACACCCTCGATAAACTCCTGCTTAACTTCCTCTCCACCATAAGATGGTGAAGCGAGCATGACGGATGGAGAATGATGCGTTTGGAGATCGAAGCGAGTGATGAGACAAAATGAGTTGCCACCACCTTGAAGCGCCCAGAACAGATCGGCGTACTCGTTCGTGGGAGTGGCTTCCACGACGGCTCCATCAGCCAAGACACACCATTTTCATGTCAATTCCTTGACTCCTATGCGTCTTTCAAGAAGTGACATCGCGTTTGACGTACCTCATACGCTTTTACGTTGCCATTCGTCGATGCGAGACCGTATTCGTAGCTGAAGAAAGAAACACCTCCACCCAGCAAAAGACCAGAGACACCAATGGGGCTGCCACGTCCACCGAGAACAGTGACTCCAGTCCCGTCAAGTGCGGTGTATACATCAGTCCACCGCAGGTCTGGGCCGACGGACACCGTATTCTTGTCCTCGGAAATGGTGAGGGTTTTCATGTTCACGCTCGATATCAGAATGCCGTTCGTGTCAATGCTGCTAACATTCGAAATGGGCATGTGGCCACCTCCGCGCATGGCGAACTGCACTTCCTGTTCAACAATGCATCTCAGGCCAGAAGACAGTTGATTTGCGTCCGTGGGAGCAAAGATACACGCTGGACCGAGCCAAGACCTCGCGGACCATGGCACTACGAGCGACAGCCGTAAGCAGGATGAAGAGATGGTATCTGAGTAGAGCGTCTAACCTTGGGTTTCCTCCATATAAACTTCATCATCCGCGAGAATAGTTGAGTTGGCAAAGGCGCTCTTCAGGTTTTGGCACGCCCTGCCCGCCTTGTCGGTTTGCGGACCTTCTGAGACGGCAGCCGCCATCGCGGCGCTGGCCACCAAGAAGCAAAGAAGCTGCATCGCGTGAGAAATATGATCAATTATGATGTTTCAGACAGATTTTTGAAATGTGAGATCTGGAAAGGAAGATTGACAGTCCAAGCAAAGAGGTCTTCAGTTTAATTAATAGTTCAATAGTTTTGTCGGGAGCCCGATTGTCCCGCCGGGACACCATTAGTCCGCCCAAGTAGGATCTTTGCCACCCCAGAATTCGAGATTTCAAGTAGCTTGCAATACCAAGAAATTCAATTTACTGGACCTCGATCTTTGTGGATCATCTGATGCGGTCAATAGGCGGCGATATCAACCGTCGAGGGTTGTGTCAGTCCACCAAGAGATACCCGCAGGCGTCAATGACCGCTTATGCAAGAGTCTTACTATCCGGGCGGATACTTCAAACTAACCAGGCGGACAACTGTCATATTAGGTCTAAAAGTTCATTTCATAACAGTAATTTTGTTATTCGTATTATTCCTATCGTCCCTTTCGTTCCTGTCGTCCCTATTATCGCACGTCTATGCCTAATACCCAACCGGACAGCAAAATGTTCTGAAGACCATTCTCTGATTGCCTTGTAATTGCGCCTGAATCATCCACTGCGCCCTATTGATGCGGACGTTGTTGGATGTGAAGTGAATGACGAAAGCGAATACGATGGGATGGATCCAATGGATCAATGCCGAAAAAGCGCTAGTGTACGAGGAACGACAGAACAGTAGCACCCGTGAGAACCCACCGCACATCACGGTGGCATGGATCAGCCTTGGCACGGGGCCGCGCTGTCGTAAACGACAACACGCGTTTTCAGTTGGGGGTTGAAAGTTCATCACCGGAACTCCAAATGTACCAAGCCCGACTAGGCATTTTCAATTGCCCTTGTTGATAATGACTCTGAATTCTTGTGCTGCGATTTCTTCTTCATGCTGTTTCTATTGGCGTGTAATTTAAACTTGAAGATTTAAAAACTGTCATGAAAAACAAATGGTCTTGCTCTCGTTTCTCAGGTACTGAGGGAATTTCAAAGCCGCCCTTTTCCCCTCTCCTACGATGAAAGAAGCACCATCAACAGCCGACATACCGAACTGGCCAGCCACGAGACTTGTACTGAAAGGTTTCGTCCCCGTTGTCCTCGTCGTCCTCACCATGACTGTCTCTACTAGTAGAATTGTGGTATTATGCTCAACATTGCGAAGACATAAATGAGCTGCGCAGACAAATTACATTTAGATGGACTTCTCAAAAGATTGTAGTGTCAGGCGCGCGCTCCTTTTGCTGAGTGACTTTGATCGTCTTGCACTCTTTTCCCGCGATGGGCTAAAATACGCTTCTCGGTCCCGAATAACTTCGTTTTACCCGAGACAGAGTGTCAGTGACACTTTTGATCCTTCGGATGGGCATTCTTGGGCAGATGTGTAGTCACCATCTGAATCCTTTGATCTGGCGACCCCTGTAAGTGATGTCGGCGTGACGCTGTGCCACAGTGGCAAGGCACATTTGCAAGGAAGGACTACCGGCCCCCCTAAGGCAATATTGGCGGGGTAGATGATGGTGATCCATACATGTAAACGAAGTGGGGGCCGTGAAACCAGTGCAGTACGCTTGTCAAGTTTGGTGCAGCCAGTTTCTTCCGTGTTCCTGTTGAGAGCAGGTCTTAGAATAGGTTACATTGCACGCAAATGCCCTAGCGCTAGTCGTCCATACCATGCCACCATGATCGGGACCGAAAATGTAGGATTGATCCGTGAGAAGGAATGTTCCATTTGACACCAGCTGTGATGTTGATCGCCAGTAAAAAGTGAGTGCTCGAGAGGGATGCAGAGACTAGCTAATTGCCCCAGCCACTGTGGATGAGACTGTGCCACTAAGCAGCAGGAGATTGTTACTTGCTCCCACAAATCAGGTCTCAAGCTACCGCAACTACCAGTTGTTGATTCTATCTCAAGTTTGATCGTTCCTAGTGAGTTATGGATGTTGGTAGGCATGAGATTCGGGCGATCAAGGGAAGCAAGCAGCTGAAATGTCCACGAAGAAAACTATATAAAGGACTCCATTCGCACGTCTTCAAAACCTTTACCTACACTTCGATCATCAAGTCACAATCTCATACTATTTACATAAAGAGCCAACATCTTCTCCATACCAACATTCACGTTCAACCCATTCAACCCAAAATGAAGTTCAACTCCATCATCACTACTGTCGCCACTGCCGCAGCCTTTTGGGCTTCCATGGCCGAGACCAAATGCATCCAGGGACCCAAGCGTGCCGGAAATTCCTGCATCCCTGACAACAAAGGCTTGCTTACTTGCGGCCTAGGAAATGATGGCAACGTCGTAAGTCATGCCTTTAACCCGCTCATCAATAATTTCTCACAGATTTATTTCCCGGTGAAACGAAGCATTGGCTAATTATGAACTGTGCTAGCTTATTTGCAACGACCAGCTGAAGTGGAAGGTTCACAAGAACTGCCCCTCTGGAGGTTGCTTTGGCTGCGAATGCAGGAACTAAAGATTATGAGTAGAGTTGACTACTCGTCCTGATCATAGCTATAACAGGAAACAAGACTGAGAAGTATACATTCGTTCCCAATTCTCACCTAATTGAGCGTGTCATGGCTCTTCTCTGTCGGTAACATACTACTAGTGCAGGTGATAGCCGGCAATGCAATGACTGCACGTCAAGTTGACTGAGACGCGTGAAGATTGAACGGCCACGACTAGGATAGCATGAATATGGACTGTAAAATACATGGCCTCTTATTACAGGCTATCATGTTTCGTACAGCTTGGGCACCGTTGATCGGCGCAGCTAATATATGTTGATGATGTTTTGGCCTCAGCAGTGAAACAGCAACGTCACTTGTTACAAAAGTCGCGTCATGCCCCACTGGCTCCGAGCCTTATACTCAGATGATCGAAGCCGACTACCAGTATGCAGTAGCGAAGATCGTCTTCTATGGACTCGACAAGAGTTTTACTAGCCGAGCAGTGTTTACATACACGCGTGTAATCCGTATCCTGTGCTAAAGCGGCCATGTTTCCCATGTGCTCGCTTTTGTCGTCGTTTTTGTCGTCGTTCTTATCATCGACATCGCCATTTACTATCGTATTCTATAATCGTAATATATTCTTGTCCTTAATGTCCTTAAAGAAATACTAGGTATACTGGGATGGAAGTATGAAGTGTACCGCGATTAAAGTAAAAGCATGTACTGCCTGGATGGCTAACTACACTACCCGGCTAGCAAAAGCCTTCTACAAATCTAACCAAATGAAATTTCATGATCCTGTTGATTGGTGACTCAGCCGTTGAGGAAGCAGCAGGTCGGAATTTTCACAGATGGAGGAGTACCATGTCCTATTCTCCATGACGAAAACTTTGGGATGCAGAATCAGCTAAGTGAAGCATGGTAGTATGATTCAACCTCTGATCAATTTTTCATGTATATTGAGCCGGTCTTCGCTCTACCGCCCTCCTCATTTCTGATACATGAGTGCATCTCTGTGAGCTTGGCCAAACCACATTGAATCCCACTGCGTGCGGCTCTCATGCTCCTCTACCACCTTGCCACTCTCATACTTTTTGAACCTCAGAGTGCCAGCAAAGCGCAAATACCACCCATCACCCATCTTCTGTCGCGAGGTAAACTCGTCCTTGACATATTCAAGCGTGTAGACCAGTCCGTTATCACGGTACTCGAAATGCAGCCTACCAGCAACGGAGCGGCCAGTTTGCTCGTCAATCCCGACGTCCGTCGCCGTGAACACCACTTTTCCCGCGTCTTCGGCCGCGATAGTATCGTTCTTTTGGATCATGAAGGAAATCCCCATCGCATACGCAAGTTTGTCGGAACTGATCGTCGCGGAAGAGATGACGGTATACGGTCCCACAGTGCCCCGTCCCCAGTACCAATGGTTGATAACCTTTGCCAGCGACACGTTGCCCCAGTTCCTGTCATGGTACCCGTCGCCCTCTGCCGTCACCGGCTCTTCGCCGTCGATTCGGTATGTCGCAGTGACCTTGCCTTGAGGAACCGCAACCAGCCAGGCAAAGTACTCGTCTTCGTCGTAGTACACGTGTCCGGTCCCGGGCCGCCAGGGTGAAGTCGTGCTGATAAGCTGTACGTCAATGGTCAAGTCATCGACGACGACGTGAATTTGAAATGCGTTCAAATCGCTGCCGCGAAAGAAGTTGATCTGACCGTCTTTCTCCCCGTTTACTGTGACGTTACATTCTTCCCTGCTCGCATTGAAGCTACTCGCGGGGTAGGTCTTGGTGATGGCCCACGAGCGTCCGTCGGGTGTGTCGAGCTGTACTTGGATTTTGGGGTCCAAGCCGGTATTGGGGCTCGCAAAGAGTTTGGTGTGGAAGACGACCATCAGCTTTGCGCCGTTGGTCAAGTGGGAGTCAAAATACCACCATTCGAACACGCCCGACTTTGACGGGTCGGTTCGCAGACCATGTTCCCACTTTTCGATTTTTGTTGGTGAAAGACGCAGCTTTTGATACTGCTCTTGGAGAACGTTCGAAATTCGGGTCATTTTATTTGATGTTTGCGTGTTCAAAAAACAGCTATGGTGACTCGGTGATTGACGTCTGGAGGTGAATGGCCAATATCGTTTTGTTCCCAATCGGTATGGGCAACAATGTAACAATGTTATAAACAAGGTCAAGAAAAGGCAAGGCGGGTTTTCGGGAGATGAGGTGTCCGTTTCATCCTGGCTTGTAGCCAAGGAGTTAGGAACGAGTTGAACCTTAATACCGTCGATTGTGCTGTTCAGTCTGCTGGGATGTGGACTGGCTACTGCGGGCTGAATAATAATCACAATATTTTCACGGAGTCGGCACGCTGCCGAACCATACGCACCATTGGTATCAACACCATCAATTGATATCATTGGGAACAGTTCTTCGTGAGTATCCTTGGTCAAGCAGTCGCATACGGTGAGCGCGGGAGCCCACCGAACCCATCGGAACCCACCGGAACCCACCCGGACCTCCTCTGTCGGAGTTCGTCCGATCTCCCTTCCACTCCCGCCCCGTCCCAATCAAGTCACAACCAGATCGTACGCCAGAGTTTCCGTGCAAACGGCTTCCCGAATCTTATGGAGCCTAAATCGTCCCATCAGACCATGCACATCATCGATCTCGTCGGGGGTATTCCTTACTTGAGGTGCGCGGGATGGCCCGCGTATGCCAGCACCTGTTCCTCGGTGTCCATCACCGTCATCAACGCCATATCGAAGCCCTGCGCGCGGTGCGCCGTGCTTGCAAGCGGCGGGCCCAGGGCGAAGGACCTGAGGCCCGGGACGACACCGACCATTGCGTCGCCCGCGGCGCGCATCTCCGAGATTTGGGATGAGTCGGTGTTGGGGTTGAGCTTGAACAGGACTGTGACAGGGTAAGTCAGCAGTATTCAGGGACAAGTGGCGTGTGGTAGATACCAATGTGATAGATTGGCATTTTGGCGATTTTTGAGTTGTTTTGATTTGCGTTGCAATGTTGGAAGAGTCTTGAGAAGGGTCTTAATAGCGGCGCATCGAGTGGTGCATCCCCGGTCTAAGTAAGGCCGGGGCCGGCCCCGCCCCGAGGCGTCGGACATATCTTTGCCCGCCGGCACTTCACTGGCAGCGAAGCTCAACTCAATTTTGATGCTTTTGTTGATTGATATCAGTCAAATGGCTGTTTTGGCTACAAGTGGCATCAAAGGGCTCGCATACGTAAACATGTTCGTGGAAAGTCTCCAACTTTTAGAAATGTCCAAGTGACTGACGCAACCACGCCACCCGATCTCCCGTCCCATCCGACGACGTGAGTGAGTTGAACTTCGGCCGAAGGCTCTTTATAGAACAGACACCAACAAACAACTCAGGTACTTGCTTGTTTTCAAAGCCGTCCAGACGCCCAAATACCAAACTGAATCCCGCGGTCGTTTTTCTGCGCGTAGAAATGCTCTCATACCATCCATCGTCGAAACAGCATGGGCCAAGAGGAGATTTAATGTGACGCAATGTTAGCCCCCCACGATCAGAATAAAGAATTGTGAACTACACACGATGCATTGTTTCCGATCTTGGTAAGAAGACCATGAGATGCAGTTAGAAGCGCCCGCAGCATTGCAGTACAACTTTTCTCTGCCGAGGGTGACGCCGTAGGCGGCACCGTTGCAGACCTCGTCGCATGTCTTGCCGTTGCCGTGCGCTACGCAGCAATGGCTGCCATCAGAGTACTGGCACTGGCAGTAGCCGCATGCATGCGCCGTGGCGACAGCGACGGCGAGGAAAGAAACGACGGAAGTGATCTTCATCTTCGCATGAATTAAACGGGTTGAGATTGAGTTGCGCAGTTGTAAAAGTGTGTTCTATTATTCGAGCTCAACTTCTGAAAGGTGATACGATCGTTTATAATAACCAGCGTGATGCGTAGCGTGAAGGCATTTGCTTATGGGAACGAGCTGCTCGGGTTGGCCATGAGTGACTGACTCAGCGCAACACGAGAAGGTAACAGGATCCCTCCCCATTCTTCTTCTTCGAACTGCGAAGATTTGAAATGCTGTCGATTAGGGATAAGCTCCAGCGTGCAGCAATAAGCCTCGCTGCCTAAGTCAACGACTGTGGTCTAAGAGAGTTCAGCTAATCCAGTGAAGACTTTTTTCCTCACTCGCCATCTATTCCATCAAATGGCTACCAGTGGCATAACCCGACGCCCTCGTATGTTCTTTTTGCCAGACCAGTTGAGCAACTTGTTCAGTATGGGTTGATCTTCATTGGTCAGGCAGTTCCCTTTTGGCGACAAAGGGAGCTGACGGGATAATTGGCACTGCAGGGCCCAAAGCTGCCAACGAGTCACTCAATGCCGTCTACCCTGCGACAGCATCGCATTCGGGTCGATGCGCACGATAGCCAGGCGATACCGTCAGTAACAGGTACGCCGTGGCCCACAGGTTCAGCAACTGTCAACTGAAGGCCTGGGGGTTCCATAAGACAAGCTTTTCGCTTACGGTGGCTGCGATGAACTTGCGGGGCTTGGCCTGGATGCTTCATCAAACTAGAACCGAACCCTTGGTGCTTGCTGTTCCTCACAAGGCTTGCCGCTTGCGCGAGCTCAAATGTCTTGAAAGTCCGAGCACACACCGTATGTTGAAAATTCTGCAAGATGCTCTATGGCCTTCTCGTTCCGGTTGTCGGCAACCTAACCGTTCAATTGCCCGCGCATAGAACACGTCCATCACCATCTCATCATCGAGGCAATTAACGCACAACGACCCAGGCGTACCACCCGGCAACGCGAGGGGTTCGGGAGCACGGGGCTGCCGATAGAAAGGAGACATGGGGACTTGAATATCCCACCGGGACTTAATATACTGGTCGTGTTCAAACGACCAGTGACTGAATCAGTCTTCGTCCATGGTTCATAATGCTTCAATGAGCACCCACTGAACGATCTAGAAGGTAAAGCGTCATTGACATTAGCAAGTTAGACTAGATTCTAGATCCACGCAATATATCATACATGAAGCTCTGCAAATTGCGATCAGAGCGAACTGCAGGAACATCCGCGTGCTCAACGTTGTATATATACCTGGACCAGCGGTCTTGCCTGACCATCGTCCCGTCTTTAATCTGCACCTTCAACCCCAGATCCCCTCTCCCGCCCGACACAAGCCACAAAATCACACCTTCAATAACCCACCACACCCAGCCACAATGAAGTTCCAGCCCCTCCTCTTCCTCGCCCTCGGCGCAACCACCGCCCCAGCCCCAGCCGACGCCGGCCCCACAGTCCCGGCTCGACGCCTCCTCTGCTCCGGCCTCTGGACCGGCAACGACCTCGGCTGGGGCGACATCAAGTGGGCGATGCAGAACCGCCGCGACGAGCTGCAGCTCAAGGCGGGCTGGTGGAACGAGGCGAACGCCGACTGCCGCAGCACCGACGGCAGGGACATTGCGCAGAAGGGCATCTGGATCACGTACAACCACCAGCGCGACGACAAGGCCGAGACGGCGCTCAAGTACAACGAAAAGATTGTCTGCACGCCGCAAAGCTCGTGGCGCCTTAAGTGCAACCCTTCCGGCTGAGCATGTGAGTCTCGGTAGGCGGGTTGGATGCAGTCAGTATTGAGGCCGGAAGTTTTGCAGGGACTTTGAGAAGCGGTGTCTGGTGTCAGTGGAGGCGACATGTTGGAGGAACGGATCGGTTGGCAGGATTGTTTTTCTTTTGTTAGAACACTTCCGTTCTAAAACCTCTTTATACCCAGATATTCCTCAAACATGTTCTCATTATACGATTTGCCATTGCCCTGGTAAAGAGGCCATCACAAATTTCAAAACACCCAAGCCCATCATGACCCTTCCCCAGTCGGCGCACCACCCTTCCCCCACCCCAACCTGAACTCGCCTTTCACCGAACAGCCGCAGGGTGAACCAATACCGTAAGACACAAAGATTCCCCTCGGCTCCGCGCGTTCCTCCGGCTCGTCCTCCGGGTTACTGGGGACAATCACCCACTCCCGCTCCTCATCTTCCACCTTCTTAGCACCCTTTCTCGTTGTCATCGCAGCGGCAGACTTCTCGTCGGCGGCGTCGGTCTCTGTTGGCTTCTCGTCGATAGAGCCATTATCTTCGGTCAAGGGCTCGGTGGAAGACTGGGTCCGGCCGAAGGAGAAGGTCAACCCTGTTGACGACCGTCAGCAATCCCGTTCCAATGACTTCGAGGTGATGGTCTAAACTTACTCGGCGGGGCTTTATACGTGCCACCCTGCTGAGCCATCTCCGCTCGGCAAGTCGATGCAAGACTGTGGGATGAAAAGTCTCCAAGCTATCGGGCGGATGCTCGGGGGCTTGATACTTCTTCAATACTCTGGATGCAGCGGGCGTCGGAGGCAGGCGTGCGGCACGGAGTGGCGAATGCTGGTTGGCAAGCAGTGGTAGCCAATCACGGAGATAAACATGTCAACAGCTTGCGTACCAAGCCCGTCAGATCATCTGCGGGTTTGGATCTTTTATCCGCGTTCACATGACCAGAGTGTGACGCAGACTTTGCAATTACGCACTGCGTCTGAGGTAATCAGTGCCATGCCTGAATGTCTTTTGAAGTCATACCGAATGGGGCAACCTGCTGCATTTCCTCAATGGAAATGACACTATTTGAAGATTTAGTGGTTAAGGATGTTTGGATTTGATATGGTCGTCGACTTTCATTCCATTACTCTAGCAAAAGATAAACTCCAACACGCCCTTTGACTATTACAGAGAAGATCATGGTGTAGGTATATGTCCTATCCGTCCATTGAGAAAAGAAAGACGAAAAGAGGTTCTCCCATGTCCAAAGCTAGTCGTTCCTCAAGCAAAATAAGAAGAAGTTGAAAGGAGAATCAGTGTTTCAGTACATCTCAGGTTTCGTGAGTCACGTCTGCCCCCCTGTCCTTCGCGCTCGATCGCGATCGGTCGAAATGCCGCTTCCACCGCAACCACCACCCACCAGGCTGGCGGACTGCAAGGTTCTCACTGTCGGTGGCAGTTGTGTTAGGACGTCGGAAGAGGGGCCCGTTGCCGCCCCACGGATAGGCCTTGTTGGATGGCAGAGTGAAGTCGCTGACTGTGGTAGTCGGCACCACCGGGCCATCGGGCTCGAACATGGTGGTACTGTCTCCCTCGGCTGAGACCGAAGTCTTGGTCGTTGATGTGATGAGAGTCGTGGCGGTGTTGCTGGAAGTTCCTGGAACATTTGTCAGTTTACTGGCCTTTGTGGAGGAACAGGCTCAGACTTACTGTTTGTAGCTCCGGTTGAGGACTTTGTAAAGGTCGTATTCTGCCACTTGGACGTGCAGGTTGGCATGGATGAGACTAGAACACTTTTGGTAATAACTTGAGTCACTGTGCCACTGGTTACGGTGACCGTATGGCATGGTGTTGAAGACCCCGTCGGCCCTGTTGAGTTGGTGGCAGTGGCAGGAGTAGTCGAAGACCCAGTGGAAGGGTAGACTAGCGAAGACGACGACGACAAAGATGGCAGCGACGAGAATGTTGAGTTCGGCAACTGGCTGAAGGGAACGCTAGGAATCACAGTGCCAGGTGGAGGACCAGTCCCTGTGGCAGTAGGCACAAGGGTGCCGTTTGAAGTTGGGAACGGCGGCGTCAATGTTGCAGACCGCAAGACTGTAAGGGTTTGCGTGGTGCGGCGGTCGGCTCTTGTGATTGTCAATGTCGAAGCGACCGCGCCTGATGGTGCACTGGAGATCAACGTAACAGTTACGTTGCCAGTCGATACTGGGATTATGGTGACATTGCCAGCAGGGAATGGCGGCGTCGTTGCCGTGGCGTTGAGACCGCTCGATGTCTCTGGGGGCTCAGTTGTGAAGAAAACAGTTCCAGATCCTTCTGGAGGTGCGGTTCCTGTAGGTCCTGCCGTCGACGTTCGATTCCGAGTTGGGAACGGTGGCTCTGTGGTCGGAGTTGGTAGACCTGTGATGGTACCACTACCAGCTGAAGTCCCGCCAGTCAACGTGGGTATTGCTGTGCCACCTGTGCCTGGGATCGTACCCGTTATGCTGCCCAAGGTAGACGGAGATGAAGTAGAGTTCGTGACCGGGAATGGAGGCAGCGACGAGGAGATGGTAGAGTTGGTACTGGAAGTACCTGCCGTCAATGTCGATATTACCGTGGTGCCTGTTCCAGAGATAGTAATGATTGTGTTCGCTGGACGAGAGGAGTTCACCGACGGGAAGGGTGGTAAGGAAGGTGATGGTCTCGTAGAATTGGCAGTAGAAGAGGTTCCGGTCAGAGTGGGATCGGCGGTGACCCCGGTTCCTGAAATTGTTGAAGTTGCATTGCCCGTGGTAACAGCAGATGTTGCGTTCACACTTGGGAAGGGTGGCCTAGGCACCGTTGAAACTGCGATCGTAGCGATAGGTGAAGACCCTGTTCCTACAGGTGTAACAAGGGTCGACATGACTGTGGAAAGCCAGATGCTAGACGTATTGACCCCAGTCGGGAAGGGAATGACAGAAGAATTGCCGGTTGGAAACGGAGGACTGGCGGTGATAGAAGACCCTCCCGCGGTATTACTGAAAGTCGCATTCGACGTTGACGTATTCATAATTGTCCCGTTGACCGGAGAGGCAGTCGCGCTCTGTTGAGAGCTCAACGTAGAGTTCGCACTTGGCCAAAGAGTGATGGCGGTTGCTGACCCCGTTGCGGTTGATGCACCAGTGCCTGTAATGTTGCCAGTGGGAACACCCGAGGTGTGATTTGTCCACGTGAAGACCCTGGAGGGACTTGAGAACCCCGTACCAACAATTATGGAGGATGTAATTACCGGGATGGAAACGGTTCCTGTGAGGGATATCGTGGTTGAGTTGAACGCAGGCCATGGTGCTGTGGGAGTGGGGCGTGAAGACGCTGCAGTCCCAGTTGTCGTGAGAATTGTTCCCGTTCCCGTTCCTGTTCCTCTGGGTATGGTCGTAGAATTGGAAACAGGCCAAGGGGGCACGAAAACCACAGACGTAGACGTCGCTGGATCCGCAGATCGACTCGTCCCCGTCCAAGTAGCATTAGCGCTGGCCGAGAGCGTTGAGTTGGGGGACAGCGAAAGAGTCGGGTCGGTCCCTGATATGACTGGCGAGGAGGTCAAAGTACTGTTCCAAGGTGAAGTTGACGAGGGCTCAGGCTCTTCAGTGATGGAGGCAATGGTGCCACTCGGCCAGATGATGGGGCTGGAGTTGGCGGGGAAAGGAGGCACGGCAGTAGGGCTTGTTGGAAAGGCCGATGCCGTATTCGACACTGTAGAAATGAGGACTGTGTCTTTAGTAGAGATGGTGATCGTCGAATTGGGGAACGGGAAGGGAACGTCTGTTTCTGTGGGAGATGCAGAACCTGACGGTAAACCGGAGACACCAGACGGCACTACCGTGACTGGTCCCGTGGTCGAGCCCTGGACGGTTGATGTTGCAGATGGGCTCGTCGAGTTTGAAGCCCGGGTCGTGGTACCAGACGTCCATGCTGGAGGGATCGGGATGTCAGATATGGACATGGAGTTCCCTGAGGTGGTAGATTGGGACACTCCGGAAGACGTTGGCGAGGCATTGGCAGACGAGTTCCAAGTCGACCATGGGGACTCAACTGGTTGCGTCAAAGTCGGGCCAGCTGGGAACGATGTGTTGAAAAACGAACTTGGCAAGACTGAGGTCCCAGGCGCGGTACCAGTTGCGGTTACTGACGAGTTGGACGCAGTGAACGGCGGTACCAGAGTAGCAGACTTTGAACCGGATACTGTCGAGGAAGCAGTTGCAGTGCCATTACTGTTGGCAGAGGAACCCACTGATGTTGCAGACGAGATTGAAGAGCTCACGGCCGGAGACGGCGCAAGAGTGGTGGTGTTCCACGTCCCCCTTGAGCTTGAGCTTGAGCTCGTGAATGTCTCCGAGGCTGTTGCGAGGGTACCCGACTCAGTATCTGTTGTGTTTGGTGATGAGATAGCGCCGGATGACCTAGTTGACGATGAAGAGTCGCCTGAGGAGGCGGAACTAGGTGGGTAGGTGGTGGCGGTATCCGAAGAGACGGAAGATGATGCAGAGGTAGCAGTAACACTGGCAGAAGCAGGGTAAGAGTAACTAGATGTCCCGCTCGCGGTTGTCGCCGTGCTGGCACCTGTTGAGTATTCTTCTAGGTGGGAGTTAGTCAACCGCGCACATTCTCCTGAACAGAGGAACGAACCATCGGTGGTAGTGGCACCATACTGTTTCGTCGACGACTCCTCGCCATAGGTCGTTGGAGGAGGCGGAGGAGGGCCCGAGTAGCCATAGTTGTAGCTGAGAAAATCATCAGAGTGTTGAGGGTCGCGAGCATGGTGCTCCAGGTTGTGGAGGACCGCGGACTGGACCTCGTCCTGCTGGCCATGGACCTCAAGAGGGGAAGCCGCGGTGCCGCCCACCAAAGACGGGAGCAGCCCAGAAACCGACGCGATGCCGGCGATGAGATTCGAGACTCTCATGTCGACGAGCTGACGATAGATCAGATCCTTCCGCTTTTGGTCGGACGGGGAGGAGGGCTAACCTGGCAGTCGCGTTCGAGGGCTTGCCGGCTGCTCTTGCTTGTAGATGCGGATAGAATGAGTGAAAGCCTTTGGTAGGAGAAACGAACGTTGACAACCTTAGCACTCGGGTTCGAGTGGGAAGAAGGAGGTTGTAAAAGGGGAGAAGGAAGGAGAGGCGGGGTCGAGGGGGAGTTGGAAGTAAGGTCAGTGGGTATGAACCGCGGGGGTAGAGCACATATAGACAGAGGTCGCGACATATTCGATGGAGAGACGCCCTCGTGCGAAGGATACACTGCTTTTTCCACACAGTTTCTAACGAAAGTCACTCTTTTGCTCTTCTCAAGAGAGTCATCAGTCACACATTGCGTCCCAGGAGGGCACGTCTTCCGCACTTGATCGTGCCCGCTCCGGCCTTACATCATGCGCCTGGTTCCGACTCGTCCTAGAAACAGTTAAGTCGGTTTATACAAGTCCCACTCTGAGATGGAAGATACACTGTGGTCGTATGCTAGCGATCCAGGGAAGCTATACACGGTTGGATCGGATGGAGCGGGGTGGATTCCGGCTTGCTCGGTCACGATAGCACAACGTTCCTTTCAACTGAGCTGCTGGCATCGGTGAGCTTGCCGGTAGCAGCACTAGCCATAGCGGGCAACGGCCTCGGTCGATCCCCATCGCCACCCGTCCCAGCAAGCAAAGATCCGATGATGAAGCTAGAGGTGCTTCGCGATGAGGCCTCGCTTGCGATCCTCCACCACTGTCTATACATCTCCTGAATTGTCTTCGCCAGAGCGCACAACTGAATCTCCGGTGCGAGACACTCTGCTCCGAGAAGCCCATCTGGTCGCCGTCTGTTGAGCTTGCCGTGATAAAAGAAGCGACCACGATCCGAGTCTCGTTTTCTTCTCATGTTCAATGCATCGTCACATCCACTATCAGTCACCACGCACAGCGTGACATGACGCTCAACACCAAAGGGTGTCGTATCTCCCATAGTCGCACTTGCGGTAGCATGTTGATAACGGATGCACGTCCAACGGAGCTGAGGCATGGCCCCAACGGGCTCTCCGGACCTGAATTCAGGGGCCTTCCTCTTCCGGTCTTCTTGGGTGACAGACGGGACGGTATGTGGACGGTGTTCAGTTGAAGATCGCGCAGCCTGTGGGTATCCGTGTACTGCCAAACGAGATTGCTTGTGCCTGAGCAGTGTGTGACAAGGCCGATGTCCTCAGTGCGGGGGCTCGCGGTGTCTCGTCTCAGGATCGATTAGTGTCCGTTCCAGCAACTAAAGTCATTTATCTCTTGGTGTCGCTCCGTCTTGCTTCTACTCAAGACAGCTGCTTGTGTAAGAATCATTACTGAGTGGCAGCCACGCAATAGAGGCCTCTGGGACACGCGAAGGGACCCTCTAGGACTGCGAGACAAGACGCGGAGGCCCAGATTAGTGCGCGGAAGTCATCTCTCAATCTTTGCTGTCATTCGTAAAGTTCCAAATCGTCATTAACAATTATTTCATGCGCTGCTCTCGAAATTTCCATGTACCTTTCCCAAAGACCTACCTTAGGACGCCAAACCGAATTCCATCATCTAATGCACGCAAAGGCCGTCTCTCTCATTGCCCCCCAACTGTCCCTGAGATCTCGCCGCGAAAGACCCGCGAGCCGAGTTCGATAAGGGAACACAAGATTCAAGACTGCTGTCAAGATGCCGTGGTACCATTACCCGAAGAAACGAGGGGGGCCCGCATCGTTTGGGTGCCAAGTTGAAGCACGTCCTCGGCCGGTGCAGTTGAGATCGGCTCCACAATGCTGTGCTTCGTCGCCTACTCGGCATTCTTGGCCGTCTCGCGAAGAGTGGGAGCCGTGCCGTCGGTCATGGACGTGTTCTTGGCCTCGATATCGGCAGCCCACAGAGCAGCACCAACTAGCGACAGTTGTCAGTGACGTTCGGCAGGAGCTTCGAGCATACCTACCCGTGTTTGTGAATGTAAAGAAGATGCTGACGAAGGGGATCATCTCCAGCGCAGTTGCCACGAGGCCGAAACTGTACCATGCTAGTCAGTACGCCGTATAGCGGACGCGCAAATAGACCAATCTCACGCCGTGTAAGGTCCAGTGTGTCTCTTGAGCCAGTCGGCCCTCCGGGAAGCGGACCAGTTCTTTAGTTGGAAGTACTAGACAAGGGAAGTCAGACAGGAGCGTGCGGGTGGAGTCGATCAGGAGATACGTACGCGTCCATGGACACTGTGGCCCCGGCTGCGGGCTATGATGTGTTAGCTTGGCTATACCACGACTGGTTCCGTCGACATACCCTGGAGAAGAATGAAGATTCCCGTTCCCACGATGGGGATGAAGTTCAGGGGCAGGTAGACTAGGTAGCGGATGAGAGCCTTCGGGCTGAACCTCTCGAACGGGCTCTTGAGAATCTTTCCCAGCTTCTGCATCGGGTCAGAGCCAGGGCGGACCTGTCTTCCCTCCTTCACGATGCCATCCTCGTCTCTCGAGAGCAAGGTGCCATCAAAGGTATCCAAAAGCGCCTCTTGCAATAGGTACGATCGTGAGACGAAGTTGATGATTGTCGAGCTCTCGTTCAGGATCAACAGCACGGTGGTGAAGACCGCCAGAGGACCGTTGACGAAGACGAGGATAGCAAGCTGTGGCACGTAGGTGAAGACGAACATGCCGGTCACAACACCGGCGGACAGGAGGATGTAGGCCCCGATGCGCGACATCAGAGGCTTCCATAGCGCTCGGTGCGTTGCGAAGTAGATGATGCCTTTGATGGGATACAGGTACGACTTGCTCTTGGCAGCGTCGGCAACGAGACCTCTCGCCTTGTCGTAGTCCTCCTGCCTGTTACACGTTGGTCAGCGTTCGTCGGACGTTCATGGAAGTTCAGGGGTGGCACATACAGGACCTCCTGGGCTTTGGCCTGCACCGAGTTGGCCACTCGTCGGTTGCGGCTGTTGGAACCGGAAGCTTGCCCTTCGGCGACAGTCTGTTGGTCGGCCATGGTGATGAGCGATGTGCGGGGTCGATGTCGGGTTGCGGTTCTCGGGGTGGCGTTGATGTCGTAAAAAGAGATCGCGAGAGCAGCTGGGGAAAGTGACTGCTAGGAAAAAGTGGCATAGGCCGGCGGCCAGCTTTTATTTGGTCGTGGCAATCGCGATCTGGCTGTCGCGCAGCTAATGTACCTCAGCTGAGCTACCGGAGCTAGAGCTCCCTGGCGTGCCAGCCAGTGATGGCTCTATGACGTCGTGGTGTGGCTCAAGCTAGGCCTAGAACCTGCTATGTGCGAAGTGTGGCGTCCAAGGCTTGGCGTGCGCCAAACCAGAATACGCAGCTTCCAGGCGTGAAGGAGAAGTCCATTGTAGTAAACTCTTCATGCATCCGAAGACGAAGGAAATCATTTTTCCCCAATTATGTTCTTATTGAAGATCTCGGCAGCGAATTGGTACCCAGCATTGCCGGGTTGCTGTGCTGCTGCGCCACTACAGCCACATATTACGCCACATGGGGGGTGGTGACACGGCGATGGCATAGGGGTTTAAGGGGTTTAATTCATTTAGTCAAAGCCATCGTGAGTTTGTGACACGCCACCAAACATGCCCACGATCTATAGCCAACTCCCTTGCGCTCCATCACGACCATTACTCTTGACCACTGTCCGTGGTCTCTGTTGTCGTCGCCGTCGTCGTCCATCCCTGCCATCGTCATCCCCAAGCTTCTGTTCTCCGTGAGAGGGGTCTTGCCTCCTCCACGAAATCCATTCGTGGAGCTCACTCATTTCCAACGTTCCCACCGGCGTGGCCTAGCATTCTAAGGACATCTTGCACCTGATCGTCCGATAGACGTGCGACAGGTGCGGGCTCTCCTGGCACAACCGCGTCGAAGAATGCCTCTCCCAAGCGGTTGATGGCCTCATTCAGAGCAGCCGTCAGACGGGACACCTCGCCGATGGCCTCTATAACACGCGCGAATCGGTCTGGGTTAGCCATAGCAGCAGCGGGTGCCGGCGTTGCATGCCGAGAGACGGCGAGGGCGCCGGCAATACCGCCGGGGTCCAAGACGGCTGAACCAGCCGGGACGGACTCAGCCGGACCTGCGCTAGGTAGAACGGGATTCTGGCGACTGACGGGGCGAGGGATGGGGGCGGCTGCGGGGTTCGATGCGGAGGTCTTCGAAGAGACCCTGTCTTTGCCTGCCGAGCGAAAGGCCTTGAGTGTCTCGGCGGGGTACAGGGCGGACCGAGAGTAGTTCACGGTAGGCACGGAGCGTCGAGGACGAGTATCAGCCTCGCTGGGTAAGGAGCCGGCGCGGACGTCGTGTTCGTGGGCATCATCGCTGTCGCTATCATCGTCCTTATCATCGTTCTTCTCGAGACGGCTGTAGTAATTCTCGGTGCCAGACTGGACAGCTGCAAGGGCGCGCACTACAGCGCTGGTATCCTTCTTGAGAGTCAGCAAATGCGTTCACTTGGGTTGAGAAGAGACTTACGTCGGGGCTAATCTCCGCGTCGGGATGAAGCTGGCGCAACTCCAAGATTGCGCGACGACGAGCGATGACATGTTGGGCGCGGAGCCACTGCGACGCAGGGATCTAGCACTTGGTCAGTACGTGTGCTGGATGGCAATGTTGAAGGTGCTACTGACAATAAGGCACTTTCCCAACTTCACGCACCGCTCACACCTGTCTGGGCGGGGAGTCAGCAACAAGTGGCAAGAGCGGAAAGAGAGACCGACCTTCTCCAGAAGCTCCGCTGCATGTGAAATCAAGCTCCTGGCACTCTTGCCCGCGTTTGTTCTTGGATTTTCCGGCGTACCACTTCAAGCACCGGAGACACCAGCGAGTCTCGATATCGGTAGCAAGTGCAGGGCCAAAGTGTGATGAGACCATCACGTCGGAAGGCACAGGGTGTCTGGAAAGATGCTGCTATGTGGTGAGCAGAAGCGGAACGGCAAAAGAGGAGGGCCAGGAGGGAGAAGAGGATGGACGAAGCAGAAGAGGAGGGCAAGGAAGGTGAATAGGATGGACGAAGGAGAAGAAGATAGACGAGGACACCGGGGAGACCAAGCGAGGGTGGCTGCCTCGAGGCCGCAGGGTCGACTTGTTTTGGTTTTTTCGATATGATGCCTTGAAGGTGGGACAAAGGAGGGAAGCACACGTTCGGAACAAGCTGAGACCGGCAGCGACGAAAGACTCTTGAGAATACATACACTCTATTCGCGATTTGGTTCTCGGCGAGTACACCCAATTCATATAGCCCGTATGCCTAGCTAGGTACCGATCCTGACATTGGCGACAAGGAGTCAACGACGAAGTTGCTCCTCTGCTAGGTCCACTACCAGGCTGCCTGGTTCACCTTTATTTTCTCCGACAGTTCCACTCCACTGCCCGATCCGCAAGCCAGCGATTATTAACCATCTCTCTGTCTCAGCATTCGAAGCACCCCCAAAATCTGTTCGTCCCCTGATCTCTCAGGCGGGACACCTCCAGATGCCATGATAGCGAACACGGCCTCGCCCAGCCGAGTGTGCGCATCCTTCAGCTCCCCCGAAATCCTCGAAACCTCCCCGGCAGCCTCGCGAGCGGCGCCATCTGCGTGATGACCAGTCTGTCTCAGCAGTTGGGAAACGCCCGGCGCCTCGTTGTTCGGTACATTGGGGCCTAGTCCGAAGTACTGCAGAGCCGCGGTTGCAAAGCGCTTGTCGGCTTCGGGCTTGATGGCAGTGAGCCTGGCCACCTTCTTGACAGCATTGCTAGCAGCCTGGAGAAGTTGCTCGGTACCGTCAGGTACCGCAGGCGACCTCCCTTGAACTCGAGGGCCGACGCTGGCTCGGGGACGATTCTGCAGGTCATCATCAGCGTGCGTGTTCGCGCTGACTCGCTCTTGCTGGCCGTGTTCGTCGCGTACCGTCTCAGGCTCAGAAGCGTGGAAGTCGTCGTACAGAATGCTGGAGGCGTAACGGCGAGGGCGCTTTCGGCGTGGGGGAGCATCGTCTTCATCTTCAGAGTCTTCAACGTGCTCCGAATCGCGCCTCTCGCTGTCTTTATAGTATTCTCGGGTACGGTCTCTGACGATCTTGAAGTCGGCCTTCAGAGCCCGACGGTCCTGCGAGGCAATCGTTAGTTATAGCGACGTGCTAAGCAGCTCACAACAAGGGTACTTACTGCAGCACTAACGTCTCTCATCGGGTTCTTCTTTTCAAAATCGACCATGGCTCGACGGCGAGCAATGATTTCTCGGGCGAGCTTCCACACAGAATCCGGAATCTGGGAATGTTATCAGGAATTGTACCAGTAGGAGCCGAAGGTTCCTCACTGTCAGACACGTGTGCTTTGCTGTTGGGGGACATCGCGCACACTTTTCGTCGGGGCCTGCGAGGATGTGAGCTTGTGGCTGCTTCACGGAGACCCAGGGAGATCAGCGGCGCGCCTACCTCCGACTGCTCCTGAGCATGCGAAGTCGACGTCTTGACAGAACTGTCCACGGTTGCCCTTGAACTCGCCTGCATACCATCCCAAGCACCGGAGACACCAGCGAACTTCATCAGGCACGGCAGCAAGGGCCGCTTCGGAGACGGAAGTTTCGGGCATCGTGGACGTTGTGTGGTTGTCGGGGGAAATGGGTTTGCGAGACCCTCGGTGGCGGCCTGAGGAGTATGGGGTCGCGGGTAGGTAGCCGGCAGGCGCTCGTCCGGTGGGGCTCTCTGTGAAGTCCCAATTGGAAAGAACGGGAAAGAACGAAGTCCCAGTTGGGAGGAAGGATTGTTGTCGGCAGCCTCCAGACGAAGCTTCGAGAAGTTGGGTGCAGCGAGAGACTGGTAGCATCTCTCGAACCAGCGACCAGAAATTTCAGATAGAAAGCAAGAGATAAGCGTCAATGCGTTTTCTGAATCTGGCACATGCCTTTCTTGTTTGCTCATTCAGCACAGGCCAAACATGCGTGTGCAGCAGCTACCCGACCAACAAACAACCCCAGCACAAAGCTGTTGTCTTGCTGCTCTCCGTCTCACCTCTGGCCTGCTTTGGGACAGGGGAATAAATTAAGAATGCAGAGATATCGGGAAGTCTCACTTGGTCTATGGATCTTCTTCATTGAAATGATTAGGTATTCACATCCAACTAGGCCCTGTCAAGTCTACAGCAAACGACCTCTGCACCTGCGTCGACACCACCATACGCACTCCCATTGAAAATTGGGCTCGTCCGGTCTCGTACAGAGCATCGTAGTATATCAATTAATCAAAGCCAACCAGATTGCCTCCAAAAGATCGCCGTAGCTGCTCGACAGAGGCAGCCCGGTGATGCGCCGGCGATAAGTGGGTCCATCGGATCGGAGTCGGCGCCGACACGGAGAATTGGCCGGAAGGGACTCAAATGCGCATGATATGTGCTTTACGGTCCGAAAGTGCATCTTTAAAGACCAGGTCATACCCTATAACTAGCTAATTCTGGTTTTGACAGTGGTTCAACAGGCTGAATACATCACAGGGGCACTGGATTATGCGGATGGTCAGCATAAACGGGGACAACAGAGATGACAGCCATGCTAGTTATATTGTATTCCTCTCGTCAGCCAGAGGTGTTTGACACAGTATGAATGTTTCTATCACTTTGTACCCAGTCTCCTAACCCAGCCCGTTGTCTTGAAGAGTTCGTCTACCGCGACATACGAGCATCGGCACGTACCGCCCCGTAATGCTTCAAGAACCGGCCCCACATCGGCGCATAATCCTTTCTCACATGCATCGTCTCCGGGTCCTTCTGCTCTCTGACGCTTCTCGCAATGGGCCACAGTACTCGACTCGCGCCGTCCTCCCATCCAATCGGTCTTTCGCCACCGCGCGCGTCCTCGTACTCAGGCGCAGCGCTCATGTATCCGGGGTCCGCGGTGTTCATGGCCACCTTGTGCTTCTTCCAGGCCGTGGCCGCCTCGGTCTCGGTGATCATGTTGAGCCCGGCTTTGGACATGTTGGTGTGCACGTGGTGGCCCCTCTTGGCTGAACTGTTGCGGTCCGTCTCGAAGATGCCCTCTCTCGATGACACGTTGACGATGTGCCCGTCTTGCATGCCGGGCAACAGCTCGCGGATCAGGATGAGGGGCACGAAGGTGTTGACGCTGTGTGCTGTGATAACGTCTTCGTACGGGATGTCGGAGAGAGACTGGACCCAAGAAGACGGCCCTGGAGGCAAAGAGATTTGCGTATTCGACATAGGCGTCTCTATGACAGCGGAGTCCGTTAGCGACGATGCCTCAAGAAGTTTCATATCCTGGCCAGAAATCCCCGGCAGAGTCGCGCCACCACGAACCCGCGCGGTATATCCGCTGCGCACAACAACCTGGTTGACAGCATCTGGCGCCCCCGATTGCTCGAGTAGCTCCTTCTCTCGTGTAGTAGCGATCTGCTCCTTGTTGATAGGATCAGTAAGAGTCTGCGCGGCGTTGTTGATCAAGATGTCGAGCCTCCGGTCTTCCTTGCGCAGTATCACCTTCGTCGCCTCGACCAGTGCGAAGGCGTCTTTTGCCGCTCTGAAATCTGCCCCGACGATCCTGAGCCGGTCTTTCCAGTCCTCAAAGTCGAGCTCCTTTTGGTAGCGCGAGAAGGCGTCCTCCGGGTACCGCGACGAGGCGATGACGAATGCGCCGCAGCGGAGCAGGCGAAGAGCTGTATGGAAGCCCAAGTTGATGCGCGCGCCGGTCACTAGCGCCGTCTTTTGCAACAGCCAAAGGTGTCCCGGCATCGAATATGCTCTCTCGACTAGATTGAAATCGCCGCATGCAACGCACATCGATCCCAGTGTCTTGTGCCGCTGCTCCTGGCTGAGCGACCTGCTGCAGACATAACACAATTGTCGTTGCGGAATCTGGTTCTGGTATCTCTGAACATCTTCGCTTTTCAGCCCATCTGCGGCCTCCTTCTGCTGAGGCTTCTTGAGGCGATCCTTGATGGACTTGATCATGCTATTGTATCGCCACCCAGCTATTTGGCGGTCCCATGTTTGACCCTATCCCTCAGGCCAGATGCATCTGGCCACCTCTACAGCCCTTGTTGAGGGCCACTTGGGCATATAAAGGGCGGTGAGACTCGGGAGCCCTGCCGTCTCTGTTCCCTTTGACTGGTCGTGCTTTGACAGGTCGTGGTCGGCTTGCAGTTGCCTAGCCACCTCCTCCACGGGCGCGTTGTCGATGAAATCTCGAAAGTCGGATAGCTCAAGTAACATCTCTGTTTTCGGTGGTGTCGTCTTCCCGTAGGTATTCATGTCAATACCCCTCCGGGAACGGTTGTAGTATCTCGAAGGATACTTCTGAAAGTCTTCTGCCCAGGTGACGTTGTGGGATTCGATCCATTTGACGCAGCGCAGGAAAGAATCCAGCCATGCAATCTCCTTTGTGGTTGCGGGGAAGAAGTTTCCGTACTTCCTGGAATCTGTGCTGACCTTCCACCGATCCCTCGTGACTACCCGCTGGAAGTCAATATAGTCCTGTTCGTATACCGAAGACCATGCGCGAGGGAAGCTGCCCTCGTAGGTGTCTATGGAGTCGATGCCTTCCGCAGCTGTGCGAAAATCCTTTCGAAGGTCCGCAGGAATCATGGTGGCTATCTTCCTCTCCATCCTTTTGTCCTTGGACTCTTTGTCGTCCTCGTCCCTCGTCGGCAAACGCATATTCTCAAAGAACACGGAGAATATCCGAAAGCAGACGTCGTGAGGCACCAATACTGGATGATGATACATCATGTACGACTTGGACTTCTTCCACGTCCGAGCTCGGCCGCGGAGCTCTCTCGGGATATGTAGCGGGTTCTTTACGCCGTAGTATCCAGACTTCGAAGACATCAGATAACCTGGATACATTTCGAATAATTCGGCAAGATGCCGAAGCTCAGATGACCTGGCTTCTTTCAATCGCCGATGGCCGCTGAAAAGATGTGGCAGCAGCTCGATACACTCCTCCACGGTCTTCATACGTGACCCTTCAGGTCGCTCCTTGGGTACGCCGTCCGTGGGGTAGTAGTTCGACAGGTCTATATGGTCGGGAGTGAACTGGCACACGGCCCTGAGGCTGACGTTCCTTGAATTTCGCTGATTCCCGAAGAAGTTCTCGTCCCAGAGGATCGCGTTATTGAAGATGGTCTCGAGGTCTTTCTCGAGCTTCTCCATGAACTCCAACCCGGTGGTCTTTCTCTTCTTGAAGTCGTAGCACATATAGTTCATCTCTGGTAACCGAAAACGGCTGCTCACGACCCTCCGGTCAGTGATCAACAACGATAGCTGGTTGAAGGCCACCCAAAGCTTGGACAGGCGGCCGAGGTCCACATCTCGCAGGCTCGACCAGGCGGCGCTTCTACTGATCGCGGCCTTCAAAGCCGAGCCACCATCGTCAATACCGTTCTCGGCGGCAAGGAGATCAAGGACCCTGTCAAGAGGTAGGACGTCGATGATTTCCAGGACGAGCTCAACGGCAGTCCCCGAGAGGCGGCGAGCAGTGCGCGTTAAGCTGGGTGGGATGGGTTGGTTCATGTTGGACTGCATTTTGGACTGACTGTATGGTGAACGAATCTGCATGTGCACTGAAGCTACTGTAGCATAATAACTTGAACAAAATGAATTGGGCGCTGTTGGGCAGATTATTATAGTAGCCAGGCTTCGGAGATCTGTCTGTGACTCAGCGGTCGGTCGTAAGGGTCGTGGGTATATGGGGTATATGGCCATAAGGGTGTATCTAGTGACAAGCAGACAATTTCCAGAGCAAAGAGGTAACGACGACAGCAATAACAACCGACGGCGACGAAGATAAACATACACATACACAAGCCCACAAGGAAATGAGTCGCTCTAGCATGGGAGAACTAGGTGGTCTATTTCCTTGAGCGTGACCAAAGATTCAAAGTTGCGCCAGCAAAGGTTTCTAGGTAATGAGAGTGATGATTCTAAACGACTCCTCCCCTTCGCCGCCTCTATCCCTCGTTGGCCTTCTGCATCCCCAGTCTTCAATGTCGAATTGTGTAACGCTATGCCATTCGGCCTTCTTCACAGCTATACATAACATCCAATTTAACTAAACTATTGGATAGATGGTGTACTTTTGATGGCATAGATGGACAAACAGTTATTTTGCAAACCACAGCTTGCGACTACCCTACTGTCCATCTTCCAAACTAATTGAGGTTAAGCTCCACCTTCGTTATCTCCCTTGTTAGCACCCAACCCGCTCATTTCGTGGATGAATGCGTACCCTTATGAACAATTAACTCCTTCCGTCTTAGATTGAGCCCAAAATGAGTGTTCTGTTTTAAATTAGGTGATTTGATAGTAGGACCAAGCATGGGGATAGTAGGGTAAGTGAGATGATATGTTGCTTCAGCCTCCTTTTCGTTGATGCATCCTCTCCTGGAAGTTCTGTGCAAACCACACACCCTTGCGTCTCACCGCTTAAGCTTCGTCTAATTCATATTGATAATTCAAGTCTGGGTCACACTGCCGCGCATGATGAACATGCTCAAGAACTAACTTAACGAGTGCCAAAGACTCCTACTCTGAAAGACGCGCCTCAGTGATACCAGCCGCCAGGTATTCCTGAAGAAGGACGAACGGCGGGCCCTGCTGGGGCGATGGCTCCGGCAGATCTCCAACCCGAAATGCAGCCCAGATTCGTCCGTATTGACGTCCAAAACATGGCCGTTGGTCTTCTTCACGGTCCGAGAGTGTCCAATCATACTTGCTCCAAATGATGCAGGTTTTGTTGCTTGGCGCAGGCAAGTTGAGTTCCCTGACGATGCGATCAACCAGCTGAGCGGCCTTCCACCGGAACGTAATTGCGTCTGCGATATCCATTGTGCCTAACGATTCATTCGTCTGTATCGCACGCCGGAGCATTCCGCGCATGAGCGGTCCGAAGCCTCTGTCCCAGCTGCCAGGGCAGGTTTGCAGAAAGAGTGTCGCCATCGTCACCATACGGTCGTGGCACTTGGGGCAAGAAGCCGGGACCATTCTGGAATCTTCGTGGTCGAAGAAGTCTTTGCTAAGCCGTGGGTGGTCGCATTTTATCTCAACGAGGTCATTCATCGTCTCCGCTTCTGAGAACACCTCCGGGCTAGAGTCGTCTTGCGCATCCATGATGTAATGATGCCTTGATATAGTTGCGTGTCGTGAGTCGGGTTTAAACTGAACGACAGACTAACGAGTCTTGATAATTCATTTCTGTGAGAAGTTTTGCTACGTTGTCTCCAGTTTACTTTTCATCAATAGGAGAAAGCTGGCGGCCATCAATGCCGATCAAGTCACCCGGAGGGGCTGTGAACCACTGCATTTCTGAAGTCTATCTTTTCCACCGCACTGTTTCAAAGGCTCTCCCATTAAGTTTCTTCTCAAACTATGTTTCTATGAACTAAGGATTGTCTTGCCATTCTTGCTTGCTTGTACTGTATGGGCGGACATGGGACTCGTGGGGAGGACTATTTGTCTCTGTCATCCGCATTGTACAAACTTACCTCAATTTCTGCCCTGTGTTGTACTTGATATTTGTAGTACCCTTGGGCTCCCTTAGGCAATACGCACGATTCAATGACAATACTCGCCTCCCTAACAAGCTTTGCTCACTTGCAGTTTCGTCAATTTCTTAGTATGCCGCCCGAGCGACGCTGCTACAGCCCGAGTACTCCAAGTGAGGGCCATGTTTGGACACATTATGGCAGTCTACAGCACAAATTTGCGGGACTAAAACGATGCCGGATTGCTGACTCCATGACCTTGGTTGAATCAGACTTGACTTCCCTTGCGCAATAGTCAAATCCTTAGGCAACATTTCAAGCTCATCAGAGTTGCCATCTCCCTAGGTGTCTGCTGAGAGTACAGCAGCGGCCGCGTCGTAAGAATTCAACCATCACCAGACCGATTTCACATTCAATCCCGGTAGGGCCTACTCCCGCTGCTGACGGAAAGCCTCACCCGCAGACTCCACAGCAAAACAAATGCCAAGACATGACACATAATCGTCGTGTCATGATGTCTACGACAACCACAAGCAATATCTTCAAGCCGCCGATCACGTTTCGGGTGCGTCGCAATGCATGCGCGCCTTTCGCCCTCCGAAGAAGTCTAAGCGCCATTACGACCTTCCTTACCTTCCGGTACGGCCGGCAATGTCATCTGATGTTTCCGCAAGACACATCCACCAAGACAGGGCAGCCATCAAGAAGCAAGGAGCCAACGGCTTTAACGACAGAAGTTCTCTAGGGGTTCATGACGGCTTTCGTTTGGGTCTGGAACAAGGCTGTGGGGTGCCTTTGGGCAGGATCAGGCTGAAATGGTCAAGACTAATCCGCGTTGGACGGACCAAAGGGGAGGAAAGGGTTCTGTGTAACGGGGGGACAGGGGCTATCGTTTCTTTTCGAGCAGGCTGGGAGAAGGCGGCGCGACTGTCTCTCGCTCGCCTCGTCTTGCCAACCGCCGCCGGGGCGGCTTCGGCCGGAAAGTCCCAACAGCGAGAGATTCGACGGCCGAAAGATGGTGGCGAAAAGGAAACTATTGACGAGGCTGGACTATCACCTCTGTGGAGGTGAGCCGATTGTGATGTGTGTGGTCATACAATTCAGGCACAGCCGACAAGGACAGAAAAAAAAAAAAAAAGAACAAGCGAAGGGATATTTTCGTCTTCGTTCATGCTCATGTCGGTCTCTTCTTCGGTGGAATCTTTGGGCATGCAGAACACACCCTGGACCATCAACCCGTCAAGTCAGTCTCGGCCCTGCGAGAACAAGCCCATCAAATCTAATCTTTTCTTTCCCATTTTGACTTTATGTGTGTTTTCCTCATTGAAAAGGGGGGTGAAGGGTGTCGTCGTTTGTTGCGACTTGCCGCCCGGTATTGCCGCCAGCAGCCGTCGTCGCCGTGAAGATTACGGACTCCGGCCTTGCGCGCGCGCGGCAAGCGGGCCAAGGTGGACGAGAGATTGAGGGACAGATACAGGTATGAGTTGGCAGCGCAGATGACACGCCCCCCAACGGAGAGGGGACCACGTGCTCGTTGCTTTTCTGGAAACCTTCTCGATGGGACGGGGTTACATCGGGATTGGGGCCTGAATTGATGTCTGCCTTAACCATTGCTTTTTCCTGTTCCTCTTCTGGAGAGGGAACCAGAGAGAAAGAGAGAGTCAGGACTGAAGGGTGTAGGTTCCGTCATGGCTTGAAGACCGAAGCACTGTGAGAAGGGGACAACGGCCGGTGGAATTGAATGAAGACAGGTTTCTGACGCATGCGATGTCGTCAGACGGGTAGATGCAGCGGAGGATCGATACAGACTGGGCTCTGGAGGCGAACGAGCAATACCTACTTACGGACAGGACACACACTTTTCTCTCGGCGTGCCGTCTGATGTTACAGCGGGCCTGAATGGCTGTCTTGGTTTGATCTTCAGTTCATCCGATGTTGGTTGGGAACGCCGTTCCGAAGAATACGCGCTGCCCGGTCTCGTCTTTTCCCCTCTTCGTCTACTTACACAGCTACGGTAGCATTCTACCCCAAGTGGCATCCTCATCCTTTCGTCTTGGGTGTCGTTTTGCTAGCCGAGTCTTCAGAGATATTGCGAATGCAGGTAACCGGCGGTATTTCATGCGCAGCTGGTGTGGTTGATCTTGTGGTCCAGATCGACATGGGGGGTCTTTTTCTCTGTGTGGGCGCCGCGCGGACTTTCATGCGGCGTGCTGACGGGCTGCAGAGAGACGAGGCTTCTAACCAACCACACGATCTTACACAGTGCAGTCACCCCAATGCAAGCCGCCGAAAGCCACGTTTGGGGGCAGGCTACCACGCGCGTTGTAAATCTCCGGTTGTAGATTTGCTGGGTTGGAAGTGATGAAATCTCACATCGTCTCTCATCTGGTCATATTCCCGGCTCGTCGTCGACAAACAATGCGGCACGCGCCCGGGGTTTCCGATCGAGAAAAACCTCCGACGTGGGAAGAAGTTTTCCCATCGGCGGTAGCGAATTCCTCCGTGAGAAGTGACGAGGTTGAGGACACCCCCGGCACACGGGTGGGATGGACGTGATGGATGGACGGAGCATCGTACCCGCGGTGGGTTTTGCCGGCCGCGTGAAGATCGCGAGATCGCAAGATGCGAAGAGGAGGAGTTTGGTGGTGGGAACGCCCACCCAGCACCCAGTGCGTCAGCGAGACGAGAGAGCCACACACACGAACGCACAGATGCAGGAAAAGTGATCTGTCTCTCCCTCGGGGATGGGGTTCTTGTTCTTTGGGGGGAAAAGTAATCGGCAGACCCTTGTCAAACGACAGGGATGGTATCCCGGCGAAAGGGAGGGGAGCAGATCGAGAGGTGGACTCCGATCCTTGAATGTACCCAACCGCAGCACGCAAACATTGCTTTTTCCTTTCGCTTTTGCGAACACAAATCTTCTCTTCTTCTCTTTGGCTTGGAGGATTTTCCCTTTTGGCACCGCATGGGCAACTCACAGACTCCTTCAGAGGGAGGAATTTCTCTCTTACCCAAACAGGGTCACCGTTTCGGATCTTGGGCGGCCTGGGGCTGAACGAGACGTCTGGGCTCACACATGTCTGCTATCCCGTGACCTGAACCCGGGACGATCACCCTGCTCCATCGTAGAGAAGGGGGGCGGCAAATAGCGCCATCCGAGACTTTTAACCTTTGAGACAATTTCGCTTCTCGAGCGCACTTGTTGGCGCCGTGTCTGGGCTTGAGGCAGGCAAGGGATGATGAGGCTCTATGAGATGGCGTCGAGGGGCGGGGCGTTTGATGGTGCGCGAAAGTGTCCCAGCCATGCGGAGATCACGACTCGAACAGGAGTCAGGGCAAAGAGGTTTGAGAAGCTGCTGCGGGCCCTTTCGCTCGCGGCCGGCGACTCCCGTCGACGGCGTCGCTGCTAGAGGCATGTAGGGATATACCACAAGGATCGGGGAGGCCAGACGAGGTGGTTAGAGTTTGTGATAAGAAACGATGGAGAGAGGCAGATCGAAGTTTGGGATCGCAGCCCGTGGACGGGTAGTTGCAGCCGGGTAGATTTCGTTAGGGGCCGCGCCGTCCGCCCGTTCGATGGCTGAGATGACATCTGGCGGTGACAGCAGCCAGGAGTCATGGATGGGAGAAACGGGTATTCCGGGAGCGGGTACGTCCGTAGATGGCGCGTATTTGTTGCGTTTTTTGTCGACGGGATCATCTTTGGCGAGGACTTGATGTCTGTGGGCGAAACCCGCGGTTTCGAGGTTGCATGCGGTTGATCCCGTCCGGCTTACGAGAGGTGGAATAAGCAAACGGCCGGGGGGGGGGGGGGGGGGGGGGGGTTGAAGTGAGGGAAGGGGAAGGGGGAGAAAGAAACAAAGACTTTGACTGATGGCAGAAACTCAAAAGACGTTGAAGGCGTGGCATTTCTTGACTGACATGTTCGAGTCGTACGTAACGCAACGGCACGCCCACCTGTCCCGGGAACGATCCACATGGACCACACGGGATGACACGGGAGGGCGAATCGAGAAGCGGTGAAACCGAGACGAGGGTGCGAAGGATGAATAGAGTACCGCTTCCAGACTTTCTTTCTGTGGAAGAACGAGAGGAATCGAGATTTGCTGTGTTTGGAAGTGTCGAAGGGTTCGCTTGCTCTCTGCTCAGGGGCCGGGGTTCACGGGGAAGGACGCGGAGCATGGGGTCGTGGTCGGCAGTGGTACACGTGTTTGGCGGTAGGGCAGCGCAGGCTTCGTTTTCTGGCGAGGAATCCAGCACTATGTCGCAATGGGCCGCCATTGACGGCCTTCCTTGCGTCTTGGAAAGCGTTTTGGCAGAGACGAATCTTTGACTTATCGCCGGGGGAGGGATCATGGGATGCCCGCGGAATGGCCATCCTTGCTCCCGAGGACCCTTACTGCTCTTGGCGGTGTTCGCCATCGTGTTTCCCCCTTGCCGAATCGCTTGCCTGTTTGAGACGGAGGATGAGAGATATCGAGAGATGAGGAAGCCTGGGAGGAATCATAACTTGAGGGTGACGGAGTGTGGGATGAGCCGGAGAACGATGTAGATTGAGAGGTGGTGATGCTTCATGCCCGGCTTCGGTCAGTGACACCCACCATGAGGTCAAGAGGAAACCGGTGAGCACCTCACATCCATGCGGCCAAGAGACCGCCACCATTTTTTGATTATTCTATCTAACTACCTACCTAAGCTATGGCTATGGGCGACCTACGGACGGCTTACACCAAGACCTGTTAACCGGGACATCTCCTATGCAACCACCCGCAGACTCCAACCAACCAGCCCCTCCTCCACAACACCACCTTCCCCAAACCATCCCCTTTGCCGAAAAAACGATATCAGATACGATGATTAAACCTTGTAAGTGAGAGCCTCGCGCACTAGCCGAGCGATTAAAACCTTTCCACCGGGTAAAGAAGGGAAAGCAAGCCAGATCCTCCCAAGATACCGCAACGGGTACCCGCGCTGGTCCCAGCCCAAAACATTACATCCTCCTCTTGATGCATGTTCCTAAACAAGATGTTCTCCGATCCCGTGCACCACTCCCGCTAGTCTCCCCCCTTCCCCACACAGTCCCGATTGCCTTCCCCTCAAGACACAGACGAAGCCCGTCGCCGCATGCCGTCAGGCCGATGCGTCTTGACGCACCCCTCGCACCCAGGACTGAACACGTCGGGCAGCCTCTCGAACAGGTCGGCGCGGTAGACGTACCACTCGCGATAAAACTTCCACTCCTCGAGGAACTCGGCCCAGTAGACGAGCCGCTCGACCAGCCAGCTGTCGCGCAGGCGGTCGCGGACCCACTCGGCCGACTTCTCCTCGCGGCCGGCGTACGTGCGGAGCACCTCCGGGCGGAGATCCGCGGCGCGCTCGGCCGTGTGGTAGACGAACTCGGCCCGGCGCCCGCGCGCGGTGAAGTAGGGCACCGAGCCCCACTCCACCACGGCGCGGGAGCCCGTCAGCGAGACCACGCGCACTGTGCAGCAGATGCACTTCGCCTGCGCGAGGAAGTCGCGGAGCACGGTCGAGGCTTTGGGGGTGCTGGTCCGAGGGTGGAGCTGCATGGTTGCTTGCTGCGCCGTTGGTGGTGCTGCTGGTGATGCGATGCGATGCGATGCGATGCTACTGTTGGCGTTGCCGCCGTGGACGATGGCTTGGAGGAGCTGCGGGAAGCGGCATCGTTAGTCTGGCCGGCTGCCTGCGTCGACGACGGTAGGATGATTGTGGGATATCAGAGTATGCGGTGTAGGAAAAGGCAAGGCTCACGAGGGTGTTGTCGATGGTCTGGCGTCATCAACACGATCGTATCCAGATTCGTCCGTGAACTTGGCAAAGGGGTACGGATACTGTGTACTGCGGTACAGAACACGCGAGCGAGCGAATGTATCTCAAAGTGTCCAATCCAAGACCGGTTTGTTCTTTTTCCTTTCTCCCGTCCCTCTCGTTGCTTTCCCTTTCCCCCTTCAGGCCTGACGAGCTCCGATCCCAATCCCAAATCTCGACCACGCGAGGATCCTGACTGCTGGTTCGCTCTAGGCTGGCTGCGGACTAAGGCTGGCCTTGCAGCGGAAGCGCGACGGGAGGAGCAAATCCTTGACACGAGAGGAGAAGCTGGATGTGGTTTGTTGTCTTTGATCCAAAGGGAGAGGACGGACGGCGGCGGATGGGCGAGGCTAAGGTCGGAGGGACGGAACCCATGCTTTCCCATGCAAGGATCGGGAAGCCCAAGTCAATTGTTCATTTATAGGGGCCTCTTTTTGCTTCTCCCTATGGCTATTCTCGTTACCCCAGCTCTGGCTCTGCATGCCTTGCTTCCCCATGATGTCTCACTCGCCTTGGCAGCGAGGCCCTGGTTCCTCTGGCGGGGCCCGCAATGATGCAGTCCCTCATCTGGGTGGCTTTATTCTTTATTTTTCTGAGCCGTCATAATGATGAAGGAGGGTGGCATGCGTGTCTTGAAGACTTTGTAGCAAGAGCCGAGGAACCAGACAGACAGAGAGCCAGGAAAAACGAAAAATCGGAGAGAGCAAGGAGCCTGGTGGTGGTGGTGTCGTCCCCTCGCTTCATGCTATCGTTGCCACGGAATGCTTTCTTTTTCCGCCCCGTCTCTGTGGACACCCATTTGCGAGAATAAAAAAAAAAAGGTAGAGAGAAAGCGACAATTTGTGCCAATATCACTCTCCCAGGCTTCTTCTTAGCCTGTCTGCTCGAGCTGCCATCCCGGGTTCGAAGTCAGAGAAGAGACCGGGGTGGCATACCCGGGCGATCGCCCGCCCCAATCGCGCGGAACCCCATCTGCGGACGCAATGGCGCTATCACATCTCAGAACGCACGACGCATGACAGCGCCACGCCAGGATTTCCCGCAGTGCATTCTGCTGCTGCTCGCCCGTCTCTTGCTGCACCTCTCTCTCTGTCTCTCTCACTGTGTGTGTGTGTGTGTCTCCGACTCAGTGAGATGGAGGGCCATCAAATGGCAACCTCCGTCTGGCTAGTCGAAGCGAAACTGCCCCTCATCCCTTCATCTCGCAGTCCGATCTGTCTAGACCTTGGAGGAGCAGCATCCTATCTTCGGGAATATTACCATGCAGGCAGAACAACAACCGGCTGATTTCCTCAGACTGGATTGATTGATCGATTGATTGGTAACCCGTCGCGCGACCACACACCGCACCGCACTGTCATCGCTGGTCTGATATTCGCTGGGATGTCCGTCTTCCGAGGAAGCATAGCGCCGAGTTGCGTGCAGGGGTGGACGACGGCCTCGGCCAACAAGACTGGTCCCGGCTTGGGGTTCAAAATGCTCATCGTATCCCCCTTCCCCTCCAAGCGTCACTCGTGAGCAGCAAACATTCTTTCTTTTCCCCCCGAAAGCCACTTAGCAAAGGGGCCGCCTAGAGTCGGGGTGGTCGAGAAAGAAGAGGGTACTTCTGACTCGGCCTCTGCTTTCTGCTGTTCCATTCTCCATTCCAGCCCCCCGTCGTCTCTCGGTGACCAAACGATAGACGGCGGCCACGAATGAGCGAGACCGCGCTCGAAGACGAGCCTGGGCCAGGGCAACGCTGATTTCTTTTGGCAGACTTTCGTTTTTTCTTCGTCTTTTCTCTCCCGCCCACCGCCAAATGACATAGGTAATATTATTCCCATTTTCTTTTGGCTTGAAACAGGGCTGGCTTCCACACGAAAACATCCACCCTCTGTTCCCTTGATAATCTGTTCCGTTCGGTTATTCACACACAAAATTACAAGGAAAAACAACGCAACATCTTACCTTTCCAAAAGAAACCATTCCGGATATGCCCAAAGTCCACATCCTACCCTCCACCCCCCCTTCCCCTACACACCCCCCGGTCTTTCTATCTGGGAAACACCTTGGCGGGCGCATCGAGACTCAGCCGGGGGTGGGATGAGAGAGGGAAGGGATAGAAACGTGCGTGGGGATCATCTCTCACACGGCACTACACTACCCATCCCCCATGTCGCCGGCTCTCGCTCGCAAGTGTCCCCATCGTAAAAAGAAGGTCGGTGCTGCAGCCACTTGGGCTTAAGATCTTACATATACCCGCTCGTCGAACCAGCACCTCGGGACGTCGGACGTCTCCTGACAGGCTACTCCTCTCACCGGTATCTGTCGCCCCTTGCACTTGCCTTGACCGAGTTGTCATGCCAAGTCCCCATCTTTTCTCAGTCTAAATCGACTTCACACACACAATCACACTCAACGACGCACCTGTTGCTGTACGTCTGACAAGCCCGACGTTGGGTTGGGAGTCTGTTGCTGACAGGAAACCCCATAGCAAACAAACCCGTTTATCCCGCCATCCGCCGTCTCCATTATTTCGTCTAGCGGCCCCTCCCTCGTGCGGTATCAAAACCCAGGTTTTCTCGCAAGCCCGCGCCAACCCGCCCTCCAAATCAGCTCCAAGCCAACATGTGCGAGTGGTACCGCCGCAACTACGCCTGCGGGCACCACTTCACGGGCGCCTCCGAGTGGTGCTACCGCTACAGCCAGACGCAGAAGCGTTGCAAGGTCGTCGTGACGCAGGTCGACTACGACTCTTCGGTCTGCAAGAGCTGCATGAAGAAGGGCCACAAGACGGAGGTGCCGTGGGAGCACATGATTGACCGGACCAAGTACGATCCCAGCCGGGACGAGTGAAGATGAATGCCCCTCAATTTTCTCTTCATTAACGACCTTTTGGGGATTGGTGGGATATGCAACAACGACAACATCTTGAACGACAACGGAATATTCAGCAACCGCCGTAATGACGGCACCAAACCGCAAGAAAGCCCTGACACGGAAAGGAATCAGGCACACCAAAACAATACCCCCTCCTTAATGAATCGCCTTCCAAACGGCGTGGGTTCTCTTTTTTTTCTCATCATGGGCGAGACGGATCTTCTCCCCGCAGCGGCGTTGGGCAAAACGCATCGGTATCGTGTAGGTAGCCGCGGACATGGCTTACTAGAGCATCAGGGTTCGGCGCACCTTATACCCATTTGATTTTTCGGTTCCTGTTCAGGAGTCAGTCTGCGTTTCTGGTTTTTTCTCTTTCAATTTTCACAACGGTCTGTTATTTCTTGTTTTTCTTTCGGTTTCTTTCCCATTGGGGATTTTGGAGTCTAGGAAGCGGGGTCTTCGCACCAAAAAAAAAGTGTACTTTACCAGTCTGTTGATGATTTACCCCTCGGATCGGTTGAACCGTCCACACACTCAATGGAAGCCAGTGTTCTACTGCCTTGTCAACATGCTGTTTCGGACTTTGTGAGGCTCTCGTGTCTGTGTTTCCGACATCGGCGGTGTGCTGTGCCTGCCCCCTCGTGTTTCCAGGGTCGATCAACGCCGTGATCCAGCGAGGAATGCGCCGGTGTGGGATCTCAGACACGAGCCTGCCGGAGCTCGACACTCAGCCACTCGCATCCCATGCCGAGCCGGGGAAGGTCAGATGGCATCCCATGACGAGCTTTCCGTTCCACTTGGGGCGGGGGACGATGCGTGGATCTCACGCGCGACGGTCCAGCTGCATCATGTGCATGTGCGTGGGCGGGAAGGTCACGACACAGGCACGATGCTAGGCCGTTTGTGGGAGCTGCTAGGAGGTGAGACAAGATTGACGTGAGCCGCGATGCACGATGGTGCCCACGAGAAATACAAGTCTAGCTGAGACACGCATGGCGGAAGGCTTGATAGCTGAAGGCGAGGGGCGTTGTTGTGATCGGGCTTCACGTTCTTCGGGATGGGAGTATCAGTGGCTGGGGTTGCTGGGCCGTCGAGGCACCCGTTTGGTCGCTGGTGGGGTCGCGGGCTGGGACAGAATCTCATGTTACGTTAGGGTGAGCTGGAATTGAGGTAGCAGCGGCTGGCCTGGCCTCTCCGGAGATACTGACGTTTGGTGGACGGTGTTCGAGGTAGGACGGGATGTTGGCTTAACGTCGGGGGTGCACGGACGACGCCGGAGGTCAGCTCCGGGCTCCGGACACATGGCGGCGGCCCCCGGGCCCTCTTCCGGAAGGGAGAAGGTTTCGGGTGCCCTGCGTGGCCTCCGCAGATTACAACGGCATTCGAGGGACGAGTCTGTCGGTCTCAAGTCCACATGGTTGACTTGTTGGATGGAAGACTTTCGCTATAAAGAAGCCGTTTCTTGGCAATACTCGGCTCCCTCGAGGTCAATCTTATTCGACGTCCACTTGACCTCTGTTCGAAACAGAGACAACCCTCTCGAAATACATGAAGGTTATCGCTCTCAGCTCTGATCAGAACGTGAGAATAGGCATTGGCTTCTTTTTGAAGTATGATTTGAGTTGGCATCAGTTTTGACCACACGCATACAGGAACCAGTACAGAAACAGCGACATGCACTTGCAACAACTGCCGCCAAACAGTCGCCAGTGCTCTACTCCATTGATTATTATTAACCACAAAATCAAGTTCTCGAAGATGAACTAAAGTCTCGAGTAGACCGTCTTTCATCAATCAGTTTGGCAAAAACCGGACCAAGGCTCCGGCGTGACACCGGCGGCCCAAAAACGGCGCAACTCCCCACCACCCGCTGAGTCCTCCACTTCAACAGCACCACCTGCCTTTCTGAATGGCCCGTCGCCGCAGTCGGCCACTCAATCGCGACACCACCAAAGTGACCAAACCTCTTTCTCCCCCACGCAGAAAAGTTACCTAGCCGTATCCACTCTTTTAGCAGACCATTAACTAATCAAGGATGAGCATGCTCTTGTCCTGCCAAATCACGCTTCCCGAATCTGATTAGCTGAGGGCCTCGGCCAAGGTTCCCAGGTTCATTTTGCTGTCGCCGTCGCGGTTGAACGTCGCCCGGCGCAAGGATTTTTTTTCGCGCGCAAATCTCGCCTCTGTCCTCGCTCACGCCACGAACCGAGCCGTCTTTAAAATTTCGCTCTCGTTGCATTGCTTTTTCCAATCCTCCGTCACGGACGAATCGCATCATTTGCGTCATTTCTGCAAACTCCAAGTAGCTCAGCAAGAACAGAAGACGACAAGCATTCTTTGCGACAGACAGCAATCATGGGACAGCCATCCTTCGCGGCATCGAATGCCATCATCTACGTCACTTATGGACTCTTCCTGTATGAATCAAAGTCCCACACATTGGGCAACCTTTCATGAACCCTTTCGAACGCTCTCATCGGGGAAAGAACCTTTCGCTGACCACGCGCGCAGGATCACGGGAACTGCCATTGCGTGGAAGTTCCGCAACCAGTCCAAGGGAGAGTTCCTTTCTGGTAACAGGACTCAGACGGGTCAGAAATCCCCTCACAATCTCGTGACGGCATCTACGAGGCTGCGTTTGCGCCGCCGTTTCTAAATTTTGCGAGCTCGTCTCGCCTCACTTGACACCACCCGACTAACCTCTTCCTCCCCGCAGCCTTCCCCCTGGCCCTCAACTTCATCGCCTCTGGTGAGTGAGGAAGACGCGAGAGCGCTTCTCCGGCCCGAATCATTCTCTTGAGAACAAGAGAGCGGCAGAACGGCAGCAGAACGGCAGCAGCAGCACCAGCTAGAACCACGAATCCAACCCAGCGGAAGCCATGCGCGCAGAGACGACAGACTTGACATGAGAGGGCGCGACATCGCTCCTCATGCCCCCAGAGTATTCATGAGACGAGCAAGATCCAGGGTGCCACATCCGACGAAACTGACAGGCAGGTTCGTAACCCAAAGATCAATAACAGTCCTCGCGGGCACCTCCCTCTCTTCGGTTTGGCCTGGCGGACTTGTCCCCCCCTACTCCGTCCATCATCCACCTTGGCCTGGAACACCGCAGTCGAGGAACCAAGTCCCCAGACCGGCCGAAGAGCGGGCGGGACCCCGAGGATGCGGCTCACTACGGGCGCGGATTTGAACCGGGCGGCGCCGGCATCCACCCTCTCACCCCCGAGAGGAGATGCCCGCCCCCGGGGAAGTGAAGCTGAGATTGTACCGTAATTACTCGATCAAGTTAATGCTTGCGTGGGAAACGTGCTGCCGCTCCAATATCTCTCCCCCCTCCTCCCCCCTTCTCGTGTGCGTTGACAAAAAACTAACCACCCCAGCCCTCGGCTCCGGCATCCTCTTCTCCTACCCGGAGCTCGCCACCATCACCGGCGTCCAGGGCGTCGTCGTCTACGCCCTCTCCTCCTCCCTCCCTCTCCTCATCTTCGCCGTCCTCGGCCCCATCATCCGCCGCAAGACTCCCGAGGGCTTCGTCCTGACGGCCTGGACCCGCCAGCGCTACGGCACCATCGCCATGCTGTACCTCAGCTTCATGACCCTCGTCACGCTATTCCTCTACATGGTCGCTGAGCTCTCCGCCATTGGCCAGGTCGTCAACGCCCTGACAAGCCTCGATGGCCTCCCCGTCATGATTGTCCAATGCGTCATCACCACCATCTACACCTGTACCTACCCCCCATCCTCTCAATCTCCCATCCTTCCACTAACATCCCTCAGCACTCGGCGGCTTCAAAATCTCCTTCATCACAGACAACCTCCAGGGCGCCATGGTCGTCTGCCTCATCATCATCGTCGCAATCACAATGGGCGTAAAAACCGAGATCGACACCTCCCTCATCGACACCTCCGGCCTGCTCAAGCCCACCCTCCTCGGCTGGCAGCTCCTCTACATCCTGCCCATCTGCATCCTCACAAACGACTTCTTCCTCTCCGGCTTCTGGCTGCGCACCTTCGCCTCCAAGACCGACCGCGACCTGCGCATCGGCGTCTCCATCGCCGTCGCCGTCATCCTCTGCGTCCTCACAATGGTCGGCGTCACCGGCCTCGTCGCCGCCTGGTCCGGCGCCCTGCCCCTCGACCAGATCGCCGACTCGGGCTCCGTCGCCTTCTTCCTGCTGCTGCAGCAGCTCCCCGCCTGGGTCGTCGGTATTGTTCTTGTTATGGTCTGCACCCTCTCCACCGCCGCCTTCGACTCGCTCCAGTCCGCCATGGTCTCCTCCGCCTCCAACGACCTCTTCCGCAACCGCCTCAACATCTGGTGGATCCGCGCCGGCGTCGTGCTCATCATCGTCCCCACCGTCGTCATCGCCCTCAAGGCGCCCTCGGTCCTGCAGATCTACCTCATCTCCGACCTCGTCTCCGCCTCCGTTATCCCCGTCCTCGTCTTCGGGCTCGTCGACCGCTTCTATTGGTGGCGCGGCTTCGAGGTCGTCGTCGGCGGCCTGGGCGGTATTCTCACCGTCTTCCTGTTCGGTCTGGTGTTTTACGAGGGCGACGCGCAGAAGGCGGCGAATTTGCTGATTATTTCAGAGGGTTTGTATGCTGACGACTGGAGCGTGTTTGGCGCCTTCGTCGCCGCCCCCGTGGGCAGTTTCCTCTGGGGCTTCGGCGCGCTCGGCGTGCGGCTTGGGTTCCAGTACGTGATGGCCAAGAAGAGCGGCCGCCGCTTCGACGCGCTTGACCGGCCTGTCGGTCCTGGCTTCACCCCTGACGCGGATGGCGTGCCGCATACCGTCTCGCGTGAGGAGTACACCGACGTCACGTCCGATGTTGAGATTGTCAAGCCCGCTGGCAAGTTCTTCTAAACTTTTGACCAAAGCCAGCGAACATGTCGTCTCAGGACGCAAACATATATAGGGGGACGAGGTAGGGGGAGATTTTAATTCTGTATTTCGTGGTTGGAGGATTTCATTCCGCTCCAATGCAACCGCGGCCATTTTCCAGCCAAGATAATCAGACACATATAATACACTCATTACATGTTTTTTGCTCCTCATCCACACATTCCCTCCCGCCGTGACACCCATCTTACGCCTTGAAGCCGCGCCTCCTCTCAAACTCCGCCGCCTCCATCGCCGCGACCTGCGTCTCCTCAGCCTTCCAGCGCTCCATCGTCGTGACCTTCGTGTTGCCCCACACAATCCACTTGCCGGGCTTGTACGTCTGGGGGTCCAGGCTGCGCGACAGCACGAGGTACTCGTTCAGCTTCTCCACGCGCGTGCTGCTCGGCACGGGCTTGCCCGTCTGCTTGTCGACGCGGCCGACCCTCTGGCTGCTGACGATGCCGACGACGGCCTGCTGCAGCAGCGGCGACTTGCCCACGGGCGGCAGCATCGCGAGGCGGTGGCTGAGCAGCTTCGGGCGCCCGTCGTACGCGAGCAGCTCCCAGGTGAGCTTGTGCGTGGTCTTGCGGCGCGAGATGGTGGCCGAGAGCGTCTCGTAGAGGTGCGGCACGCAGATCTGGCGGAGGGTGGTCTTGTCGCCGGCGGCGATGGCCTCGGCGAGCTGCTGGTGCAGGGCCTTGGCGGTCGGCACGATGGAGGAGGCCTGGAACTGCGCGCGGGGCCGTTTCCAGAACTTGGGCATCGATTGGAGCTTCAGGCCGGCGAAGACCATGAGGTCCTTGGCAAGTTGCTTGAAGCGGGCGACGAGGTATGGGTAGTAGGGCTTCGGGGTGCTGGCGAGGGGGAGGGGGACGAAGGTGCCTGTCGACCCGTGGTGGTTAGCTGGGGAATGCAGTGTTATACCGGAGCGTACGGTGACATACCAGGGAGCAGCATGTTCGCCATGTTCTGCTGTTGCTGCTGCTTCTCCATGTTCCTGGCGGAGAACTGAGCAGAAGCCTTTTTGTCCTGGGCGGACATGGCCTTGCTCATCATTCGCATGTCGGCGGAGGGGGGTTTGGCGCCGGCGTAGCCCCTCGTCGTCGCAGGTATCCTCCTCGCCGTGGTCGGGAACGAAGCGCGGAACAAGGTCTGGGGACGCATGGCAGCTGATCGGCCCAGGTCGAGCAACGGCCTCGCGGCGCGGTATACTGTGTTGCTGCTCATCGTTGTCGTGCGGGCGAGAGCGATGGCCTGACGTTCCCGGGGCAGAACACTGCGGCTGGCGATCACCAAAAATCTCCAATTGACGAAAAAAAGATTGGTCCAAGCTTTCGGGACGTCGTTTTTTCTCGAACGGCCCATCGGTGTGGCGCAGGCAGCTTGTGGCGTGAATGAACGCCACAGGTGTGGCGTATGCCGGCCAATGAGCACAGCTTCAATGGACGTGCTCGCGGTTGTGGGCCGTTTTATCGTTATTTCTGTTTCTCTTGGAGGGATTGACTGGAATGACGACGGAAGACGTGGACGGTGGGTTAGGGGATCCGCCGCCAACGTAAGGAACGGGGCATCCAAGGCGGGACCGGCTGTAGGGACCCTGCTGGGCTGTGGTCGACATTAATTGCTTCAGCTCAGGGACTTGGGGTTGAACGAGATGCTGTGTCAAGTTGATGCTTTTTGTGCTTTGCGCCTTCAGGTGTGATACGCGACAACTGGGGTATCTTGAGTAGCCAGAGCCGGATGTAAACATTGACTGACCTGGTGAAAGCCTCCAAAAAGGCTGCTGTTTTCCCATGTCTGTGATCTCGTGAGATGTTGATAAGAAGCTTCGTTGCTTCCATACACGAAAGCTACAGTTCTGTGGATAACTCGGCCAAGCTCGTGTTACTCGCAAGACGGCAACCGACATTCTCGCTTGCCTCACGGGAACTCTCTGCCCCCTCGCACTGCCAGTGAAGCTGCGTTTGGGCTGACCGTTTACGCGTTTGAGAGATTGGGCACTCATGCGGATGCGGCGCTCCCAGAACTCCACGAACCTGTCCGTCCACAGCTTAAACCATCCAATTGCCATCAACCACCGTACCCTTACACTCTCTCCTCTGACACCATCCCCAAAAGACTATCCAGACACACCGTATCCAGTCACTTGATAACAAAAGACCAGCCCAATGCAGAAGGTGGTGCAGGCATCCCAAGGTTCCATCCGCAGCCAATGACACAATTTGCAAAGAACGCCCGCTGGCAAAATGGCAATAATCCCACATGCACACACAAATAATCTTTCAAGGTTCTGCAGCAGTATCCCGTCGTATCGTATCGCATCGACGGTGCCTGGGTATTTCCGCAACTGAAACCACAGACGCAATTGCGGGCACGCGACCCCCATCCCCATCCAGGGTTCCCGTCATCACTTCACTTTCCCGCAGGAAAAAAAGTGCCCGCCCGCTGGCTGCCCCAAATCTCCAAAACGTCAATCCGTCCGCCGCCCAAAACCCCCCCGGGCGCCGTCGTCGTCAGGTCCGAGAAAAAAAGAAAAGGACAGCTACCCAATTTCGAAGAAAGTCAAAGCTCCCGGGAGCTCTATCACCTACCCTAACGGTACCACCACCACCACCGCCAAGCCGGCACCCGAACAACCATCCGTCAGACAAACGCACCGCGGCCAAGTCCGCCGTCCCCTCCTTCCTTCTTCCAAGCTCAAAACCCCCCAGCCACGATAACCTCTTCTTCCTCCTCCTCTCCTCGCCTCCATCTGTATCCTTATCCATACAAAACGAACCACCAATCCCCCAAATCGCCACATGCCACACTCCTCAGAATCCTCCTCCCATATGGCCACCAGCCCCCGACGACAAACCTAAATGGCCCCTCCCGGCCCCCGACGCCCCTCCACGACCTCCTCCCAAAACGGCCACCCTCCTCACCACCACCGCGACGCCCCCTCCTACCCCAGCGGCACCGACGACATCGACCTCCCGCCGCCCTACGCGAATACCCACAACGCAGACCACATTTCCTCCTCCCTCCTCGAGCCCCGCATCGCCGTCGTCCTCAACGTCCCCAAGGCCTGGCGCCCCTGGCTCTTCGCCTGCCGCCTGCTCTCCATCGGCCCGCACATCTTCTGGGCCCTCTCCCCCGCCGTCACCCTCCTCGTCCAGATCATCCCCGTCGCCGTCCCCGGCGGGAAGAAGGCCGCTGCGAACCTCGCCGCCGCGGGACTCGGGAATGCCGCCGCAGCTGCTGCTGCCGCCGGGGCCGCGGCCACGGGAGGGCTAAGCTATGCCGGAGGAGGAGTTGGTGGAGGGGCGGGAGCTTGTCCGCCGAGCAATTGGCCCCCGGCGCACCCCGCGATACCGTTTCCCTGGACGGAGATGTCCCTGGGTCTGATGTGGGTGCGTAGTACAACAGATCAAACATGTAGTTTGGGGAAAGCTAGCTGACAGCTTGGTAGTGCGGCGCATCGGCCTATCTCTCCTTCTTCTTCATCGACTGCCTCATGTCCCGCTGGTTCGTACCCTCTCCCAGCTTGGGAAGCTATAACAGCTAACGCGCTCGACAGGTTGATCAACTACACCCCCTCAGCAACCATAATCCGCATCCTCACAATGAACGCCACAAATGCCTTCCTCACGGAGCGAATCCTCACCTTCTCAGGCGGCTTCGAGGACCCGAGGCTCTTACTCCCGGGATGGGTCACAATCGCAACAGTGAGTCCCAGCCCTCCTTCTGTCTACCCTTCCTCACTAACACATATTTCTCCACGACCAGACCCTGACGATAGCCTACCACATCACCCAGCGCAGCATAAACATCAAAAAGGAAACCTCCACCTCGATAAACATCTTCTCCATCGCAAGCTTCATCAGCATGGTCTCCCTGCTCGCGCACCTCCACTACAACGGCTCAGACTACCCCGAGAAGCCCTTCGAGTCGCTCGCCCGCCTACTGCTCGAGCTCGCGCGGAACGTCGTGGGCGACGGCATCATACCCGCGTCCTTCGACTCATCCTCCACCGCGCGGACAGAGCTGTGACGCACGACGTATTTGCAGGCGAAAAAAAGACGAAGTGAAGGCACATAAGAATACAGAATCATACAATCATCACATTCGGATGTTGGAGAGTGGTCAAAGATACGGGGGCATGGGAACAGCGATGTTTTTGAATGTTTTCGTCTTTTTGTACGGATGGATGGGATGCCCTTTTTGGTTTGAGAAACATAGATACCCACGATCAAGGAATAATTGCGCTGGTTAATGATGGGAAATGTCAATATTGTGGTGGGCGCATGGCTTCACGGTATCTATCTCTAGTGACTGACGTCTTTTCTGTCGATCTCGAAAAAGTATCCGCGAGTCACGGTTGGGCAAATTGAGTTTACGTTGGGTGCAGTCATACGCAACGTTATCTAAACCTTGCAGGCTTCTGGAACGATGCAGCGTGTTGGGTTATCCGGGTTAGCCGTAGGTCACGAAAATGCAAAATCAGCAGGTGTGACGAAGGTGTCAATTTCTAAGACTGTAATCTCTGGGCTGCCCGACTATCAATGGAAGTACGGCAAACCCCAAAAGATATCTCGATATCTGACTTATCATCATCGCGTCGGAGAAGACGCAAGTCGCCCTAAACCATCACGCCGATAACCTCTTCCGTCGGAGGGATGGTATACCGTCCTACTACGTCGATATCGGGCGCCACACTGCGCGGCGGGAGACTGCCAGGTTATTCATGCCTAACACTCCTCGAACCCGGACGTCAGCTCCGCAGACACATGCTGTGGTGCTGTGCAGGAGCGGCGGCGACCTGCGGCGGGCTTAGAAGCCGTGGACCTTAATGGTCTTGGCATCAAGTCCGAGACCCTCCTTCTTGTTGATGAGGAATTCCTGGACGACCTTGCGCTGGTCACCCTGGAGCTGGATGACCTCGCCCATCTCGCTGTCCGCTACGATGGTGCCATTGCAAGCTGGGTTGGGTTAGCTTGGTTGGGAATGAGAAGGCGGGGTAGCTAGCTTACCGAATTGCTTCTTGATGACCTTGAGAATCTTCTTCTGGTCGAATTTCTTTGGAAGACCCTGAACGGTGGTCAGAGTCTTTCGTCCATTGCGTTCTGTGTCGAAATGTCAGCGGTTGTCCTCATCCGAGTTTGCGCACGGCTGAGCGTGGCACGTGCGGCATTTGTCGTCGGCAGCGACGGTCGGGGGTGTCGGGGATGAGACATACGTTGGATTCGTATATGAATATAATTTTGAGCCTGTTTGGTCTCTCCGGTGTCTTCGTCGGCTTCGGCGAAGGGGTCTACATAGGTGGATGTCAGCGGATCTGTCTTTGGACATGGCGGTCAAGGAGAGGCGACGTGTCCGGGCGTGATGTGACCGACGACATCGCGGAGACGCGACGACGACAGGGCAGCACGTGGAGCAGACGTCGGAGGGGCAGACGTACCGTAGGTCTTGAGATTTTCAATTGACATAAACTCGTCTGTTCGGGGGTGACTGTGGGAAATGGGTTTGGTTGAAGGGATGAAAGGTCAGCGACAGACGGCTTGCGGTAAGCGGTCTCGCTGCAGCGGGCGTTTAGATGAGTGGTAGTTGGTTTGTAGCTGAGTAGCGCGGATGGATGTCTGGTAGCTAAAGCTGGCGGGAGGGCTGGCGGTGATATACGTGACGAGAAGGTGGCGAAGTCAGTCGGAGTCGAGAGTTGGCGAGGCCTGTTGGGTTTTGTACGTCGGAAGATTTATGGGGGGTGGGTGGTCTGCAGATCGATGACTGATGTTTGTGGAAGTTGGGAGAAATGACGGACTCGGTCGGGTACGGGGGGGCTTGCTCAGTGAAAGGGGGGGTGGCTCACTGCCAGCTGCATCAGTGTGGGCTTCGGAAAGGCCAGAGAGGGGCGCAGGTGGGAGGCACGGGTGACGAGGGGCAAGGCGCACGGGCCCCCGTCGCCCATCCAGCACCTCCTCAGCGCCTGAGAGGTGTGGGAAGGCACTGGACTGAGTGCTGACCGCCGTGGCCGATGCCTGCCCAGAACCACCGCCTGGGAGAGCGCTTACCCTGTGCCTGGTGGTGATTGGCAGATAAGGCAGGCTCCGATGGTTCTGGCCAATGAGCACCGCCCTGAGGCAGCCCACGGAGGATCCACCAAGCCCACCACCACTCACCGCACCTCGCTGCACTGCACCAAGCTGAACACACACACACTCGCTTCATCACCGACATCAGTCACAGACAGCAGCCATCATCTCAAGGTTGCTTTTCGCAGTGACTCTCGCTCACAACTCACAACACATCCTTTGGACCAGCTCACCCAGTCAAGAAGCACCAGATAAGATAGCTAGAGTCACAGTCGGTGCAGTCACGCCAGCACGGCCCCCACCCAGCACCCAGCTAAGGCCGGCCCTTCTCGAGGTCGTCTGCGAACCATGGCTAGTTGCGGCCTAGTGCTGGGGAAAGCAGCAATACATGCACCGTGGGCCGTACGCAGTAGCACGAACTGTTCCTACTGCGTACTTCGTATCTCGGCAACTAGAGATACCCATCGCCCACGTACAGCCACCCGCGACCACCGGCCGAGCCCCGGCGCTACCGCGGCCCTCTCGTACCCTCCGCCCAGGTATCCCATCAGATCCAGCTACCTCCCGCCCAGCTCGGGCTGAGACAATGGCCATCATCTGACGGGGAAACAAACACGGCCATCAACCAAACCTCGCATTGTACCTTGATCTAGCAGGGAAGGCGCGCGGTCGGCGGTGCCATGCGACTCGACTCGACTTCTTTACTGCGTTGCAGTCGCACCAAAGAGGAGTCCGGATCCCCCTTGCATTCATCCCGCCGGCCGAGTGACCCATCCCACCGTCCCGTCCCCACCTGCCGCCAGCCGGTCCAGACAAAAAAGTGGCCAGCCCGGCGTTTCCGTCCTGCCGCATCCAGCGCTGCGCCCAGCCCTACGGATCATCCGCATCCGGGCTTTGCGCCGATAAAGCCTCGATCTGGGCCGTGCAGCAATCTGGTGGTCAAACCGGCCTTCCAATTATGACATAATATACGGCAAATTCCATACAGGCGAGCGCCCTCAGTCCAGCTCCGGCACGGGGAGATGGTCCACGAGCTTCAGATGCGTCAGCCCAAGCTTCTTCAGAGCCTCAACCGCGTTGCGGTCCCTCAGCTCCTCCGTCTCCTTCTGCGTCACCAGCACAAAGTCCTGCTCCAACAGCCAGCTTCCCTCCTTGACCCCGTACTTCTCCGCCGTCGCCTTGTCAACCTTGTCGAGGTCCACCACGAGGCTCTTCTTGACACCAAACACCGCATCCGACTTCTCGTACGGGTCACCCCGGATGTAGAGCGCACTTGCTTGTCGTCAGCTTATCTCTCACTCGGTATGCCATAGGGAGAACCTACGTGATCAAGTGATCCCAGCCCTTCTTCTCAAACATGAAATGCAAGTGTGCAGGCCGCCAGCAGTGTCGGCCCAAATGGTCCAACAGCTTTCCTACAGGTCCGTCGTGCGGAATGGGATAGCTGACGGGCTTGATGCCCTGGAACCAGAATCGCCCATTGTCATCAGATACCATGACGCACCGCTCGCTCGCCTCCGTTCGTCCCTCGTGCTGCACGTCATAGTGCCCGCTGCTGTCTGTCTCCCAAATGTCGATCTTGACCCCAGACACCGGGTTTCCCTGGCGGTCCTTAACTGTGCAGACAACCAACAACGGCTCACCCTCGGGATCTCCCGACATGTTGGCCCCGTTCTCCAGCGTTGGCGCATCGTGCGTGTGGAACGGGCCCAGGACGGAGCCCTCGGTCGAGTCGGACGGCTTGGGATGGTTGATGCTGTCGACGAGCAGGGAGAGGCCGAGAATGTCGGAGAGGAGAATGAATTCCTAGCCTAGTCAGCCGGTCTGTCCCTTTCGTAAGAGTGCCACAAGGGGACGGGTCGACTTACATGCCGCACGTCGCTGCTAATCTGCCCGCACCCCACGAGGAAGTTGAGCGCCGCCATCCACTCGTCGGTGCTCAACCTCGTCTCGCGCGCAAAGTCGTGCAGGTGCGTGACGAGCCGCTCCATGAGGTACTTGAGGCGCGCATTCTGGCTCTGCGAGTTGATGCGGATCGTGTTGGGCGTGATGTTGTCGATCGTCAGATCCAGCAGCTCCGGTGTCTTGTCCGCCATGCTTGCTGTTTCTTTTCTGGTTCAGTTGCAAAGTTCCCACGACTGCAATCCGAATCCTTAAAGGTCGTCCGGGATTGAACGGTTAAGTATGTCTTCCGCCCGTCTGTGTAAGTTGCGTCGTCGAAGCTCCAAGGCTAGGGGGACCCTCTTTATGTAATGCTCGGTAATCACCAAGCTCCGAGTGGACTTTTTCACTTCCCGGCAGCGTGTCCCGTACCTGATGTGCCCCGCGTCACCTTACTTTGTTGCTCGGTGATCCTCTAATAATGATACTTTACCGAGTCGTTGACGTCGCGGGTGATTTCTTAGCCGATGGTTGTGGCCTCTCTTTCGGACCACTTTGCGCGGGCCATCAGTCGATATTTAATAATTACTTCACAGCGGCTGAATACAAAAAAGCCATACGTCAGGTACGTTTCAAAATACCCCCAAGAATGCGAAAAGTCAACGCCGTCACGTAGCTGGCGGCAGTTCCCTTACCCCTCCTTCTACAGCACAGCAGAGCACTGGGAGGGGGGCAACAGTGGAATGCTCTGCGGGGTTTTAGCGTCGCTCTTGCCCCGCCCCCACGTCAGTCGCGGAAAGGTGGAGGCGAGCACGGGCCCTGGGGAATTCCCGACTCCCCCCGGGTCTTGATTCGGGACTTGAGAGTCGGAGGGCTCGGGGAAGGAAAGGGAAGGGGGGATGTGTAAGCGGCGAAGGAGGGAGGTCGGTCGGCGCCGCGGCGTGGATTTACGGATTAACGGGGCCGGGGGTGTATCTCCGGGTGTTGGCTTCGCCGTGATTTCCCGTTTATGGTTTGCCTTCATGTAACTTCTTCCTTCTTTCACCTGCTGCCACCACATAGGAACGGGAAACGGCTTTTGCAATGGCATATGACAACATATCATTTGTGCAATCATCCGGGATTACGGAGTAACAAAATGAAATGCTCCGCGTTTTGTTCTGATCAACGGGTATGCAACGACCTCTCTTCCCGAAACCACACATGCAACCGACCCAGCACTTGCAAAAACCACAATGATCCGCCCGCCAACTCCGACAGCACCACGCCGCCCTCGCAAACCATCCTTATCCAACACGTAACCCCCAAGCCTACTGAATCCCCGCCGGCACCGACCCTTCACCCTCCGTCCCGCCCTCCCCCGCCCTCGCCGCCGTCTTCCCCACTGGCTTCCGTCCATACACAACATATCTGCCCACCATCAGCAACCTCCCACCACCTCACACGGGGAAAACTCACATCGGCAAATACGCATGCGTCCGACAATCCCTCAACGCCATCCTAACCTCCGCGCAAAACGCCAGCGTCTCGTCCCGGCTCCAGCCCAGAAACCGCGTAAACAGCGCCAGCGTCAGCCCCTCTAGCCCGGTATCCAGATTCGCGTGCGTCCACATCCCGATCTCCTTGTAATGCGGATCCCGCGGCCACCTATTCATCGGCCACTTGCTCGTCCACTCCGTCACGCATTCAAATCCCGCCGCCTCCATCATGCGCGCGTACGCCGGCGCGAGGTCCATCCGCCGCCCGGCCTTGGCGGTGCCCTCGCGGAAGAGCGTCGACAGCCGGTGGAGCGGGGAGGAGGGCGGGAGCGTGCCGTCGTCGCAGCGGTAGGGGAGGGCGAAGTCCTGCATCTCGAGGTAGCCGCCGGGCTCGAGGTGCGCGTAGGCTTTGGCGAAGAAGTCCGGGTAGGAGGAGATGGAGCCCGCGAGGACGCGGCCGAAGATGAAGTCGAAGGGCTTGGACCAGGTCCAGTCCTTTTCGAGGTCGTCGAGCTCGAAGGAGAGGTTTGGGGGGACCCATGATGGTTGCATGGGGCTTAAGTCGACGCCGATGACCTTGGTGGGTGTTAGTGAGAGTGAAGACGGGAAGGTGAGTGTTTGACTTGAGCTTCGGGGTGTGCATCAGCTAAGAGGATGTCAGTTTTTCCCGCGGTCTTGGAAGAGGGGCGTCGGGTCTTACCATATTCCATCGCCCAGATTCCCGTCCCGGTGCCGCAGTCCAAGACGCGCTTATTCTCTTCCTCGCCCTTGGGACATAGACACAGCTTTCCGCGGAGCGTCAATATCCACATATGATGTTGCAAATCTGTCTCTCATCAGCCGACGAGCCAACGCCTCACTCTCAGTGGACTCTCATACCCAAACGCTCTGCTTCCCTCTCGTCGTTGGGAAACGAGTACTCTACCAGCCCAACCGCATCAGTTGCCATATCACATCCCCACGACCAGCTTCACCGCAACTTACTCCCCGAGCTCATCGCATGGTACGTCCGCCCATTCTCGACATGGAATCTCAACACGCTGCTCCGGATCGACTCTAAGCTCTCTGGCGGCTTAATTCGCATTCGCAGTCAGTTTAACAACATCACCAACTTCCGACATGAAACTCAGACGCGTGGTCTATCAAAAGGGGGGAAGGAAGGACAGAAATGTGGGGATCGCTCAACTCACCTGGGAAATGACAGAGTCGGAATCAAAGTCATCAGGAGCCTGTTCACCAACGCTCATCAGCAATGACCCAAAAGCATCTTGCAGAAGCGAATGAAGCTCACCAGAGGCTGCTGTCCCGGCTCCGGCGACGCCATCGTAGATACGTCGTCGTAGGATGAGGTTGCAAGTGTGGCGACGTGCGGCCAGCTTGAAGAAAGGCAAGGTAGCCTAAAGTGGATAAGGACAGCGTTTGAAGAAAGGTGTGGGAGCGGAAGCGGAGCTTAAACTTAGGGAAGCACCCGCTTTCGCATTTTCCCCTTGGGCGAAGCAAACATCAGATCGACCTGTCTTCCGCGATGGCCGCGGAGCCGGGGATACCCCTGGCATGGGACGTCGTAGATCCACCGAGCGGCGAGACCGCCGACTGCCGGCGTTGAAGAGGTCCAGGCATAAAAGGGAGCTTGGACCTTTAATCTTCAAGATTATGGGTGGTGTGTGCAGGGTCCTCCCGCGAGAATGGGTTTGTTTGGTTCCGGGGAGATTTGGGCAGGAGTTTCGTGGGCATTTTGGTGGGAAGGCGTTTGATTTACCGTGTAGGTACGGGATGTAGGGGAGGGAAAGGGCGTCGGTGGTTGAGGGTCAATGTCCGATCCGCGGTCTGAGGTGGCTACGACGGCATGACTCGAGGTTATTTTGGGAGGCAAGTGTCGTGCTGAATGGTTTTGTGAAATTTCCACGGGAATATGAACCTTCGTGGGAGATGTCTCGCCTCCGAAATGAGGTCATTTGAGGGACCGTGGTTATTTTTGGGCGCTGCGTTTGCAGAGGACTCCGTGCTTCCCGGACCACGTTCCCGAGGGTCCAATTTTGATTCGGGAGGATGACCGGGGAAGTGGGGTTGGTCTCCGAGGCTAGTTTCCGTGCGGGTAGTTCGCGTCCCAAACCGGAAGGCGTCGTAAGGCGTCCATTTGGCAGTTGAATGAATTTCGCAGCCTACCTTATCGGAGGATAGACAGTGATGTAAGCCCAGTAGAGAAGCTAGTGAGGAATTGCAGTGTACATATGCATGGTCTAGGCCCGAAGTGCATTGGACGTTGGGGATGCAGAAACATTCGAGGCGCTGCCACGTAAGACTGCATCTCGCAGACCTGGGATAAATAGAACCGTCAGTGAATGCAGTGTCACCAGTGTGTGGGCCACAGCCTGCTTGTTGAAAGGAGCCGTTGCGGCTGGGCAGAGGCATCCCCCGCTCGCTTCCTGCAGTCAGCACAGCTTTTTACTTCATTCCCAAGTACTTGACCAATAAGTGCGTATTGACATATGCTGGGCAGATTCTGATGAACGCGTGATTAATGCAGCATGCAAGACACACTCGATCGTTCAATTTGATTGAATGCAACACTGCACACTCAGCACCAGGCCACATTCAAATGGGTCAAGTTAACCCACCAACACCTTCTCTCTTTTCCCAAACTTATGGTACGCATCCGTCGTTACCCTTCAAGGGCAAAAGGGGTGCTTCGAACTGACCAGATCCTCGGTCGCCTGAGCTCGTCAACTATTCCAAGTTTCGTCCTGCGACTAAGGCTCGTTCTGCCGACATGGCACCCGGCTATCATTTCGACCCATACAGCAGGATACACTGGTATTCCTACAGCAACGCGGTTTATTACTCCAGCGACCGAAGAACCTGGTATCGCTATAATATCAGTGGAGCAGCAGGGTACGCCAAAGCAAACGAAGTGCCCAACTACCCGTACTGGAATCTCAGCGTTGCGAGGGCGGAGATCCGGCTCATCATTCTGACCCCTCACGAGGACCCGTCCAGCCCCGTTGAATGCCATCTTGAGCAGGTGTCTCTGGGAGCAGCTGAGAAATATGTGGCTCTGTCGTATTGTTGGGGCGACCAGAATGACGGTATGGTGGAAATAACGGTCTCGGGGACGCGTCGTCGGGTGCGGAAAACTCTCGCGCATGCCCTCCAGGAGCTGCGCCGAAGAAAGCACTACCGAGTGTGGGCAGACCAAATCTGTATCAACCAATACAACTTCGAAGAGCGGGCCCAGCAGGTAGATCGTATGGGCGACATCTACAGATATGCGTCCGTCACGATGGCATGGCTTGGGCATTTCAGATCATCTGACACCGCGCTTTTCGGAAAGGCATGTGCCCTCATTGAGGCGTTGATCGCCGCCTCAGAGGGCCAAAAGAACCAAAACAGGGATACTGCAGCCAGCCCAGTGTCGGGATCTTCATATCCACTCAAAAGCCTGATGCATTGGACAGGGCTCACGAGTATGTTTCAGCGGGACTACTGGAGTCGTGCGTGGATCATACAGGAAGTCGCCGTGTCTATGCAGGTTGAGTTCTTCTGGAACGGCCAGTCCGTCTCGATGTCAGATCTGCAAAAGGCAGTTGCTGGATGCAAGGCCTTGGCTTCCACAAGCAGCGAAGCAAGTGCCTTGACCTCACTCACCGTATTCGAGCACGTCGAGCGGCTTATCCGGTTCCGCAACTTTCGAGAGTCGCCGATCCGCCTCGTCGAAGCGCTCATCCTTTCCCGGAGGGCAAAGTCTTCCGATCCCAAGGACAAGCTGTACGCGTTGAAGCACCTGGCCATAGACGGGCCAGACAGCGTGCCGTTCCCCGATTACGAGGCGTCTCTGGACGACCTGAACCGCAAGACTGCCACCCTGCTCCTCCACTTTTACAAGGATGCCGACATTATCATGCTCCCGTGCCACTTCTGGGAAACCTGGGTCCCTCAGTGGAACGATCCGGCAACTTGGGGCGAGGAACGAATCAACAATTATTTGCTGGGAAAGAGCAATTTCGTGGCAGAGCGAACTGATCGCGAGTCTGGGTCAAGCAAAATTGTCCGCAAATGGAGAGCCACCAAGGGGTCCGAGGCTTATTGGAGCATCGAACCTGGCCGAAAACGGCTGCAAGTGCGATACAAGAGACTGGGCCGCGTGGAACAGTGCTCAGCAACAAATCGTGAAGCCAGCACTGCCGAGGTCGGTGAGCTCAGCGTCGTGAGAAAGTATGGCCCTCTCAAGTTTGAACGCCTCATATCACTTTGCTGGCTGTTGTACGATCTCATCCCGAAAAACAAGTTACCCAAACCCAAAAAGACCAACGTCAGAGACTTTCACCATCTTTTGACGGAGTCCGTGCGAGAGTCTGTTCAGAAAGAAGCACCAGAGTTTTATAAGTGGCTGTTTTGCAAACAGAATCTGGAGTTCAAGATTGGCGACGTTCCCCTTGCCAACTGGCTTTGCGCTGCCTCCGACAAACCCCGCCCCGGCACCGTGAAAAAGGCGATGCGATGCTACTCCTCCGTCCGAATGGGAATGCGGCTATTTATGACGGACCAGGACCATCTTGGATGGGCGGCAAGCTCTTGTCAGCCTGGAGACGAGCTGTTTCTGATACAAGGCTGTAGCGTTCCTGTGGTACTAAGAAAGAAAGAGAATGGAAAACTGTATGAACTCATCGGAGATAGCATTGTTCATGGTTTGATGGATGGGCAAGGTATCACTGATGCCTCATTCGAAGACTGGCCTCTTTTGACCTTATCATGAGGCTTCACTCTGGGGCAGAACATCTTTGAAGGACGGAAAGCAAAATCATCGCAAACTACGGTCTTGACATGGCTAAGCAGGAGAACCATTCAACAGTTTGCTACGGGAAACGCTACAACCTAGAATAAAGATGAAGGAAGGTAGCGAAGATAGACGGAGACGGCGACGACGAAGGCTCAGACGATCAGAACCATAATGACAGCGGTGGTGATGAGTGAACTCAGACAAGTCTCCAGAGCCCCGTCTAATGTGTTTGAACATAATTATTGGAAACACTAGCAGATTAAATAGCATACTCGTAGTTCTTAGGCGGCTGCAACGATGCCGCATTTACATAATCGATTTTGGGGATAGGGTCAGATCATGGAGATCCCACCTGGCATTACTTGTGACTCAGAACTCATGCTTCTACTTCATGAACGCAAGTGCAACATCCCCAGAGATCGTGCCTCCCATCTGCCTGGCTTTGTCCTTCGCGATCAACTGATCAATCGCCACAGCAGCTCCTCCAGCTTTCACATCACCGATGACACCAACGAGCTGTCGAGCTTCTCCCAGAGCAACCGCGTATCTCACCGTGTTGCCTTCAGTCTTTGTGGCTGCCTCGAGAACAGGCATGCAAACGCGCGCGCACTGTGTGAGCATCTTGGTTTGTTCTTCCAGCGCACTCATCAGCTCATTCTTCTCCGCTTCGAACTCAATCACAGCCTGCATCCCGATGGAAAGTCCCTGTATCTGACTCGTTACTGTTTCTAGAGTCTTCGTGGCAGTGTCTCCGATGCTCCGGAGGTCTCCAGCGTTCTGGCTCATCAGATTACTATGTAAAGAGGTCAGTATCTCAACGTATCAATACCCGTATCCTTTTCATAAACTTGTGGCTTATCGATAGCAGTGGTACTTACAGGGATGTAAAACCAAGAGCAAGGTTGATTGTAGACTCGTAGCTCTGCAAACGAGACTTGAATGCGTTGATGGTTTTGTCTTCATACTGAAGACCGATGCGGTCCCGCCAGCTGATATGACTAGCGTCTGAATGCCGTGTAGCCCTTTTCAACCAAGCATGGAACTCATTGCACGCGGTCTGACACGCCTCGATCGTTGGTTTGGCTTGTGAAAGCAATGTACTCAGACTTCCCGGAGTCTCATTATGCTTCCTCAGCTCAACTTCGAACTTGTCAAGAATATCTGTCAATGCTTTGAGGTGATCTGATGTATCGTAAAGATTTTGGGGAGCATCACGGATTCCCCCGATAAAGTCGTGGAGCGCCTGGGTAACTTGAACGGCGGCGGTCACCACACCTATGACGCTGGCGACGATGCTTAAGGGATCAGCCATATCAAGGGTGCAAGATCACTTAGTCCCAAGTATTCGCAGAGGTCAAGTTGGGAGGTGGGATTCAGCAACCTTGAATATTTGTGAACATCAAAAGTAGTGGGCACAGCCTGATTGCAACCATGCGCCGCTTACGTCGCTTGCCGACAGCCCAACAATTGTGTGATCACCTTATTGGCTGGTACCCCTACCCATGCAGCCTGATTTCAGAGCGGTTACCGATCCACGAGAAGGTCGGGTGCCGCACTCCACTCGGCAGCAAATCACTCGTTGTAATTTTTGCTTCTCACAATACCTGGCCGAAGGATAACGGTCTCCGTCTGGCACTCCTAAGGAGTCTGGTTCTTAGTGCGCTACTGCCACGACATGAACCCTCGCACATGGGACAGGCGCTCCATGCCTCTGATTGATGGGGCCGACGAATATTTCATACCGTCGTTTATGGGCGGGACGCCCGATCTCGCCTATGCGAGACCCAAGAAACTCGATGCTACGAACGTAGCAATCGCCAAAGATAACTCGAGGCAGATAGTCGGGTCTGTTGACACGACCTTCACAGGCCCAATTCAGAGTGTGACCAACAACTACGCAAGTAGTTGGTCTCAGCCCAGTGTTGAAGACCTCCAGAGGCAGAAGAAGTATCGTCATATTTTGGAATGGCTCTCACCACGACCACATAATCACCGAACAACACTCAAAAGTGAACTTTCAAAACGGCTAGATGGCACTGGTGCATGGTTCTTTGAGTCTGACAAGTATCTCAAATGGCTTTCGGGGTCAGAGCCTTCGCTCTGGCTTATCGGAGGAGGTGAGTTGCCCGCTTTGAGACCTGAAGCGATATGTACTCACGGTGATAGTCGGTACTGGCAAAACAGTTCTCTGTTCGTCGGTCATTAGCAGCTTGATAATTGCCACTAAGAAAGGCCACTTTTCATCCTCCGATGTTTTCATATGCTTCTTCTTCTTCTCATTCCAGGACAATACGAGACAGTCACTCCTGCAACTACTCAAAGTTATTTTGGGACAACTTTGCAAACCATCACTGATTCCCAAACCCTTGGAAAGCTTGTATGAGCGTTGCCAGGAAATGTATCCTCCCGACGAACCCTCAGAAGAAGAACTTCGAGAAACTCTCATCGAAACACTCAGGATCAACTGCACCAAGACGGTCTCCATGGAATCGGAAGTCGCAAAAGATGTGTTCATTCTCATTGATGCACTAGATGAAGTACCCCAGAATCAGACAGATTCGGTCACCGCCCTCCTGCAAGACCTCAGCCAGCTAGGATTGCCGAGCCTTCGAATTCTATGCACCAGCCGATATCAACCAGATATCGACTTGGCTCTTTCAAAGCCCGTCAGATGGCAGCAACAGGATATGAAAAAATCATGCATCGCGCAGGATATCGAGAGATTCGTCTTGAAAGCTCTGAGTTCGTCGCGGTTGAGGTCATTGAGTCAGCAGGTGAAGATCGACATTGTCGAGGGCGCTGCTCGGCAAGGAGAGGGAATGTCAGTGAGCCCATGATATTTCTACCGCAGTTTTCTCCAAAGATTCTCATAGGTTCAACTTAGGTTTCGTCTAGCCGCTCTCAAAGTTGGCATTCTCAAAGAACTGCCTCTGAGAGGACGAGAGGACGTGGCCCAGGCCTTGTCTACTTTACCAGCAACCCTCCACGAGACATACACTCATATGCTTTTAAACATCCCAGATACTATCCAGAAGGTTGCTCTCTCTGCTTTGAAATGGATGGTCGCCGCGAAAAGGCCACTCTTCATTGAAGAGGTGCTAGACGCGGCTTACATCCGTACTAGCAGCCCACTATCAGAAAAACAACACGACAATCGCTGCCCTGCCTCCGATCTCGTCCAAGTCCTTCGGGGACTTGCGACAGTTGAGCCACGCGTAAAAGATTACGAGAATATTCCTGCAAAACATCACACGATAATGCTGTCTCATAACTCGGTTCAGGAGTTTCTAACTGGCACGGAAATTGGCAACACAAGGGCGAAATCGTTTGCGTTTAGCATCGATGCGGCGAATGACGCCATTGGAAGAGGATGCATTATATATCTATATCACTACAACCGATACGATGTCAACCCAAATCCAGGCACGCACCCATTGTCATCATATGCGTGGTTCAACTGGGAAAAACATCTCAAAGATTACAATGTCGACGATCGACATGCTGCACCGCGAGCTTTGGCAGCACACCTATTGAGAATTCTTAAAACAGAACTCAAGAGCCACGGGGTATTTTCCTTTCTGAGGAAGCGTCCAACAAGTGCAATTGCTGGGAACTTGACAAGCAAGGCAAACTTCGACGACTGGATTAAATGGATTCCCGCCAAGCAAAGGCCCTTCTTCTATGAGGCTCTTAATACCGCATTCTTCACCCAATCATATCGGGAGTATGCTGGCAAAATGAGCGTGTCTATGAAAGACATCTATTCAGCATCTATGCTGAGCTCTTCTCGGGATACAATCAGACTGATCGACATCCTTCCTCATGTGGACCCCACAGAGCCTCTGGACTGGCGCTTTATCTGCTGCCCCATAGAAAAAGCTCCATCGTACACGGCAATTTCATATGCATGGGGAAATCCAATGTTATCGGAGAGGTCTTGCCTTCTCGGTTTTGACAAACGCCTAACACGGAGCCTTATTTCTATACTTTACACTCTCCCCTATGCATTATTTCACACCACAGAAATGCCACCGGCATTTTGGATTGACCAAATCAGTATCAATATGATGGACCATGTCGAACACGCCGGACAAGTGCAGCTCATGGAGCAAATCTATCATAGGGCAAGCGCTACTTTTGTTCAAGTTCATGAGCAACTGGAAGAGGAGGACCAAGACGGCATCGAGTACCTCTATCGCCTAGCATCTCTCGCTTCTTCTGGGAACACCGTAGGAGCTGCACGACTGCTAGCCGAGTTATGTAAAGACGACAAGTTATGTCGTTTGCTTGGCCTGTTCGTTGCTCCTTGGTGGACTAGGATGTGGGCCCTACAGGAATTGGTCGTGGGCATGAACCCAAGATTGATGTATGGGACGCTCCCGGTGCCCTTCGGTGTTGCAGAGCAAGTGTTCAGTGTCATAGACGACATCTACTTGAATCTGGAGGAAGAGGAGTATGGTCCGTCAGCGCGCCAACTCATTAAGGCTACTGATGGATGGAACGTGGCATCAAGCATCAGCAAAATTCGAAAAGAGTATCACCTTGGGGAGAAAACGCCTCTTCCACAGCTTCTCTATCGGTTCAGTCAGCTGCTATGCGGCAATCCCCGCGATAAAATTTATGCGCTCACTTGGATATCGCAACGACCATCAGCCATAAGGATAGACTACACGCTTACTGTCGCGGAATTGTATACGGAGACGACCTACAACCTGCTGATGCAGACGAAAAGCTTGGACGCTATCGCATTTCGATCAGTTGCCTTCGGTTGTACCTTGCCTTCATGGGTTCCTGATTTCAGCACGCGGATACCTGGAACAACCCCTCTGTCGGCTGGTGGTTTCAAAGGATGCGACTACGATGCAAACTTTACGACTGATTTGCTGCGACGGATGCTCAAATTTGAACTTGTGGGTGCCCCGCGCATATCGGATGCTACTCTTGAGCTAGCAGGGGTCTTTCTCACTCGCGTTAATACCGTGTTTTCACCGCTTGACTTTTCCAAGTCTTGCGGCGAAGATTGGCGCGACTCCTTCCGGACCCTCGCAGCCCAGCTCACTGGATTTAGCTGGCGTGATCACAGAGTGCCAGAAAGAGCACGTCGTGCTGCTAAATGCTTCTCAGACAAGCTCAAGCTGCCTCCAGATCAGACAGCAACTGAGGTGGTATGGAGAACGCTATTGGCAAATCAGTGGCCTGATGGCGTCAAGTTGTGGACGGATACATACAGAGGACTGGCGATTCCTCCTGTGACGTTAAGGCTCTCTGAACGGCTTCTTATGGAGCCTGGGGTTTCAGAAAAGTTGGTTTTCAACACTGGGCGGTGCCTGTTCTTGACAGAAGAAGGTTACCTGGGACTCGGCCCGCGCGAATTAGTTTCTGGCGATGCAATCTTCATGCTCAGCGGTGGAACTCTGCCCTTCGTTCTCCGCGAATGCGGAGTTGCAGAAGATCGCACATGGTCTGTTGTTGGTGAGTGGTAAGTACAGCTCGGTGAAATTTTGCTTCAGAATAGCATGCTAACAGGTAGTTAGTTACGTTCATGGCCTGGGAGGTGACGAGATTTGGGCCGCCGAAATGTGTACTAGGATCGAAAGTTTTCGCCTTGCATAGTACTGGTCAGACAAATGAAATTAAATTACCTAGCTTCCTTTCACTGAGCAGTAACAACATCTAACTCCATTTTGTGCAAACGTGACTTAATCCGTGGTATCCTATCGACTCCTAATGGACTGTGCCATAGCATTCATCTTACGACTGGTATCTGCGCAAGAATTCCTTCGTCTTTGGCCCGATGCTTTCATCCGTTTGAATGTAATTGTCCACAGTTCCCGCTTCAACTAATATTCGTGCAGCCTCCTCACGCCCGTATCTGCGAGCCATTGTGAGTGCAGTCCGCCCCCATTTGTCTTCGATATTGACTTCTGCGCCCCTCTCAATCAAAAGCTTGACTGCATCATCGGTTCCCTCTCCGGAGGATGCAAAGGAGACGGCAGTGCGGCCGTATTTATCTTTCGCATTAACTTGCGCACCATGTTCAAGAAGCAACTGAATCGTCTTGAGAAATCGTGGCGGGGCAATGCGGGCGTGTCTACAAGCCCAGGACAATGGGGCTCGCTCATGGAAGTCGGTTGAATTGACGTCAGCACCCCTTTCAAGAAGGATCTGCGTAGCCTCTGGACGTCCGCTCCGTGCTGCGAGCGATAGAGGACTTTGGCTTGCGCTGTCTTTGACCTCGATAGAGGCACGAGCGTCAAGTAGAGCCTTGACAATCTCACTATGTCCCCCCGTGGCACTGAGAGCTAAGGCATTCTTGTCGGCGTGGCCTTTAATTTCGATGTCTGCTCCTTTCTGAATGAGGAGCTTGATAACGTCAGTTCGGCCCTCCTCTGCGGCGTACTGTAAAGGAGTGCTGCCCTCTCCCTCTGCAGCATCGATGGGAGCTCCTTTGTCAAGCATCATCTTAACCAGATCGAGGTCACCGAGGCGTGCCGTGTACGCCAATGCTGTGCAACCATCTTCGTCCAGAGTATCTACACGAGCTCCTTTCTCGATTAGAAGCCGGACACATGATATATGTCCTGCTTCGGCAGCAATTATTAACGGTGTGCATTTTTGGTCGTCCACAGCGTCAATGGAAGCGCGACGGTCTAGAAGTAGCTCCATCAGACTCAGGTTGCCACTATATGCTGCAAGAGCTAGAGAAGTCCGTCGATGCTCTCCCTGTGCATCAATGAGAGCTCCTTTCTCTAGCAAAAGCCGAATTGCTTCTGGGTGGTCGTGGAACTCTGCAACCACCAATGGGAAAGCCTTCTCATCCCCGTTTGGTGGCGGGTTCCCCGGGCATGCACCAAGGTCGCACAGCTGCTTGATTGCTTCAAGTCGTCCATATCGTGCCGCGTAAAACAACGGTGTTCTTCCGAATGAGTCTGGAGCATTGAGGTCATGCCCCAGATCACGGAATATCTCGATGGCTTCCTGTAACCCATAGGATGCCGCCCACCCAAGACCAGAGTTGGGAAACTCATTAGACACCGATATTTCTGACAAAGCCTGCATCTTTGTATCGTCCAAGAGGAAGTCTTTTACATCCTGCCCCAAGGGGGAACATTTTGATGCATGATATACCCATGCGTAGGTAGCATGGCGGAAGAAAGGATACGGCTCGTCCACGTTACTTGAGGCCCTGGATAAACTAAGTTGACGAAGGTATGAACGCATCAAATCGCTTTCGATGGCGAACTTTAGATACCTCGTACATACTTTCGTCATCTCGAAATGGGCCGTTGGAAAGTATTTCTCTTTGGTCCTCTGAAAGTACTCTTGTGTTGTGTAGTGAACAAGTCGAATGTTATCGCTTGTCTTGTCGAAGGTAACGAGCCCAGCGCAGACAGAGACGATAGTATCAGTATCTCTCAAGTTGTGACGGTCAAGATCCGTGTCTGACCTGTTTGTGTCCACCGCAAGAGCGTGATTCAACTCGGTGGTGGTCAGAGGCCGCACTGCGTGGACGATCCATGACAGGACGTTTCTTCCCAGATGACGCAGATTAGACTCCTGCCCGTTTATTCTCGCAAAAGCATCATCGTATGCTCCGTCATAGACTTGGTGGTCTGAGGACTCATTTGCGCTTTGTTGTTTGAACTTGTCGAGAGCTGACAAAATCTCCCTTACCGAGGTTGTGTTTGTTAAGGATCCAAGATGGAGCCGTGCTAGAAGGAACCTAAAAACGTCATGTTAGTGTTTTTGTATGCCAATATGGGCAAGTATTGCCTTACATCCCACGAACTGCCTGGGCAACCCCATCGATAATTTCTGTTTCGAGACGCGGGTTTTTGGCGATTCGCACACGGAAATCGGACATATGGTGTGACACATAGTCACGTACGTCTTTTTCCGATGCCTTGATTTCGCATCTCAGGGGGTCTTCGAATTCCTCAATCTCGGGGATGAATCTCGAGGTCGCGAATAGGTGCACTGGAGCTCCTGTCCCTGTTCTCTGTTTGAATAGAGTCTTCAGTAGTGATGATCGGCAACCAACGGCTTGGCACTCGTCAAGAGCATCAATAAGAATGTAGACTCTTGCGAACGTCTTGCATACCAACTCCAGTGTCTTTGAGAGCTCCGCAACGGAGGGTCTGGTCTGCCAGTGTTTGTGTTTTTCAAAGAGGCTGCGCAGGCTTTCCGACGGATCTGGTGCTCTCTCAGCTAGCTGCTTCAATAGGCTTGACAACATGTGCTCGATGTTTTGTTCAGTCGCTCTCTGAAAGCTGCAATACACATAAGCTATCCCAACTTCTGTATTGCTTTCAGCTTTCGAGACGAGGTCGTTGATGACGATAGATGTGAGAATCGTTTTGCCGGCGCCGGGTATGCCAGGACAATATAGCGTCTTGCCGGTTGATTCGTTCCACTCTTGGTATTGAGGCGAGCTCAAAAACCACTGACCCGTTCCCTCGTGCCTCATTTTGAAATGGTCACTTTGCATGGAGCCGTAGTTGATTGGACTGAGCCACTCCAAAATGTCTTTGAAAAGTTTCTTGTCTTCCGCCGTAGTTAACTTGACATGGACCTGTTTGACATCTTCACCGACTGCAGTGACTGCGTTTTCAACTAAGATCGGAGTTAGGTTTAGATTACATGAGCTATGGACAGGAAAGAATGATCCGAGACTAACCCTCTGTTAGCTGAGCTGATAGCTGCTCCCGAGCACTGCGTTCTCTTTCAACCTCGGCCGGTTGCACATGGTCTAGAAGCAACTCCTTCGCATATGCAGCGGCGACAGCGGCAGCGTGCTCCTGCCACACCTTGTTCTTGTGGCTGTCGGCATAGTCACAGATACCTCGAATGACCAGACACGGAAAGTTGGTCATCAGGCCAGCCGCCTCCATCTCGACACACAATAATTGACCCCCAAGGCCCTTGTTCATTGCGTCCCGAAACTTGGCGTCCTTTATGACCTGGTTTCCCGATGCGATAAGCCCGTAATGAACTTTGAGACCTCTGGAGGCGGGTTTGCGAGACTTAACCTTGCTCTTGTCGCAATACTGGCATTCCTCATCGTCCTCATCAGAGCTATCGTCGGAGCCCGACTCGGTATCGACAGGTTTTTCTTCGTGGCCGTAAGATGACTTGAACAAGACATCGACCATTTCCTCAGACTTCAAGTATTGCGCCGCCAACATTGGCCATCTGGTTGCCATTTCATCAAGAAACTCTTGAATCCTAGGTTCTTTCATGGAATGCCGAGTCTTGATCTTTGAAAGAGCCGAAAGAAGGGATGCTGGCGGGTTGTTCAGGGATCCCGTTCGTTCGAACTTTCCCCCTTCCTTAGTCTTTCCCATATCCCATTGGACAACTCCAGGGAATTGCCCGGATGGACTGCTGATCACTACGTCTCCCAGACGAACATCATTCTCTTTGTATGGGACACCTCCACCGATGCCAACCATCAAACCAAACTTCATGGACGGAAAAGTCTGCACCATGTGGGTTGCAACTGTTGCAGCCGACACGGTACCAATTTTTCCCATGGGCAAGCATGCAACGACAACATTATGGCCCCCGATGGATCCGAGGGTGTATGCATTTGGGTCTCCAGACGGGTTCGGAAGAGAAGGATGCTCCTCGTCAAGCATCGCTACCGCTGCGGTCTGCTCCTTTGGAAGCGCACATACCCAACCGACAGTGTATGAGCGATGGGTATGCGTAGCTTCAACTCGCCGGTTCTTTGGATGGCCGCGTTGGTCGTCCTCTTCGTCGTTCTTTCTTTTCTTGGCCGAAGTATCCGTCATTGCTGCAGTGTGTGTGTGTCTGGCTGACGATGCTGTTGGAAGAGTATTCCATGCAAAGGTTGGCAAATATGGCAAATATGGCAAATATTCAATCTGAAGAAACCAAACAGCTCGGGAGTGCAGCCGTTGGGGAATCGAGAAAACTTATGGCACAATTGCTGCAGCCTGATCAGCGCATCTTGGCTAGGAGGTAGGGCGGCAACCGGCATTTACGATAGCGGGACATTCACCAATAATGGAACGATTGTCTGCAAGAAGCTGGAAATATTGGCGGCGACATGGGTTGGTTTGGTGGTCTGATTGGAAGAGAATTAAGCGATCTCGCAGCCTGCTTGCGGTGGATTCAAACCCCTGAGGGTGCGTTGTGTCATTTCAGCTGCCAGGAACACAGTCTCTAAGCCTTTTTGGTCGTCGCGCGTGAGCTTCATGCAAGCAATCTGGCTTAATTCTTCCTGAGACTTCGTTGTGTGGGAAGCGTCACCTTCGGAACTACTCAGCTTGGGCTGGAATAGAACGTCACAGGCAACGCATGACTTCAGCCAGGCCAGCTGACATTTCTAGCGCGCATCTCTGTCTTTTGTTTTGTAGTTCAATAAATACGATACACGAAAGCAATATGATGCCGGCTATATCCATCAGTCGCACATGACTATCTGCCTTTTTGACTACGACTATGCTACGCAAAATGTATACACCACTCTATGGACACAATCACGAAGCCATTGACGTCCTGAGAGTTGCAAGACCAGTTACCTCACTAATAAGATCAACTCCAGACTGCGGTGCTGCTGTTGTGATGAATGAATGCCACACTGGGGTGATGTCCTCTGTGGCATAATCAACATGCATTCCAGAACTAACCTGTAGATTCCCTTCACATTCCGTATCTGCTACTTCCTCCATCGTCTCATCACAAATACTTTCGAGTTCATCGGACTTGGAGGGCTGTATGTGTCTCTGATTTGCAACCGCGTCCAACTGCCCTGCGCGATCGTGTTGGCCCATCTTTCTTCTCAGAAGAGTAAGATGATGCATATCTCGAAGAACCGTCGGATGGGAAGACTCAAACAGCGTTGCAGATAGTTCGAGCACTTCTGATTTCAATGCCTCAGCCTCACCCAGGCGGTTCTGGGCTCCCCGTGTCATAACCAAGGCATTCATGAAATTCAGCATCGCAGGATGATTTCTTCCATAAGTACTCGTAGCAATTTCAAGCACCTCGATGTGAGTATCTCCAGCTGCATCATATTTGCCTTGGTCATGAAGAGCCAGACCTAATACACTGAGAATGGCAACTAAGTGTATCTTTGCGTTATCTGATGAGATGTTGCGATTCTCGAGAGTCTGTCGGCAAGTGGTTTCAGCTTTCTGGGCTTGTCCTTGTCGCCTCATTACCTGGCAAAGCAGCCAGATGTTTTGCAGTGCCAAAGGACCCTCCGGGCCGAATGTCCTTTTGATCTCGGCTTCGGTTTGAATCAAGTGTTCTTCTGCTTTACACAGTTGGTCCGTTCTCATCAGGTGCATCCCAATTTCTAGCATGAGCTTGATCTTTATCGTTGAGGTCTTCTGGTGCTTGTTGCTGTTACATTGTCTCAGGGCTGAGTCCAACAAGACCTTGGCCTCTTCGAATCGCCTCGTTGAACGATACTCTTTTGCCAGCATTCGAATAGAGTGAAGAATCTCGGGATGGTCACCTGGATAGACTTCGAGCTGAAGAGCTGCTACATTTCGCAGCATCTCTCCTGATTGGGCTTGGCATCCCTGGGCACTCAGCGCCTCTGCCAGTCGCCTCATCACTTTAAGCAGTACAGGATGCGTATCTCCTAGACTTTTCTTTGTTGAAACCAAGGCTCGCCGTGATGCTTTGACCGCAAAGTTAATCTGGCCTGTATTGAGAAAGAATGTTGACAAGTTGGACAGAAGCATTGCCAACGACAAAGCATTCTGATAATTCTCATCAAACTGGTTGCTCAATACCGCGTGCGCGTGTGGAAGAAGCTTCTTGCAGATCTCCGCATTTTCATATGTTGTTCCAGGGAAGATTCGGGAAATGGTACCAAGAGCTTTACTTGCAAAAGCTCCGCTGCATCCTTTCCCGACCAGCCACTTCCTGGTAGCTAGCTGGACGAGTCGATGCATGTCGAAATGATGATCGTTCGTTTCTCCGATGAACTAAAATGCCTTTAGAACCCCTAGCGCCTTTTCGATTTCCACAGAGTCGGCTTCCTCTCGATTATGAAGTTCTTCCGAAGCAAGATTTTCAGATATATCTCCAGACTTGGAATTTGATGCCGTCTCCGAAGTACCAGATTTGAGACTTGGATACCAATCTGCCGATTCTTGATGCTTTTCCTCTGTTTTCTCAGTAATGCTTTGCGCTGCTTGAATTTTCACTATGCTCCGCAAATGATGCAGTAATCCGTGTGCACGCTTACTAGTAAAATCGATTTGGGAACTGTCTGGCAATCGAAGAAAGCCATGAGTGAGAGCAATTCACTCGCAAGTGGGTACTGCAAGTCAATTTGCTCAAAAGACACGACCCAAGTCAGCATAACAGCTGGTGGAATTTCAGAATCCCTTCCTACAGCCGTGAAATCCTGACAGAGCAAGCTCACAAAGTTGCGGTCGCTCTTATCTAGAAGCTCTAGGTATCTGTCAACCGTGATGCTGTTTCTTGAGATAAAGGCAGACGCCTGTGCCAGCGCCAATGGAAGGTTTTCCAGACGATTGGACAATGTTGAAGACTTGGAAAATAGTAAGTCTTTGGCTCCAGTCATGGCGCTGATCATCCGAGCAGATTCTTCGTCATCCATTCTTTCCACTTCAACGATAGGCTGACCGAAGACCAAGTCCAGACCAGCTTGTTTGTTGCGGGTGGTTACTAAAACGCAACCTTGGCCACACTCTGGTATGAAGTGGCCGAGCCCCTGCTTGCCGTTGCCCTTCTCATACTTGGTAGCAAAACTTCCAGCCGAAGATGGACTTTTTGGATAGAACAGAAATTCGTCATCTGCATTATCTAGAACCAAGAGCCACGGGTGTCGTAATTGCTGCCGAAGCCATGTCTGGACTAGCGATAAAACGTTTACGGACGGGGCGTGTCGCCCAGGAATGTCGCATTCTTCGGCGATGTCTTCGAAAGATTGTCGAAAGCGAGCTTCACTACTGGCATGTACCCAGAATATCGAGAAGTCTGGACGTGTTTCATGAAGCCAGTACACATATTGGAGTGCAATCTGTGTCTTTCTTTGATCATGTTAGCCGAGTAATTCTCTTCGCGTTGAATTGATCATTGTTACTGACCCAACGCCACCCAAACCGTACAGGCAAGCTCGTGATCGACCCCCAAACACCTTACATCTCGCTCCATGGCCGAACTCTTCTTTCAAACGATCTAAGATCTCCGAACGGCCTACAAAGTTGCAGTTCTTGGGACCACGCACCATGACTGTATGCATTGGATCAGTTGGATCTGCACGATCTCCGTGAATCAATTCATAACATACAATGCGCCCCTCTTCCAGCTTGCAATTCCACATGACTCAATTCTGTCATCATATTCGGTCTGTGAGATAGAGTCGCTGGTGCAGCCTCATTTCTTCGCGATCTAAGCCCTTTCATCCATCGCTGAAGTTCGGCACAGACCGATTTGAAGCCGGAGTCATCACCATTATCAAATCTCGCCATATCTTGATGATTGCTATGTATTCCAATGGGAATATATCCAGGTATGACTGCGGAATCTTGTGGTACAACCTAGGATAGATTCAGCGCAGTTCTAGACGAGTATCATACGGTGTCTCGGGGGTAATAACCAGACCTACTCCCGGTATCGGGAGTTCCTCAAAGAAACACGTGATTTCTATGGAAGTATTTGTGTCCCTATTGCGAGACTGAATTATTGTATGGAAACTGTCCTGAATCCTGGCAAGAACTTCCGAATCACGTCGCAAAGTCTTCACAGTACTCTTGTTAGTTTGTTTGAATATGCTAATCCACTTGAGAAAGTGATCAGCCCATATTGCGAGGCCTGCCCCATGGTGGGGAGTTCCAAGGAATGCAATTCCCCTGGTGGAGTTGACTATGGCTTGGAGGTGCCCGTTTGGTCGGTATCTAGAAGTCACGAGAGCCTGTAGCCGCGAGAGAGCTCAGAACGGTCTTCCGCTCTTTGTAAGGGCTGCGTACTTACATCTTCACATACAAGCCCACCTAGACTATGACAGACAAATATGATGGGTCGGTTGTTCTGCGTGTTTTTAACAGCGGTGATGGTCTTACGCGTCTAAGGCTTGGCACAGACGAACCGTCTCGTCATTCTCGCGGACGCGAGCAAGATCCGTTAACAATTTCCAGGAATGATTGGCGATGCGGTTCGTTGACACGACACCTTTCATATTCACAACGTCTGCGTCGTATCCAAATGTGAGTATGCGCGCATCGGGTATTTCGGCAGGCAGAAGCATCTTCGGCCACGGTTCAGTCGCGCCGTGGGCAGTCCAGTTCTTTTCCCTGCTGCCTGTCAGGCCATGAACGAAGACAATGCTGGAGACACATTATCAGTAGGTTGTTCGCATGAGCTTCTGATCACTTCTAGCAAGCATACTCAACCAGAACATCACCATCCGGGCTGTGGAGCAATTTGATGCCTGATGGAAACTGATCGGGTAGCGGCTCGGGAAGTCCTGATGGTGGTTTTTGGGGGCGATTTCGGTCCGCATTTCGAAATCTAGAGGAAAGCCACTTCATTTCTGGCTGTTGATCCAGATAAACAAGCCAATTTAACTCACAACACACATCAAAGACACCTTCTGTTAGAAGAAATGACAAAGTCGAGAAATTTGGAGATCTCTCGGGCATGGAGGGAATGTCGGCTTACGTAGCCCAACGCAGCCTGACTAGAGCCTGAACTGCAGCCTGCATCAATAGTCATGCATGGGTTATTCTGAGACCTGGCAGAATGAACTGACAGTTGCTGTCAGCAGAAAACAGAAACCTATTGGATTGAGGCTATCTAATGTGGAGTGGTTTAGTGTAACAATCAGCATTGAAGTCTTCGCGACCAGGTTGCCGCAGCCTGTCTGGAACATAAAGGCAGACTTATACTCTCATAACTATCTGGTCTATTCTCCAGCCGTCAGTGACGGCTCGGTACATCGGCGCTGATTGTCTCCACCTATTGTGCCCGATCGGATCCGAAGGGTGGGTCGTTATCGGCGCATGAGTGTCTATAGTGGGGCATTCCACTGGATCTTTACGGTCTCGCTTCGGCCTCTCCCGCCGACTGAACGGTTTCCCCTCAATTGCGGCAAGGCGTTACACGACCAATAAAGCAACGTCTATGGATTGCAATTAGTTGCAGAGACGTTTACGGAGGAGCTTCCAATTACAGTAGACCTCGTGGGAGTTCCCCGTGTGTTATCCCGGATCTTACTTCGCGGCTTCTACGTTCTATCACAGCTCCCTCAGACATCGTGACCTATCCCAAAGACCAACGTTCACTTGCTCATCCCCACCACTGCTTTTAACACCAATATCATACCTATGGCCGTTCTGAATAGCGGGCAGCTCGTTCAAATAACCCGAGAGGCCCCATCTCGCCTTACAAGTCCGAAGCCTCTCAAAGTCACAGCCTGGGAGCTGTCTCAGTCCCTCATGACCACCAACCAGAGCCTAAATGACATGCCCGCCGTTCCATGAAACCTGCATCCTCTCCCCATTACCAAATGACATCTCACGCGACATGGCATTCTCAATGCACTTACCAAACCACATCCTCCCCATCCCCCTCTCCCTCCCCCTCCCCCGCAACAGGGATAACCGCCATCACCACTCCCCCTCGGGACCCGAGCACGAGGTAAACCTCACCCTCACCTTCCTCCCCTCCAGCATCATCCAAGCAGCCCATCAACCGACTCATGTCCAGAGATAAGATCCCGCTTAACTTTCCGCGCCTGACTCTCTCCCTCTCTCCATCCCTCCATCTCATCGCGTCGCGTCGTTGACTACAACTGACCAGCCCTCAGGGGCGCAGCTCACAGCAACACTCCAGACTACTGATAAGACTTGATGAGATTGAGTTTGTCCTCTTACACGTGTGCATATGCATGTGCATACGCACGTTAGCTACACCTTTCAGCATCTCCGTCGGGACCGGCAGCCCGCGACGACAGCATCTACAAAGAACCGAAAACGTGCTCGCGAGATTTAAGTTCCATCCCCCATGCATCTCCGTCGTAACTTGAATGTTTAATCGGTCGAAGTGTCCGTCGGGAGCGCGGCACGCTACGCAGCTCGCTCCGAGGAGATCCAGGTGTTCCTCACGCGACGACGTGATAGATGACTCGGTTCCGGCCGCATAACCAACTCTCTGTGATGAAATAAAGTTATATGGTGAATCAAATGCCATTTCTCTACCAATATGGTGTTTTTCGTAATCACCTACCAGTAGTGGCGACATTTGCCAATTTCGTTGCGTGTTTTTTGTACAGTTTTTATGTCAAAACTCACAGCAAAAGAAGACGATGATAATGGTTTACCTAGAACCCCCCCAATACCCTCCAATCACCTCCAAACCTCTTGGAATAGTTCATAAAACCGTATTGAACCAGTCGAAGGCTCGGATTCACATTCTTACTCGCCTAACGTTATCAAAAGAGCGATCTTGTTGCTCTTCGACATTGCTCACGTGACCCATGATGCGCGGCACGCGACACGCCCCACCTGCCCCCAAGGTCTCTCAGCCAGCACAACTGAGATAGTAGGTCATCGAATTGAGTAAATCAGATTCTGTTCAATAGTCGGTAATCATCGCAAGAACTTTTCACTCGATATCTGACGCACTAAAAAGAGATCTTGAGAGAAATCAGAGCGTAAATTCGGCATTCATTATATATGCAGCTATGCTTCATGGTCAGAGGCGACAAGACCATTGTGACCGAAAATGCAGACACCTGAGGTGACCCATCATTAAAAACCATCAAACCCATAACGCCGGAAATGCAGCAAAGTCGTAATTGGTACAAACACCCCCACCACCCGAGCCTCCCAAGCATGCAAAAATTAAAAATCCACGACATTCTTCAGCTGCTGCCGGCCAATGCAAGATGAATCATGTCTCTAGATCCGACCGAGACAAGATGCATATTGGCGTGGCCTCGCAAGCGCGCACATGCAGGTTTCCGTGACAACTTGCGTATGCATTCCACAATCACGCCTGGTCTCCGTCCTTGGCCTCGCGGCGCCCCGAGTAGAGGTGGAACTGCACAAAGATGATGCAGTCTTCGGCGATGGTGCCGAACGACCCCAGGAGCCAGGGGAGCGCGTTGAGGAGGTAGTCCTTGTCCTGCTTGAAGGCGAGCAGGCTGGCGCCGTAGGTGAAGTTTCCGGTGAGGGAGAGGAGGAAGAAGAGCAGCGCGAGACCTGTTCAATACTGCGTTAGCACGCGTTGCACTTTCGAAAAGCAGATACCCAAAGAGACGTACCTTCGCAAGACTTCTCCTGCCAGTTCTTGATGATCTGCGGGATGCGCGCGCACAGGTAGCACACGGCGGAGACGTATCCCAGAAACAAGCCGACCTTCTCCATGGTGCCCTTAACCTCCTCGGGCGCGCCGACGTCAATGTCAGGCGAGTTCCACGCGCCGGCCTTGTAGCTGACGAACCAGCCCAACGCGCCGACGAGGTACACGGCGAAGATGCTCAGCGTGTTGTGCAGCCACGGGTTGCTGTCGGGGGTCTCGTCCTCGCCGGTGACCATCTTGCGGAGGGGGTCGAGTGAGCTCTCGTTGTGCACGGCGTGGCGGCGGTGGGAGCCGGGCAGGCCCGCGGAGGAGGAGCGTCGGCGCGCGAGGAGCGGCTCGTCTTCGGTGGGCTCCGCGCCGGTCGCAGTGACGTGGGCGGAGGAGCGGCGGCGGGAGGCGCGGCGGGCGTTCTTGGTGTTGTAGTAGACGCATTGCGAGATGAGAACGAGGTCGGCGACGCAGAAGTAGGAGGCGAGGGCGACTGCTGTGGGCGCGAGGTGGGTGAAGAGGGCGCCTGTTCGGAGGTTTTTCGAGTCAGTGCGTGCTTCTCTTAGTGGGAGAAATTTTCGGTGTTGTTGGTGGTCGTAACGACGACTTTGGCAGACAGAGAACTGGGGCGCGTGGTGTTTCGGAGGCGTCAAAAGTATCGCGGGGTCGTGTTCTTCTTACCTAGCAGGTTCGTCACGTCACCGAGGAGCCAGACGATGAGGAAGGCCATGGAGAGGCCATCTGCGCTTTGCGCCTTGTAGTTGGCGATAAGCTGGGGAAGCTATTCACAACGTCAGCAAATTGGCAATTCGAAAATGATGCTCACGTGCTTCGGAGACTCTCCAGAAAGACGCACCAGAAGGCAGATCCAGGCGGTCAAGCTGATGCTGCCAAAGATGCCGGATAACGCATCTTCAACTTTGGGTGTCTGCGATAAGGCGGCGTAGGCCGTAACGGCGAATGAAGCCATGGTGTCTGATTTCCTCCGAAGACGCGATTGAACAGTGCAGGACTGGCGTAACGTCTGCTGAAGCAAGGGGAGAGGAAGAAGCAGAGCCGCCTTTTGTCGTGTGTCTGGCCGTGGTCAGGTGGGTTGGGAAGATCAAGTGGGATGGTTGGAAGCAGAGTCACGCAGCAGGAATTGATAGGCCGGCTACGGATAGCCACCCGTCGTCCAACCATCCACCTTGCTCGCCGTTATCTTGCTATCGGTTGCGGTCAAGCGCGGCGATAAGAGACGGGACCCTGCATGACATAGCCAATGGGTTGAAAAAACCTTGGCGACACGCTCAAGAGGGAAATTAGTGGGGGTCACGGCGGTGTGGCATGACTCCAGTCTCCCGCAAAACCTGATGGAAAGGCGGGCTTACCGCCACTTTTTCTCTGATGTGGGTGCTGTGGGAAGAAGCTGAGCTCAGCACGCCAATGAGACGAGGTTATTTGGTCATCGCAGCTGAGAGCTGCAAGCCAGAGCTGAGATGAAGAAGCCTCACTGAAAAGAGCATTACTGCGTAGGCAAGCTTACTTGTTGCCTTGCATCAGCATCGAGATGAACCGGCTAGCTCAGCCCAGATTTGCACAGATTGGCTGTCTTGATGCATATGCGATGGGCGCCCATCATCCGAAGTTTAAAAGCCCGTTGATCCTGCTGATGGCGGTGACCAATCGAAGACTGTCAGAGGAACTTGCATTCAATGGCACCACTCGTTGGTCACCGGACATCCGTCGGGCGTCATCTTTTTCCGATGCCAGATCAGGGGCACGTGGCTGCCCTCACCTGCACCGCCATGATTCGCTGTGGCTGATGCAGTCTTGATGGTGGGTAGGCGTGCTGCAGATGCTTGGGTGAGGTCCGTTCCTCGGCCAACTTGCCGGCCTGCACTGCGGCCTGTTGACGTGGGGGATGCAGAGCAGATGCGCTGGTGACCCGACCACGCGTCGCCATTTAAGCTCGCGTCGTCCGGCCTTGTCTTTGGACGGTGTATTTGGTTGAAAGGTCTCCGTCGCTTGCTGTCTTGTTTTCTAGCGTATCTTGCGTACTCAATCTCGCGATAGTTTGGACTTGTCGCTTGCACTGTGCCACCGAATCCGACCCCGATACCACCCGTGATTTCGTTGTACGCAGCCATGAAGCTGTCTAGCACCGTTGCGCTGCTTGGCGCGTCCCTGCCTGGTGCTGTGGCGTGGGGAAGTAAGTGTCTCTTTCGCCCAGCCCCGTCTGCCGTCCCCGGAGTCGTCTCCGGTGGAGGCGCTGGTCTCCGGTATCGCCAGTGTTGTCACTGCCGCTGACCGTCATCGCTGCAGGCTTGGGCCACATCACAACCGCATACATCGCAAGCCACTTCGTTGCCAACACCACAGAGACCTTCTTCCAGGACCTCTTGCGGAACGACACCGAACATTACCTGGCAGGTGTGGCAACGTGGGCCGATACCATTCGCTACACCAGATGGGGTCATTTCACGGGTCCCTTCCACTTCATCGATGCCCACGACAGCCCGCCTGACTATTGCGGCATCGACTTTGAAAGGGACTGCAAGGCGGAGGGCTGCGTTGTCACTGCGTTAGCAAACTACACCACCAGGTCGCTGGATACGAAGCTCAGCGGTTGGGAGCGCAATCAAGCGGCTCGCTTCGTCGTCCACTTCATCGGCGATATCCACCAGCCACTTCACAACGAAGACGTCGCTCGAGGGGGCAACGGAATCCACGTGAAGTGGTATGGCACCGACTTCAACCTGCACCACGTATGGGATAGCTCCATCGCTGAGAAACTGATCGGTGGCGCTCGTCGTCGTCCGTACGACAACGCGAAACGCTGGGCGGACGAGCTCGCGGATGAGATCAAGACGGGCAAGTTCGCCGCGCAAAAGGCGGATTGGCTGAAGACGCTCGACTTCAACGACGTCAAGGCGACTGCCCTTGCGTGGGCAGGAGAGGGAAACGCATTCGTCTGCACCCACGGTATGTCGATCGCCCGAGGACGGCTCCCCACAACCCGCGTGGTGACGTTTAAACTGACTTAAGCTTGAAAGTGTTCCCCGAAGGCCCGCGTGCGATCGCCGGACAGGAGCTCGGGGGTGAATACTTCCAGAAGGCGGCGCCAGTCATCGAGCTCCAGGTCGCCAAGGCAGGCGTGCGAATGGCGGCTTGGCTCGACCTTATTGCAGCAGCGTATACGCAGGCGACGACGGGGACGACGAAGATGGACAGCGCCGAGGGTAACAAGGACGGCAACACCGATGTGGGCGGCGCCGACATGGGCTCGGAGGAATTGTGATGGAGATGAGACGCCAAGCATGTTCCGTCGATTATGACCCCCGTTCCAGTTTCCTTACAAGTAGATCCCCTCGTTTCTCCCGCAGGGCAAAACGTGTTTTGAGGCAGCGAAAGCTTGGCTTGCCTCGCCGACTGTGATTGGGGGCTCATACTGCGTAATCTGAATTCTGCTTATCTCCGCGCGATGGTATTTCCGCTCAGGTGCAGCATCGGGCTGAGGCCGACCACAATGCGGGCCATCTGACGATGGCCGATGGGTGGCTTGCCAAGGGCTTTTGACAGCTTTGCCAACGTGACCTTTGATAAGTCTGATCGGTACCGAAGCCTCTGGATCGGCAGCTCACGGACCCGGAGAGTGCTTGACGGACCGGCGTTGCGGAAGAAGGTGATCACGCCGGGGGCGTTGTAGCCTTGGCCGGGCGTTCAACGGCCCAACAGCGGCAGAATGTCTCTCTGATGACGGCGCAGGTTTGATTAGCAAGGGAAGAATGTTTCCCAGAGCGACACTCGGCAAACGTTTCCTGGCCTAGGGAAAGTGGCGTGATGTCGACGTCCTGGGCGGGGGGATTTGGAATCCGCCATCTGTCCTTGGAGCGTCACCTTTCAAGTCCAGCCGTGACAGCGGCGGGGCGTGGCATTTGGGATGATAGGTGACGTCTGGCAAGGTGGAGGGAGGGCTGCCATCGTTCTCGATGCCCTTGCCGAGGGTCCGAGTCCCAGCAAGAGGCGCAAAGGGGATTGGATGCCGTTGGAAGCGCATGGCAGGATTGCTGGACGGGATTGGCACGGCTTCTGCGCATCTCTCAGCGCAATATTGCGGCGACGGGCGGTCCATGCTTTGTTCCTTCCTTTGGCGAGGGTGGTGTTTGCCTCTTCCGACGGTCGTCGAGTTTCAACATGGTCGTCCCGAGCTGGGATGAAAGGCAGGCATGCGGCCCGGGTTCGAGGAGAATGCCTGCAGCGAGGTTCGACGGGAAGTGTGGCGGAAGCGAGGTTGGACCGGTTGACACGAGTGACAAGACGGGCAAGAAAGTTGAGGTGAACCTGTTTCACCATTGGTTTTTTGGCACAGGCTTCAAACTCAGCCTCGTGTCGCAGAATGGTGCGCCCCCTTGGCGGAGGTGCGGTGGGCCTCTCTCTCGACTTTTTCTCGCTTGTCTGTGCAGGGGTTGCCGTCCGGAGTCGCATCGAGCAGGCAAACCGGATCTGTGGGCCACTGGCGAAGGAAGGATTCACTTGATAGACCAGCCCTTTAATTGATTGTTCCTGCATCTCGAGGGGCTGATGATGAGACCAAGATGGGGGGGCACCAGCTTGCCGTGTGCCGAGGGCTTGGTGTGCTGGACGTGTTGGTGCAAATTTTATGGTTTCGCGAGGAGATCTTTTGGGGACGAATGACCTCAAGCGAGCCGATGACCCGTTTGTTTGGGAAGGAGGAGGAGGAAAACACGGCTCGTATTGATATCGTGAGCGGCACAGAATTGCCATCGGCCAGAAAGACTGCCCGTCCCCCATGCCGGTTCTCCAGCAGCCCACGCCGATGACGGCAGGCGAGCCAAACGTGCTAGTATGGGTGTTGGCGGACTTCCGTGCCATCCACCGAAACGGAAAAAGCGTTGGCGCTATGGCAAGGCTATCTGTCAGTTTAGATTGCTCGTAAATTGGGTGTGGGCGATCGATAGCATTAAACTCAGGAACGTTTAAAAATTGCCCGACAGCCCAGAATCCAGAATAGACCTCGAGTGCGCCAAAATGGGCAACTTGTCGAGTCGTATACGACGTGTTGACACTGCAAAATAACAGACGAAATGCAAATCGAAACCGTCATCCCATGGATAAGCATCTTGTCGTCCAGGGGTTGGCCATGAGGAAGATCAGATTGACTTTTCTCGGATGGCTCATGCAGGGCGACGCCGACGGTCCAATCGCAGCCCGACTGAGGAGGCGTCGTCCAGTCAGCGACGGATTGACAGGCAGGCCGTTCGAGAGAGACGAACAGAGGAAGAATGGCAAAGGCGGCATGGGCAGCCATGGAAGAGCGGCGGGAGGGTAGATGGGAGACACGGGGTGAAGCAGCGCCGATGGCCAGGGACTCCACGTCTTGCCCCTGCCGGTCCCACGTCGAGTGTGAGCTTCCCAGGCGTGCCAGGGTTGAAAAGGCGGGGCGGGTCTTAGCGGACGGGATGCTAGAGGCAACCTTAAAAGTGTGTTAAGGGAAGGGGTGAACCTGACCATTCCTCATTTGGACGGCCGTTGTGGGTTCTTGGGATCTCCGCGACGGGGCCGCTGCAGGTACCGAGTGCTGGTGGTAGGGACTGAGCGAGATGGGAGATAAGGCACAGGGGTACGTACCGCCCTCCTGCCCTCCTTCTCGACGCGGGCAGCTTTCAGTGCACAGCTCCTTCTCACCGTTTTGGCAGAGGAGAAGCCCAGAGGAGCACGAGGAGGCACGTCTCCTTCCTGACACCAACACCTACCACACCAAAAAGCGCATTCCCTGCATTTGCGTGCCTCGTCTTCTGGTGAGGGTGGCTCGCCCTCTTTTCTCTAACCGTCAGACAGAGGGGCGCCGCAGCCACTCGTCCCAGGGGCCTGGCCGTCATCCGAAGTTGCCGAGTGGAAGATTAGGTTTATTGGATGTTTGATGCCATCACCGTTGCGCGCGCAGGGCATCGCATCGCAGCCCTCGTCCTCGCTTCTCTCGCATCCCCATGCTGGCCTCCTTGCGGGCACTTTTGCTGTTTGCTTCTGTGCCGCCTCCTCCTCGAAACTCCACATTCCGACCCAACACAGCAAGAAGAACACCGCGGCGTCGTTGCTGCTGCCGTCAACCGGCGAGTCAACTCCGCGGCCCCCCACGACCGGCGCCGAGGAGCCGCCCACCCGTGCCCTCCTCGCCAAGCAATACGAGGCACTCGCTCACGATGCAAGCGAGGCACACGATACCTCGAGTGCCACGGTGGGGAGGAGCCCTTAGGAGCAAGCTTTTGGGTGGAACAAAATGCGGTAGAGATTTGAAATGGATTTGGCAGGCACCTATGATGCCATGCTGATATGCGGTACGATGCGATGCGATGCGCCTGGTTACAGCGATCCCGTCCAGTCCAGTCCAGTCCAGCTTGCTGAAGCCGCCGTCCCGGATTTAGGCCGGCGCTTCGATGGTAATGCAGTCGGGCAGGGCAGGGCAGGACGAGACAGCGGCTGTTATCGTCTTGGTGCGACTGACGGGCCGTCGCACTAACATTGTACCACATTATGTGTGTCTCGCCCCGTTGAGGACCCCCGAACCGTTCAGACCGTTCCGCTGCCAATCATCCATTTGCCGCTCCTCTCCGGCCAAGACTGAGACCGCTGCGTGTCGCGGGTGCCCGCAAAGCACCACAGAAAACCGAGCCACGGAAAAGAAAGGGGGAGTCGGACGAACTCGAAAACGAGAAACAGCGCGGCTCGAAGGAAGATCGCCGAACTGGCGACGGCAATCAGAAAAACCCATCGCGTTCATCACGATGCCTGGTGTGCGTGCGTGTTCCTCAGAACGGATTGCTGGCGCCGTGATGCCGTGGTACCGTGCAGGCGCTGGACGGACGGCAGCCAACGTTTGTAGCGTGCGCGTCACTCGTCTGGGCGTCAATCCAGACTGAAGGGCAGCCGGTGTCCGGAAGCAAATCATGGGCGATCCCTCAAGGCTTAGCATGAGGTGCTAACCATAATTCGCGACTCAGGAATTAAGGTCATCCGCACCGTTGGGGTGGGCACTGAGGTTAAAGTTGGCTGTCGACGGAGCCAAAAACTACAGCGTGCCATCCGTCTCAACGCCCTAAGCAGGGGGGGCTGACAGGCTGTCATGAGCGCTGAAGGGTGTCTCGCTGGCTGCTGCTATTGCTATTCCTAATGCTGTGAAGGAGGGAGATTGCAACGGAGGAGGCGCCGCTCAGACGGTCAAACCTTACCTTGCCTTACTCTGTAGGTACTAAGGCATCTAAGGTAGGTATCGACGTATCGAAGGTAGAGACCCAAGGTCTTGTCAACCGCGCTTAAGGAGGTCGAAAATGTCGTCCAGTGTCTCGTTTCGCTTCATCGACGCCTCGGGCGAAACGCCATTTGCCTGATGTCCTGGGCGCCCCACCTCCTTATTGGCTCGCTAAGCCGCGCCGGGGCCATGTGGAGCCTCCATGACCCCATTCTGCGACGAAAGGAGCCGCATCAGACATGACGACTTTTCCATTTCCACCTCTGTGCCGTCTCTCTCCAACACCAATTCCCACTTCGCTGCTACTCACCAGGCCGCCAGGCTGCTGCCAACCCATCTTCTCCCCCAAACTATACGGAACGGCCTGAACTTGCCCTGCCCGCCAGGTTCGACTCAAGTTCCTGTCCCGTTACCTGCTACCTGCCATCCTGTTGAGTCGGGAACTGTCCGTCCTGGACGGCCACCGTCATTGGCAGCGGTCACCCCTGCTCCGACGTAGCTTGTCCTACCAACGGGCCTACTTTCTACACACTTTCTACACACAACCGCTGTCTTACTAACAACTTTGTCGCCGTTCCCATCCCATGCCACTCCCATCAACCCCTGCCACAGGCGAAGCTCAGATCTCTCTCTTCCCTCGTCGCCTCGATCCCGAATCCTCTAGTTCTTAGTTCTCCCCGGAGGCGTCCTCCCCTGTCAGCTAGCTGTCGCATCGCATCTCATCAGACAGATGCCACCCCCGTGCTAGTCTCTGCCTCTCCGTCTCTGCCTCGCTTTCGACTCCATCCCGCTGCCGTTCTTCCACTCTGCCGCCCTCGTTCTCGTCTTGCTGGGTACAGCAGTCTGCTATCCAGAGCCCCCAAAACCGTCTCCCACGCCCCTTGCTCGTCATCCGCTGCGGGTTCGCATACCGCAGCCCATGGGTCTGCACGGGGATCGGATGCTAAGCAGCATCCATGTGTTCACCCCCCAGCCCTTCGTTTGAGGCGCACACTCTGTTGCTCCCTCTGCCTCCTCCTGCTGCTGCTGCTGCTGCTACCGCTCCTCCTCCTGTCAGTGAGCCCTAGTCTCCTCTCCTCGCCCGCTGCCCTCTCCTCCCAAACCTCCCCTGCGCCGCGTTTTGGACTCGTGGAGACGATTCCTCCTCCCAAGCAAGCCATGGGTGCCTGTCTCCGTCCCCACGACCCCCCGGTCCCCTGTCCATACCGGCAGCAGCCTGCAACCACAGCCCTGCGCATATAAGACTCCATATCTTGGCATTTCAGACTATTTTGTTCCCGCCCTCCCCTTCTTAATCCGCAGTCACTCAGCTTCGATCATTCCTTTCGACCCTCCAACCTTTATTTTCCATTCTTCCTGTTGCCTCACGCTGGGAGTGTGTCTTCACATTCATTCATTCATTTCAATTTCAGCTGCGTATCCGGTGTCTGTGACCGTTCCTTTCGTACTCTACTCTGTTCGCTCCTCGGTCTGGAACCACCCCTTCGAACGACAACTATAGTATTTTATTGAGAGCGACTCGGTCGACAGCACCCTTCGAACTCCCTCGATTCGACAACTTTTGTACCCGAGATCAAGATGCAGATCAAGAACCTCGTCGCAGCCCTTGCGGGCATGGCCGTCGTCGCCGAGGCCGGCGTCACCTTCATGGACATCGACTCTCCTCTGAGCGCCGCCTTGGCTAAGCGTCAGCAGCGTGGTGGAAACCGTGGTGGAAACCAGGGCAACAACGGCCAGAACAACAACAACAACAACGGAGGCAACAACAACGCCAACAACGGCCAGCTCTGCTTGCAGACCAACGCCGTCCAGAAGGGTTCTCAGTCTGCCGGAACGCCCGCTGCCCAGCAGGCCCAGTCCGCTACGTGAGTATACGGAGCCCATCAAAGCCCGGGAAAGTACTAACCACTCTGGCCAGTGACAACGCCAACTTCATCAACTTCTGCTCCGGCTCCACTCTCACCGATGGCAAGCAGATCACCGCTGGATCTTGCAACGGTATCGTCATGGGCAAGATTCCCTCCAACACCAAGATGGTTTCCACCGTCCTGCAGAACCCCCCTCACAACGGCAACATTGCGGCCAACCAGGACTTTGACGTTCAACTCAAGGTCAACAACCTGGCTGCCGGTTCCTTCACTGATGCCCAGGCCACCTACTACTCCGCTCCTCAGAACGTCAACGGCCAGGGCCAGATTGTCGGTCACGTTCACGTCACCATCCAGGACATGGGCAACTCCCTCACTCCCAACCAGCCTCTGGATGCGTCCAAGTTCGTGTTCTTCAAGGGTATCAACGATGCCGGTGACGGCAACGGCAACCTGAAGGCCACCGTCACCGGTGGTCTCCCCGCCGGAAACTACCGCGTCTGCACTATGTCTTCCGCCTCCAACCACCAGCCTGTTCTGATGCCCGTCGCTCAGCGTGGTGCCCAGGACGACTGCAACAAGTTCACCGTTGGCGGAAACGGCGGCAACAACGGAGGAAACAACGGCGGCAACAACGGTGGCAATAACAACAACAACAACGCCAACGCTGGAGGCAACAACGGCCAGAACGCCAACAACGGCCAGAGTGAGTAACCCCTCAGACTTCATGATTCTGAAGCTAACCACTGGGACAGACGGCGGCAACCGCGGAGGTAAGCAGAACGCCGGAAAGAGGGCTCAAGGCGGCAACCGCGCTGCTGGTGCGGGACAACGAGGCGCCGGTCAAGGAGGTAATGCCAACAACGCATAACACCTTAGAACCCCCCTTTGCATTTCGCACACTGAACCCAAGGCATTTTCATTTTCTTTTCCCCCTTCTCCCCCCCCTCTCTCCCTCGCCCTCGCGCTAATACCCACACCCAAGCCTTTCCTGGAGGATTCCCTGGTGCTCAGAATGGAGGAGGCTTCCCTGGCGGCCAGAACGGTGGAAACCCGTTCGGGCAAGGCCAATTCCCTGGATTCGGTAACCCTGGTGCGGCCACTTCACAAACCCAGTCCGGACAGAATGCACAAGGTTCCGCAGATGCTAACACGTCCGCTCAGGACGGGGACGCCGCCAGTAAACCCGCCTCGTCGGCAACTTCTTCGGTAGCCTCGTCGGCAGCGGTGCCGACCCAGACCGGAGGCGCCTCCGGCAACTCCAACAACAACGCCAACGGTAACTCTTCCGGATCCGCTGGTGGCAAGGGAGGCGCAACGTCGAACGCAATCCTCGGGCTCGCGGCCCCGGCGGTCACGGACTCGGGCGATAGCAGCCGACCCTTCTCCGTCAACGGCAACTCTTTCATCTCCAAGGCCAACGCCGTGCAGCGTGCCTGCGACATTCAACGGAATTCCTGCTTCAATGCTATCAACGGTGGACAGGGTAACGGGGCTTCCACATCCGAATGCGATGCCCAGGTCCAGGCCTGCATCCAGGAGCTCTCGTAATCGAATCCCCTCTTGAGTGTTTTCCCCCATTTCTTCTGCGACGAACGACGACGACGATGACCCCGAGGATTGGAATATTTGACGGCACCGCTCACCCAACGGGGCTACCCTACCGACAATTACTATTACCCCCCGATGATGGGTTTACGACAAAAATGTTCTGGTGTTCTTTTGTTTTTTTCTCTTTGTGAGAGTCGTCCAACCTTTTTCGACGACGAATGGGTCTACACACAATGATGGTTTTATTACTAGACGAATCTTGGTTGCCAATGGGTCGTGGGCACCGTGTTGGTGGTTTTTCTTTATTTTTGTTGTTTACTCCTGGATCATGAAAAACCGTTTACCCCCCCGATACCACACACAACATTGGCAGAGCAACCCTCAACACACCTCCCCGTATTATTGTTCTAATGTCCCCCCCTCCTCCTACCTCCTCCTCGACGACCACCCAAACCGTTTTCATGATCGAAACCTTTCTGTACATTTAGAGGGAGTTGTTTTCTTTTCCGTTGACAGGATACGCAGCATGGCTTGGAAAGAAATGGAAGACACAATTCCAGTAGAGTGCACATAATCTTTTGTTCACTTTTTTCTTCGGTCATGTTCTCTTCAGATGCGCAGCTCGTGTGATTTCATTGCTACTAACTTCGACATGACAAACTCCGAGTGGGTGGTGGGCTAGCTTCCGCCAACAGCCTGACAACCTTAATCTCACTTGGGTTGAACACTCACCTTCAGGCCAGCGAATCTTGGGGTGGCAGGAGGTATACCGAAAGCAACGACAGAAAGTGTGGTGATGGTGTGGGATGCCCCAGTCCAAGCTGCGGCGTCTGATCATCGCCCTCTCGTCTCGTCTCCCTCTCTTTTCTGGCTGGCACATTCATGCAATCCGATTATGTCAGCCTGCCATCCCGCGCAATTGAAGAAATCCGTGCCAGCAATCTAGGTCTTGGCAGGTGTCGGGGGACGAGGGGGGGGAGGTCGCGGACCTTGGTCCGAAACACGAGGTGGTTTGTGCGTTGTCGAGACGGCGTTTCATGTGATTTTTCTGTGGTCCGGAGTTGGGACGGAGAAGCGGTGGTCTGTGACGTTGGGGCTTAGGGGGCAGCTGTTGACAGGGGGGTTTAGGTGGTTTGCTGTTTGGGTGTGATGTCACGCTGTGCCGGGGGTCTAGATTTAATTAGGAGAATTTTCTTTAGAGGGCATGCTTAGCGTCCTTGGGTCCCCATTCCCCTTTTCTTCAGATTGATTGATGTTTAAATATGGCCTTATCTCATCTTTCTTGCGTCGCGCCGCTGGATGGGTGGAAAGTGGGAGGTGTTTTGATGTGGAAAGGTTTATTTTCATGACTCTCTCTTTCTGCGTCTGTCTCTTCTTGCTTCGCTTGCCATGCGACGATTGTTATGCTATGCCTTCTTCGCATGTGGCAAGTGCACGATAAGAGAACCCTCGCTATTCGGCCACTTCTGCATCTGTATTTCAGAGTTTTATTTTGGGCTGCGTCGCGATGGTGTGAGTGGGCTTTCCCTCCTCAAGTTCCATGGTGGGAAAACCTTAGAGTGAGGGCATTTCCGGCCGTTATCGTGGGAACCCGACGCGCAAACGAATTTTGAGTTTAGGGACTCTTCTCCGGTTACATTTCCGCATTGTCATCCGTTCTTCTTCCTCGGGCGCTGCTTCGCCGCTCGCCGAAGCGCGCGCTCCAGAGTCGGGAAAACCAGTGTTTTCCTTTTCGGCGGCGTATGTTTTGAGTTGCGTCGACGGGAAAGTCTCCGGTCGGCTTGGCGATGAACGGAAGTCTTGGAGGGCTGAGATAGGTGTTCGGTCGGCGATGGTTTGGGGCTGCATTCTCGAGAGCGGTCTTGGCGGGTTTGCCAAGATGAGGCCTGGAGGGTTGAAGCTGGCGAGGTGTTGAAGATGACGAAGCGAGTCTGCGTCGATGGGTCTGACGCAAACGCGACTGCGCCTGTGATGTAGCATGTTGGAAGTCTTGTCTGATGGAGATGTTTGGATGCTGCTATGGCGCTGTGCCGAGTTGTTTGATCCTGCGGCGGTGGACATGACGCTTGATGGGCCGTGTTGGTTTTGTTTGAATGCTTGGGATTTCTCTCAGTTTCGACGTGCAAGTTTCGCCGTCCACAGGCTGACAACAGCGCGCCGTGGTTGGAGGTCCGGCGGATCTCGGCGCATTTGGAGATCGGCTGGCGAGATCGCTGACTGACGAAGCACTTTGCAGCTGAAGCCTCCGGAACACTTTGAATATCTTCTATCAACACGGACACAGGACGTCTTCCAAATGTTCGACATGACAGCAATACCTCGTTGGCACGCCATCCTTCAGGAGCCTATCGCGCCGATATCCCATCCTCTGGGAGCCGGGTTGCTCAGATCTTGTTCAATCTGGTAACAAGGCCCCTCAAATAGGCTACTGCCAATGGCTCGGAGTGCGCCTTTTAGTATTGTTCAAAACCGAAAGTTCGGGGTCGAAAGCGCAAGTTGCGCTTCTAAAGACGAGAGGGGGCCAAAGACGATGCTCCTGATGGGGCTTAGGATTCGGATGAAAGATCTCTACTTCCACTCTCCAGATGTCCTGAGGTGCCCTCTTTGCGGTACTGTGAACTAATCCTTACGAACTAAACTTACATTCACTCGATCAGTCGTCCATTACCTCGTGACCCGAACCCCCTCCATCTTCACGTGTTTGCCAACGACAACAATCACCAGATTCAGAAGTGGCGTGTTTCTATCGTAGACAGTTGCCCCCTCAATCATCTTCGCTCTTGGGTTGCGATTTGCCTTTCACTTGCTCCTCTATCTCCACACCGTGCACTACCTCCTCCTCACCGGCTTCGAGGTGACCACCTCGCTGCTCGGCTGCCCCAAACAGGACATCGACCTGCTCAAGACTCATCCCCTTCGTCTCCTTCATGAAGAAGAACGTGAAGGTACTCATGGCAAGGCAGAAGACGGCGAAGATGATGAACGTCTTCCAGCCGATTCCGTAGATGATCTGCGGCGTGACGCGGGTGACTATGAAGTTGAATAGCCACTGAGTGGCGGCTGATAATCTGTTAGCTTGGCTGCGGTTTATTATTGTGTCTTTGTGGGAAGCCTACCGGCGAATGCGACCCCGTATGATCTGAGATGCGTCGGAAAGATCTCTCCTGCATAGATCCATGGCCTGTATTTGTCAGTCGCCGCAACTCGCACCTCCTAGCTCATGGAGGCAACTCACCCTGGACCCCAGGAGCCTGTGTAGGCGATCACATATAGATAGATCAGGACGCACATGGCGATTGATGCCGAGGACACCGCCTTACCACCCTCAGGGGGATGAGTGGCTAGTACGGCGGCGAGGATGAACATCATGGCGGACCTGGAGCACGTCAGTACGATGACCTAGCTATCCTGGGAGTACGCAACTTACATCCATAACCCACCGAGTGTATGGGCCCAACGCCTGCCAATCTTGTCAATGACGAAGAGAAGAGAAACAGCAGTGAAGATGAGCTTGACGATGCCGTAAATACCCGTCGCGAACAACGACGCATCGGCGCTCGAGACACCAACAGTTTGGAAGATCTGAGGGGCGTAGTAGCCGATGGAGTTCGTGCCGGTGAGTTGCTGCCACACCATGAGTGCGAAGATGAGCAGGAATCTGTTCCGCACGCCCGGCTTGAGGCTCTCCTTCCAAGTCGACTGGCGCGCTGCCTCGGCGTCGGCGCCACATGACACGGTGATCTCGTTGAACTCGCTGACAACGCTGGGGTCATTGATCGGCTGATTACGCATGTAAGCTAGAGAAGCCAACGCCTCCTCGTTCCGGCCGTGCTTAGCCAGCCATCGCGGGGACTCCTTCAACGGGATCAATCCGATAAGCAGCAGGCCTGCGGGAATCAGCTGCACGCCCAAGGGGATCCTCCACTGTGTTGTTGTAGACGGCATGTTCCTCTCCACGCCGTAGTTAAGCCAGTACGCAATACTACTCCCCAGCACCAAAAACTCCTGGAACAACCCGGTGATACGGCCGCGGACCTCAGGCGGGGCGGTCTCAGCGACGAAGACGGGCGTGATGGAGCTCATGCCCCCGATGCCCAGGCCGGCGATGACCCTGCCCGCGTAGACGTACTGCAGACTCTTCGGGGAGGAGGCCGCCCATCACGCCGACGTCGTAGCCTGGGAGAGTTAGGATGGGGTGTATGGGATGTTTGGGGTGATGGGGCCGAACCGAAGAGGAGGGAGCCCATGTAAGACACTGTTGCTAGCAGGTAGACTCGATAATTGTGGAAGAAGCTCTTTCCAGAGCCTCGTAAAGTTGTGGAGTGCGTCATGGCGAAACTTGGTCAATGTTTGGGTGTTGCTTGGAAGTCACAGCAGCTGAGAGATGCACCTCATGAAGGTTCGTCTTTCATGATTTCAAGGACTAGACTCTTTGTATCCATTGGACCTGTTTGCATCTTAAATATTGCCCGAAAGCTACACATCTCCCTCTCCCTCTCCCCTATCTCTCCGTGATACATGTCAACACCATGCCTTCTCCGACGAGTGACATCGCGACTCCTACGATACTCGACGCTCCGACACAGCTGTGAGGTCAATGTTGAGCCGAGTCAAATCAACCAAGGCCATTGCTTATCGAGTATACAGGAGTTGTTGAAAGGCTGCGCGTTCTATTACCCAAAAGGGCTCATGTTCCAACCAACTAACAGGCTTCCTGGCTTGATGTGCGAGAAGAGGGTTCATTGTGTGCGTGATTGTCACCACCCTTGTCAACTGTCATCCGATAAGGGGTGCACCGACGAACAGTACGGTGAATTCTAGAGAAGTATGATGGTCGCGAGAGATAGGCCATATGTTGGAGCTCCTCCTGCGCTAGCATCCAATACACATGGCTCCCGTCCACCCCGGTCCCCCACAGGGCTGCAGCCCGTCTGAGGAGAAGTCAACGGGGTTATTGTCCCGCAGTAACAGGTACTGTACCACTCCTTCTCAAAAAAACTCAGTTAGGAAATTCTTCACACGAACCGAAGTTGGCTGCGATTGCAGTGGTCGGGGGAGGATCGCGGGGTTGAGCTGCGGGCCGAGTCAGATATGACTCGGCTCAACCGCCGCTCCGCCCCCCCACCGCCCAAGGAACCAACTCGGCCGGGGACGCGGAACAAGTCAAGCCAGTCCGCTTCCGCGTTCGAAATGGCTTTTATATGCGCGGCAGTATTGCATCATTAATCGCGATGGCCGGTTTACGCTCGTAAAGGTCCCAAGTCTTGTGTACGCACATTACCTTATTTCACTACTCCTGGGTTGAATTTGAACACGATCTCCAACATGGCCAATCGCGGAAAGACTCTCGATGAGAAGGTCTTTAGTATCAAAGACCTGAAGGAAGAAGCCTCCAAGAAGCTTCCTCGGGCTTACAAAGGTTAGAGCCCTAAAGCAAACGTTGAGACTGAGACTCATCCCTGGAACAGAATTCTTCAATGAAGGTGCTATGGACATGATTACGTGAGTTTTGCAGTCGGATGAGTCTTTTATCATTAGCTGACACGAGGATACAGAGTCCAGGACAATGAGGACGCCTATAACCGCTACAAGATTAGGCCTCGGGTCCTCAGAGATGTGTCCAACATTGACACATCTACCACCATCTTCGGCGTGAAGGTGGCGCTGCCTTTTGGGTTCTCGCCTGCAGCAACTCACAAGTTGGCGCATCCGGAGGGCGAGGTAGCCACGTCCCGAGCTGCCGCTGCGGCTGGCATCCCGATGGCACTCTCTGCATATGCCACTTGTTCTCTCGAAGATGTCATCGCGCAAGGCCAGGGGAACCCCTACATCATGCAATTTAGTATCTTGAAGAATCGAGACATCACTAGGCAGATCCTCCAGCGGGCGGAGCGTAAGTCAAATGGGTGAAATAGCTGCGATGATGCTTGCTGACTCGGCCTGTGGACAGAGGCAGGATACAAGACCGTCATGATGACGGTGGACGCGCCGATGCTTGGTCGTCGCTTGAACGAGTACAGAAATGCCTTTGGTCTGCCCGAAGGGATGGGGTATCCCAACATTGCCCCAGGCATGGACATGAGAAACCTCGTCGATCAAGGTCTTGACTTGACATATGGTAATAATGCTGGTACCCACATTCTATGGAGATGCTGATGACCACTAGAGGACGGCATGAATTGGGAGCAGGCCCTGAGCTGGATACGGGAGAACACCAAGCTGGATGTATGGCTCAAAGGAGGTAACACAGCCACTGGTTAAGGTCGCAAAGAAGCTGTCTGACCGAGTTTAACAGTTTACACCGCGGACGATGTTGCACTGGCCATCGAGCATGGTGTTGACGGCGTGCTCATTTCGAACCATGGCGGCCGACAACTTGATGGCGTTCCAGCTACGCTCGATGCCCTGCGAGAATGTGCCCCTATCGCAAAGGGGAAGATCAAAATTGCAGTCGACGGTGGGATCCGACGAGGCACTGACATCTTCAAGGCTCTTGCCCTTGGCGCGGACTTTTGCTTCGCAGGACGAGTTCCCATCTGGGGGCTGGCAGTAAGTGCGACCCAGACGCCACCATGGCTGTTCTCAAAGAAGCTGATTTCTCCGGGATTAGTACAACGGATCTGAAGGTGTGCAGTTGGCTGTCAATCTGCTTCATGATGAGTTGAGACTAGCCATGTGTCTTGCTGGGTAGGTGACCTAGACGAAGTTGATGAGAAGCAACACTGACCAGTTTCAGATGCAAAACTGTCAAAGACATCAACAAAGGACATCTATCACTCCTTCAAGCCAATGGAGTCTTGGCAAAGTTGTGAGCTGGAGGAATTCACTCACAAGAGCGAGGTTGCGAGTCGAGCATTTCGCGTGGCAGCTTTTCGCTGAAACCTCGAATAACATGTATGCTATTCATAGAGCTGCATTCACTTGAACGGTCCATATGTAGTTCACAAATAGAATCTTCCACTCTCGATGATTTAATTCGCTTTATGTGGTCGTTGAATGCTCACAAGAAACGCAGAAAGTCGTGCTGTCTGAGCAGTTAGGAATAGTGTAGGCAAAGCTAGAGACGGCGATAGGAGGAGTGGCGATAGAGGAATTGCGACAAAAGAACGGTATTCATAAGTTGAAGAAGCTTGTTGGCTGAAGAGTTCACAAATTACTCAGAGTTATCCCTGATGGCCAACCTTGAAAGCTGGCTGGGATGACATAATCTATGAGCATCGTGATGTGAGCGTAGGGACAAGGTTGAGGCATTCAGTTTCACACCTCAGTTTTCGTGAATTCACGAAAAGTCGTGCTATCCGGGCGGATACTTCTAGCTAACTAGGCAGATAATTATGATTAACTCCCTAAAGTATATTAGATCTAGTGTTTAATTTATCGTAATTTACTTTTACTACTATCGTCGCTATCCTTATTTCTATCTCTATCCCTATTACTATCGTTGTCGATCGTCCCTACTGTCGTATATACTATCCGCCCGGATAGCAAAACTCTTCACTAAAGTCTGTCACCCCATCATGTATGATCCCAACCCTACCAGAAAGCTCCCCGTTGCGAACTCTCGAATGATAGAAAGCTTGCTGTGAAGAATGAATCCCCACGTAACAACCAAATATTACTTCGTTGATATCACTCTCAAAATTTAGTAGACAAATACCATGTATTCACCACCGACGCCACAATCTTCTAATCTAGTATCTCTCTGACCGGCTCACAATGTTGACAAGCTTCTGGCCCTTGGCGCGTCTCTCCAGGTTGTAGACGAGTATCTTTCGCACTCTCTCATAGTAATGATTTGAGTTCCCAGCACAGTGAGGTGTGATGATGACATTCTTGTACGTCCACAACTTATGCTCAGCAGGAAGCGGCTCCGGATCAGTGACATCCAGCGCTGCGCCTCTGATGAGACCCTCATCAAGCGCATGAACAAGATCTTCGGTGTTGATCACGGCGCCTCTTCCGGCATTAGAAACGTAAGTCTTCTTCTTGCTCAACAATTGGAACTGCTCGCGAGAGATCATCCCCTTGGTCTGGTCCGTCAAGGGCAGCGTGATGACCAGCAGATCAAGATCCGAGGCGAGAAAATCGTCTAGCTGATCTTTGCCATAGAACCACTTTGATGGATACTCGCCATTAGGGTCTCCCAGGCCTGGCTCTGTGAAGGAGTCGTCTTTGCGGGACTCGGGCGTGAGGCGTGGATGCAGGGTGTAAGCGTGGACGCTCATCCCAAAAGCTTTGGCTACATGGGCGACTTGGCGACCGACGCAGCCGTAGCCGAGGATTCCTCTAGGTCCTGTTAGTTGAAACTCTGGGTGGTGGTATCGGGGTTTGGCATACACTCGCAGACCCACCGAATCCTCGGTGTCTTCATCCGACGGAGGGTCGATCCATTTAGACTCTTTTTGGTTGTCAAGGTATTCCGGAACTTGGAACGAATTAGCAGCTGTCGGCATGAATAGCTTCTTAGTAGGTCTACTGTGATGTTGGAAAGCCAGGAAAGTCGAGAAGACCCATTCCGCAATCTGAGGTCTGTTTCATGTAAGCTACGGTGCAAGTAGAAACAGCGTCGTGGCTGTGCGTCGGTTGCTTACGGGTGCGTTCCATTTGACGTGCAAAAGTCGATGGCTGTCTCTTCAAAGAGCGGCAGTCCCAGGATCTGGTTGCACCCAGCGCTGAGAAGCTGGCAGTATTTCAAATTCGGCACCATCTCTTTGGTTGGGAATAACTTCCACGTGAAAAGGATAGTCACCTTGGCCCATGTCTCCGGGCTGATGTCGCTCGGTAGTTCTGTTTGGTACATACCGATCTTGCGGGACTCAACCGGCATTCCGAGACTGGCAACCCAGGCCGGGTCCGGTGTCCAGGGCATCAGGATAAGGAGGAAGTCTTTGGAGCTCATTTTGAATGCTTTAATTCTTCCAGAGATAGACAAGAAAATGCAGCAAGAAACGACGGCCTATTTCCAGTCTCGTCTGGAATTGAGGCTTATTTATGCGACTTGTCAACAGAGTTAGTTCTGACACTGGCTTGGCTTACACGGGTTGAAGGCACAGTTGACTCGGCCCTTGCACCATTTTGCCTTGATGCGCCAGCACTATCTAGAGTCCCAGTGACTTCCAGTTAGTTACCAAGTACCCTCTCCACTGACGGACGTCCCGTGCCGTGGCTCATAGTCCCCTTCTATTTCCGCTGATTGTCGGTGGGGAACCCCCGCACTTCAGGAGGCCAATCTTTGACTCGGCTCTGGAGCTGGGTACCTAATCGTCACTGCGACAGCGGCTTCAACGGGCATTGCCACTGAATGGCATTGGAATTCTAACTGCGGTATTATCACTTGCCACTTCGAGTCCATCTATTAGATTGATATGGCTTGCTTGCTTGAATCTGGATCTGTATAGTGCATCTCTTGACTATGAGGTACTGTATGCCATCGTTGGCGATGGCACTAGCTGAGTGTCACTATTTGCCTGTAACATAGCGCTTCAAGAACTCTTCGAGATCCTCCTCTGGCAATCCCAGTTTCTGATTCCAAATGCCCCTTTTGGCGGAGTATTGCGCCAGCCCCCCTTTCCCATACACGGCACCTGCAATCAGGCCCAGAGCACCTAGCGGCTGCCCGTCTCGGACTTGAGCAGCACCGGTTTGCCAAAGTTCCTCAACAGAACCATGAGAAATATCAAACTTCTCTCCGGTGACTTTCTCCAAGGCTCGGAGAACCTGGTTCTGGGTGATGGTGAAGCTATTGACATAGACATGTTGGTTCTTGGTGAGCTCCGGATTCTTCAAGGACTTGGAGATGGCTCTACCAACTTGGTCGAGGTTGGTGGCGTCGAAGGGAATGTCTCCGCCGTCGTAAATTGTGACAGTTCGAGCTGCCACGTCCCAGCCCCCGAAACCAGGGATCGCAAGGCCCCAATCGAACATGGCCCCGGAGACGATGGCAGTCCATGAAATCTTGTCCTGGTTCTTTTTGAGATAGTCGAGAGTGGCAATCTTGTCGGTAAGAAAAGGAATGATCTCCGGGGCCGATGGATCAGATGTGTCGACCCCATACTCCGAGGGGATGAAGACCTTGACTCCTGCAACTATGGCCGCATCTATGAGGGAGTTCTGAGAGGCCAGAGCACCGGCTGGGGAGATGCTTGACAGGGTGCTGACAACTGCGTCTTGGCCCTTGAAAAAATTCGACAGCGAGGCCTCAGAAAAGTCACTCTTCACATGTGTAACGCCCTCCGGCAGCGATGCTACCGAAGTTTCTCGAGTAAGTCCAGTGACCTGGAACCCGTCTTCCAAGAGTGCCTTGATGGCGGAAGTTGCAACATTGCCGCTTGCGCCAATGACGAGCACTTTTTGAATAGAAGTCGAGTTCATGTTGACGTAAGTTAGAGCAAAGGTACACAGTTAAAAGATTTGGGGAATAGGATGATGGTGCTCTCGGTTTGAAGATTGATCTAAACACGACCCTTCTGGCCCAATTTATATTTCTGAAGTCGGCCTCGAGACTTTCCAGCTCGACTGATCCACATGAAGTTTACTTTGCACGTCAGCAAGTCACCACGAGTCAAATTGATTGAAGCTGATGGCGGTGATGGCGCCATAGGCAGAGTTCTCGTCCTCAACTTGTCCAACGGCTTACAAATACCATGCTTTAGATAGTGATGATACCAACTTGTAAAAGCCTCAGTAGGCTTTTTCAAGCAAGTTTTGACCATCTACAACATCCATTCCTGACCTGCAACACCTTGCTAATCCCTGTCAGACTGACCGCGCACCGGGAGTTGACGACCGCGGTTCTGTTCAGTAATCAATTTGGCTTGCTTTTAGTGGACCAATTATTCGCATCAACCCCACATCGGCGATAACTACGACACTGCAAACCGGGCCACTGGCCAATATGTGATCTTGATCTTGTCCAATTAGTTGCTGCCGATGGGATAGAGCACGGCTTGGCAAATTGTATTGATCTATGGCACGATCTCCGTCCTGATCATGGTTCTGATTAGCAATCCTCTCTCGGACCCAGGACGAGAGGTATGTCCGCCGTCTCGTACTCGTATTCCGTAGCTGGAGATGACTGCTTTCAAGTTGTCTTGCTGGATTTGATGATTACCGAGATATCCTTGCCATTATTGGTAGTACTCAACGAGAAACCTACATATAAGAAGCCGCCGAGGAACATTGAGGTGGTCGCAGTATCGTCTTTCAAGCCTTGAGCAACTTCCTCTTAATTCCTCACGTACTCAGTCATAGTCAGCAATCTTCAGGTCGACGTGTATGCTGCACCGGCTGCGCCCATAGCCACCGGCCACCCAGATCCGTCTAAAAGATGGTTCTCGCCGATATCCTGCACCCTCATCCAAGGGCCAACATCAGCAGTTTTGGTAGACACGCCGGCCACCATTGGGCTTTCCGAAGGCCTCGCTACCTGGATCAAGAAAACAGCCCCTGAAAAGAAGCTGCTGTATATCTACACCACGCATCTACACGGAGACCACTTTCTCGGCAACCCCGTTCTTCTCCGTCATTTCCCAGAGGCAAAATGCGTTGCCACTGCCTCCGTTGTTGATGGCATCCGGAAGCAATGGCCTGGCAGTCTGGCGTTCTGGGACAAGCTCTTTCCCGAGGGGCAGATCGCTGGCGACCAGCATATTCCCAACGCTTTGCCTGCCGACGGAAAGTTTCATATCGACGGTCATCTACTCCAAGGCATCGACGTATCACACTCGGATACAGATGCTTCGTCATTTCTTCACGTTCCCGACCTGAAACTCGTCGTGTGCGGAGACATTGTGTACGGGGATTGTTATCAGTTCCTTGGCGAAGCCAATACTCCCGAGAAGAGACAGATGTGGCTTCAGTCTTGAGACCAAATTGCAGTCTTGGATCCTCATATTGTCGTGCCTGGCCACAAACGAGCCTCCCAGATCGATGGATCATATCTGATTGAGGCCACAAGGGCTTATATACTGGCATTCGAAGAAGAGCTGGAGAAGGCTGGAAATTCTGAGAAGCTTGAGGAAGCCATGATTCGTCGCTACCCGCATAGGTGGAACCGCTTCCTCCTGGAGCAGAGCTGTCAGAGGACTTGGTCGGCTCTCGGCTTAAAGGACTAAAGTCATTGATACATTGGAAATGTTACGCACGACTCAATGAGGTGTGCACATAGTGCAGTGATCGATATATGACCAGGTTAGTGTTATACAATTATGCTTCATCAGTTATGCCGGCCGCTTCAGTCTACTTATTTCGTCCGTCGTAAATGAAACCACACCCAACACTACTACCGGTTGAACATTTATGCCTCGGAACTTCGGAAGCTGTGTGGATGCGCCAAAGTTGCTTTTTCATGACTTCTGCTCGATTTACGTAAGGTGCTTGGCGCATTCTTTTGAGCAATCATCTTCTGCTCGACTATTTTGAGTCTACGGTTGGCTACATATGCCAAGCTGTGACATGTCGGCGGCGGTTCATCTGAACAGCTGAAGTGGGGAGCCTCGGCTGGAAATAGCTGCATGTTTCATTGGTGGCTGATAAATCAATCCACCCAGCCCCCCTCACAATGCGTCTTCTTAAATTTTGCTCGAAAGTTTCTCTTTTGTCACTCGAGAGAAGTTCAGCCATTGCAATCATGAATCCAGAATTTTCTCTACAGGAAAAGCTGCGCCTGGCCTTGCGCCTGATCTTCATCTGTAGGTTCAGCGGCTCCAATGTGAGACATTACTAACCGTGCTCGTTAGTTCCCCTGCAGCTGCTTGTGAACCTAGTGACTGTTCTCTCCGTCGCTTGGTTCAGAGGGCTACCCCTGCGGTTTTATGTTCTTGCCGCTTTCGCGAAAACCTATCTGTACAGTCTCCGCGCCCGTCAAATCCAGTTCGTCACACCTGCAACCAGAAAGACGTATGACGGCTGGGTACGCCGCAAGATACAAAAAGCCAAGAACATCAACGATCGTGTCGTCCTTGACAGACTGAGCCACGATGTCGAGACCCTCGAGGATGGCAAGTCTTTTATGCTTTGGGTAGGAGACAAACGCAGGGCTAAAAAAGTTGTCCTTTTTCTCCATGGTGGTGGCTACGTCATCCCTTTGCTAGATGGGCATCTGGATTGGAGCTGGCGAGCCTACGTTACCGCCGGCATTGAAGAAGGCGTCGAAACTGCCGTAGCCGTGCTCGAGTACACACTTTGCCCTGAAGTGAAGTATCCCAGTCAGCTCACCCAAGCTGCGAGCGCCCTCTCCCATCTCATCAAGTCCGGATTCCAGCCCGGCGATATTGCTATCGCTGGGGACTCGGCGGGTGGGAACCTGGTGGCACAGGTCTTAGGGCATCTGGTTCAACCCCACCCTATGGTTGCGCAGGTTCAGCTCGCCGAGCCTTTAGGTGGCGCATGCCTTGTGTCTCCATGGCTAAGCGACCGCACAAAAGATCGTTCCTTCGCTGAAAACTCCAATGTCGATTTGCTATCGTCGTGGCCTATTCAAAAAGCTGCGGGAGATATCCTGGAAGAGACTGGGCCGTCAGAAAACCCTACGAACCCCAGAAGCCGCGTCTTTTCACTGCACAAGCATGACATCTGGGATGGTGGGCTCAGCAAGGTTGTCAAAAGTTTGTATGTCACCGCCGGCGAGCAAGAAGTCTTCCTAGACCAGGACGTTGAGTTCGTGGATAAGGTGCGCCGTGGTAATCCTGGGCTGCCTATGCAGTTGGACCTGCAGCCGAAGTATGCTCACGACTTTCTCGTCATGGAAGGCAATTTCAAAGACGGTGGGGAGTGCACGGAAGCCATGAAAACCTGGTGGAGGAGTGTCTTAGTAACGACTAGGGAAGCCTGATCGGTTCTGGTTTGATCTTTAGTCAAGAATTCTTTTCGATGATGGCAGAGATAGGTTCATATATGAACAGGACAGATACTCTTGTTCAGCTGGGTGGGCAGTCAACAACGCCCACTCAGCGCCATCAGCTTCTTAGCTATGAACGCATGAGCGGCGTGTTATGCGTCGAAAAGTATTCTAGCTCAAATACTGATGGTAGTAGAACCCGCTCCACCTTTGACCCTAAGCAACTCTTTCCCTGGTAACACCAAATTACCCTTCGTGTTCGCCGGCGTGCTCCATTCTACGACTGCTGTACCATTGTCGCCCGCCGTGAACTTCGCGGAAAACTTCCCCAAGCTAGTAGTAAATCCAGCCTCTGCCTCGGAAATCTCGCTCAGCACGGGCTTCAACTGCCATTCGCTGCCCCCAGGCTTGATGACTCTCAAGCCGACGAGATACTCAGTCATGGTTGAGGTTGGTCCACTGCTCCATCCATGGGCGTGAGACATGTACGTAGGATCATTCCTATAACCTCGATCTCCCCGATAGCCCCATGTACCGTTCACTAGATATCCCTCCGGGACGGTGGATTGAGTGCCGTTGGGATGGTTCAGGTACCACCCCCATGCATCCCTGATCAGATTCAGAGCTCGGTCAGCTCGCCCGGCGCGGAAATGAGTTGAAAGCTCAATGCTAGAGATGAATGGAGAGATGTTGTTTGCGAGCTCGGGGCAGCGAGGCCCAATAGGCGTCCAATTCGACTCGAGATAGTCCGATATTTGCTGTGCCTCGGTGCTGTTAGCTGACACCACGCCAAAGGCCACAGCCATGCTGTTAGCATCTTGAGGGTATAGTGATGTGTCGTTGGGGCTTTCCTTGAAAGCACCTTTGCCACTATCCCACAGGTTTGCCATGACGGAACGCTGAAGCGTAGCTGCAGCATCCAGCCATTCTTGTTTGTAAGTGGACGCATTGGTGAGCTCGGGTGCCCACGACGCGATGTCGGCACCAGTCTTGAGTGCACGGTACAAGCTAAGTCCATTAGCATGGCCAGTACTTTCCCGAACGAGGGGCTTACTCACAGCATACTTGCCGAGCTTCGCTCATTCGAGTATGTCCAACGTCCCCAGTCCTTCTCTCCGAGAACAGCCATGATATCTCTGGAGTTGACCTTTGCCCTGCTGTTGGCAATAGCTTTCAGATACTTGGCCCAAATGGAAACCATGAACTCTTCGTCTCCGGTATACAAGAAGTAGTTGTACGTGCCAACGAGCGCCCACAGATGATAAGCTGGCAATGTTTCGTTAACTCTCCGCTCTTAATGTTTGCACTCAGATACGGCTGACTTACTATCGCTGTCCTTTGAGGGATAAGGAGGTCCAGCTTTTGGTAACGTACCATCTGATCCCTGTCCAAAGTCAGATAATGGCTTTGAACGAGGCGAAAAGTACTGACTTGATTGTCGTAGATTACCTGCAATGCGTTCTTGGTACTCTCCATATCGCCAGTGCTCACAAACGCACTCGGCACTGCTGTACCCATGTCTCCAATCCAAACCCAGCGATCCCTCTTTGCTCCATCGAGAAGGACAGTGTTTCCTGGGCCGATATATGCGTCATTCTGCCACCCGGACTTCAAGGTACTTGTGCCGACACGTCCAGTCTTACCGGGGACAGAATTTGTCTGCAGTGTGTACGCGCCGCTGTACCAAATTTTGTTCAGAAGCTCCTCACTGGAGTGAAAATACCCCTGGTATGCCCGAAGATCCGACCAGGTTGGCTGAAAGCTGATCTCAAGAGTTATGTTACGGATCTCCAACGCTGCGTTCGACTGAATATTTGTGAGAAATACCGTGAGGTATCGAAAGCCGCCGCGCAATTTGGCGTCGGGCATAACGTAGGTCCCAGGACCTTCGGATGTGATGTTGTATGTAAGGGCACTGTCCTGGCCAGTTCCGCCGTTGGAGTTGTCTGATTTTTGACCGATGTAGTCCTTGGCCTCCGTGAAGGCGAGTCCCAGAGTAGCGTTACTATAACCAGAGAGCTCGTAGTCAACAGTGACTATGCCGCCGACTTCAATGCCAAAGTCGAACACCAATGCTTCACCGTCCGGTGAAAGCACAACTGAGGAATTGAAATCTGATATCTTTTCGCCGGAAGGAAGGGAAAGAATGAACTTGGGCGTTACATTGCGAGAGCTGGGGGCATAATTGTACTTGTCCCAATCTCCCGGAAATGCTGCCGAGTCTGGTCCATCGCAGGTAGTCGTTCTCCAGCATTCTGCTGATGAGCCAGGCGCAAAGAAGGCGATGACGGCAAAGAATTTCCATGTCCCATGAGACAAAAGCATCCTGGTAGAAGATTTGAGAGGGGCCTGGGGCGTTTGAGATCCCCCCGTCTTCTGGTGATCTAGATGCGACGACGGGTAACCTGCATAGTAAGGGTGAACTTCATATTATATGACTGCATAGAAGCACTGCTGGTTTGTTGATGCAACATCGCGAGTGATTTGTCCGTGGGTTGTCGGTTGTCGTGCTATTTGCAAGCGAGCAGCAGCCCGCGGCGATCGTGGCTTCGGCGGAGCAAGTCGCGGGGAAGCAGCCGGAAGGCCTCAGTTCAGGCCAGAAAAGGAAATGCTGAGCCAAACCCTGGCAATGGACTTAACTAACCTGGGGTAGTGGTCTTCTGCATCGTGCCGATTTCCCCGTCTTTGCTTGTGCACCCCGCTTTCCCCAACTGAGGGCTCGAATCCCGGCTTTTCTCAATACGTGTGTGAAGCCACCTACTATTGCAGATATACATGCGAAGTTGCAATACTATTCATATCCCTTGGGATATGCTCCCCAAATGTCGGCCTGGCCAGGTTAATTCGCAAGGTGGGTTTTGGTCACTATTGAATAGCAGGCTTCAAACATGAATGCATGTGAGCTATCAAAACTGCGCTGAAGAAAAGCCGCAAGCGCTGCTTACGGCGTAATTCATTTGCTCTTTTATCTCATAACCATTTACCGCCTTTCATCGTACCTTACACTAGCAGGTGTTCTTTCCTGTTCTGAAGCAGAAGATGTTGATGGTTCCATCAGACTGAGTGCAGCATGTTGCGCCCAGATCTTTCACACCGCCTCCGAAGCACCTGGGCTGGCAGTTGCCGCAAACATCCTGGCACTATGAATATACGAGTTAGCACAGGCCTGAGGGGTTTCGCACGGAGAGATCTATCGATTAACCAACCTTAGACTTAGTTCCCTTATCAGCTGGGCAGCTACCATCGGCGGGAGCTCCCGCGCAGAAAATGAATGCTGCTGATGCGGGGAGCGCGAACTGCAAGAGAGTGGCGACGGCGATGGCTGACTTGAACAACATTTTGATTTCTGGAGTGGGGGTATCTCTGTTGCAAAATGTTTCTTCGGAGAATTAAAAAGAAAGAATTGGGTCAGTTGCTTGAGTGAGTTGAGCTGTCGTAATGAAGATGGGCAGCAACATATTTCGGATTACTGAAATGTCTGCGCTTTATATATTATTTGCTTTCGTTTATCCTCTGCGAAGCTATGTTCCACGTAAACTTGCTCTACGTACCAGCATTCCACACACTCGGTATCGGATTCAAGGACCAGGGGCTGTGGACGGGCGCCGGTTCATCTGATGCAACCTATTTTGGCTCGGCATAAGTGACCGAACGTGGGAGCACCATGCCGAAGTGGAACTCATCCGATACATTCATTACTCGCCATCTGAAATATTTGCGTCCGGTGTGTCCGGTAGGGCTCCTGCAACTCTTGCAAACGGTGCATACCTACCGCCGTACTGGCGGTTTCAGCGGAAATAGAGTTTGAAGCCTTCTAGAACGCGTAACACCAAGGCTGAACTCCGGCATCCTACCCCATGATCTATTACCAACAGTAACTACCCTGGTTTCAAGTAAAGAGTTGAGATCTGATAATTGTCCGAACCTGCTCACCGCTGGTGGACATACTGCCATTCGTGCCTTGCGGTCAACGGGCAGCGGAAAACGGCGTAAAGTCCGTGTGGGGTCACGCGCTGCCCGGCCTTCAAACGTGCGGGCGGCCGGCGGGCTCCCTTATTACAAGTGGCGCAGGTCTCATAAGAGACAACTCTATTCTCTGGGGAAGTTGGTTTTAGTGTCCTCAGAGAGATTAGCGCGTGTTCCAGAAACTTGCAGCGCAGCAGTTACAGGGCAAAAGAGGAATCTCAACGCAGTCTCTGGAGTTCTAACTGACTCATGGCTGAGCATACCACTCATTCGTTCTCAAGGCTTCTTTGATTAAGTCCTCCAATCAAGCTTCATGATGAGCTTGAAAAGTCTCGCAAATCACACTGTTATGTAGATTAAATGCAACGTCTTCAAAGGTCTCGTGTAAAAGATGTAACCAGAAATTGGGGGGTTACATATCAACCTGTTTCCGGGTAGAACTTGTATACCAAAGCAGTCTCTCAATGAAACATTTCCAGGATAATCGAAGATCAATTTCGTTCATGAAAACTATGATGGGCTTCGGATATTGACAGTTCATCTCACATAAGACTCCGAGCGTTTCCCCTGCTGCGAACCCCCCGACGAGGGCCAAGATTTCCTCAACAAAACTCCGAGGGTTGCTGTCCTGTCGAAGGGTTGTCGTACCAACTTCATCGGTGACCGCTTGCGATCGCATACATGAATCCAAGTACCAGTCTTTCTTAGTATCTTTGGATTTGCTTCTTCTGTTCTGACCTTTTTTCCACACTTTTGTGTGCTATGAGTAGGCTAGGCCATATGCGTGACTCTCTCCAGGTTGCTCCGAGCCGACTTTGCCGAAGCCATTCAACTAAATGATCTGCCCATAGGAACGGATCGTATGTTGAGAAGACCAATATGACCATTCCTAAAAGTTGTGTCTTATGTCCGAGTGCGTTGCAAAAGCAAACATAACCAGGAAGCTATCTAGGAACTGAAGGGTGTCCCTGGCTTCAAAACACAAGGATGCCATACCCCTTTCTTGTCTATATATCGCCAATTGTGTGCGAGGCTCGAACACGCAAGACCGACTTAAGTCCTTGATCCCGCTTCGAAAGAGCAAGACAAGCTTGGACGTCGCACAATGTGCCCCTTGATTGTTCTGAAAATCGAGTGTTTCAACTTCAATCTTGTAAGATCGTCTCCTGTCAATATTTTTCCGATTGCCAGGTAATACTTGATCTTTTTTCATGGGTTGTTTTTGCAATAACAATACGTCAAAGCCTTATGCCATGGACATGTAATAAATACTAACAACTCATTTCGTGGCATATTCTAGATCTCACATTGCCTACGAAAGCTGAATACATACGGGCAGGACTCCCTAGCTCAAGCCTCTCATTCGGTGCCATGTTTCTTTCCTTGAAACTGACTCAAATAGTAGTCTAGTACAGAGGAGAAATCTTCACACACCTCTCATCAACAACTCGCCTAGCAGCGCTGTTGATTGCTACTTTAGTTATCAGTCTCCAGACCAACGACGAGTCATCCCTTACTAGGGCAAGATTTGCAGACCAACTCTCATGCTACTTTCAGAGATCGCCGTCAACTTATGGTCCATCCGGATGATGTTCCCAGGGTGGAAGAGGTTGAACATGGCAGCGACCATGAACATGAGGGCCGCGTCGAAAACATAGATGTAGACTTCGCTTGCCATCAGCGGTCCGTTGCTGCCTGTGACATACTCGGCCACTCTGAACACAGATCGAACCATAATCAAGACGCCTGCTCCGTACAAGATCCAGATAAAGGGTCTCCATCTTAGTATGACCGAGTTGCAGGGGCATGTGGGCGATCTGTTGATTCGGTAATGGAAGTGGCATATGACGATGATGAAGACCCCGAAAAAGGCAATCTGTTCAGCGAGGCCGGCGATGATGATGTTTTCTCCGAGATCAACATCGCTCAGCGACTTGGCCCGGGAAAGTATTGCGCCACCTACAAAAGTCAGCTAAGATCACTCGTCTTGCTAATGTGGAGCAAGCGAACCTGCGCCTTGTGTGAGAAATGAAATGATATCTCCCAGGACGAAGATCTTTGTCAACCATTTGGTGCGAATCAAAGCCAGATGTTCGGCTTCCAGGAACCGGATCAGACGGCCCAAAACCATGTAGATGGATGCAGCGAGGAGTGCGGGCCCGAGAAGAAGCGTCAGGCTCTGGATGGTATATGCAGTCGTAGTCCAATCTGGGGTCTGGGTTGCAGACAGAGCTCGACCTATGTAGCCTACAATCTCAACTATCAAAGACACAGACTGTCAGCAAAAATCGATAGAAAGTCAATGAGAGCGGAGTAGAGAGGTCAACCCACAGCAGCAGCCAATCAAAAATGGTACGAAGTACCAGCCTCGAAACTTGACCATCTGAAAGACATGCAGGGCAAACGAGATGCCGAACAGAGAGATGAATACGCAAGCTGCTGGAAGAGACGGATCATAGTGGTAGAAGACGAATTCCCCAGGATTCGGCGATGAAAAATCCATGGCTTCAAGTAGAGATTACGGAAAAGAGATTCTCAAATACAAATAATATAATATTATAACCTCCTGTTGACAAGTTGAAGTTGCAATAGTCTGGTTGACGACGAAGAAAAGTTGATGCCTCGAGATTCTTGTTCCTTTTAACATTACTCAAAGTCTCCCATCACTAGTAACCCAGCGATTTTATTTCGTATAAAAAATCTGTAAGTACTTTTCATGCGCGGATCCTTCGTATCTAGACTGAGGCTATGCTCGTGCCTTTGGTGATATTGATGTCTTGGTGTTTGCATCCCGCCCAAAATATGGTTGAATTCTTTTGCGGGCGTCTTTCTGGGGTACCCCTGTTCCTCCCGGTAGCGCCAGACTACCTATGCGTTTATCTAGGCGGGTCGACTTGCGAGTGGCTGGCAAAGTCCGCTCATCTCAACTAATTTCCGCAACTCTATCTGATATAAGAACGGCCGGTCGGATTCGGATTCACAAGCCTACTTTTTGCGGACCTCTCTCAAAATTGAACCTCAATCATCTTCTTTGGATCTGCATTCTCGCTCACCTTGCTCGGCTAAGTTTCTCAACATGGTAAGACTTGGACACAAGAAGTCGCGAAACGGTTGCTCCACCTGCAAGCAGAGGAAAGTCAAGGTACGTCAACCAAACTGTGAACCACTCAAACTCGAGAGCTCGGGAGCTAATGCTGCTCCAGTGCGATGAGAGGAAACCATGTGGCGCCTGCGTTAGACAGCAAATCTCCTGCAGCCTAGCCCCATCTGCCATTGATGGGGCTTTGCCGACGACACAAGGCTATTCGGGTTCGGATCTGGAAAGTCGGGGCTTCTCGCTAACACTGGTGTTTAGCGGCGCCTCCGGAGCCTCATTGACAACGTCGTCCTCTTTGACGGCCGACTCCGCCGCCGAAACCGCATCCGAGCGGTGGTCTTGTTGGACGGCGGACCTCGGGCTTATGAACCACTTTACGTCTGTGACCTCCGCTACTTTACCCGGCGCCAATCTTCATACATGGAGAGATAAGGTACCCAAAGTGGCTACCGACTATCCGTTTCTCATGCATCAGATCCTCGCAGTCTCCGCATTCCATCTTGCAACCCTCGAGCCGCAGAAGCGACAGGAAAATCTTTCCCTGGGTTTACAACACCAACAACACGCGATTCGCGGAGTTTACGCCGAGATTTCCAATGTTACTCCGCAGAATTGCCACGCACTGTTTGCCGCATCATCAATGTTGTTCATCGGTTCATTCACCGCGTCCAGCCCAGCATTACACAGCCCTCTCAAGTTGGAGATGGGCCACATCCTGGAGATTTTCACCCTTATCCGAGGTGTTAGCGGCGTCCTGACTTCGGCCAAGGAAAACGTGCGGTATGGCATATTAAGGGATTTCATGCAATGCGACCGGTATTCTGGAGGTAATAAGCTATTGGAATCTTTACTGCGGAGCGTTACGGGTGCTGTTGATAAAATGGATCCAGACGATGTAAGTCCTGAGGTCAAAAGTCTTGTTGAGCGCGCAGTTTCTGGGTTGCGAGATAGCGTCGGACTAGCATCAGCGACAACTCCGGCGTTGAATGTTGCCGTGTCTTGGCCAATGGTCCTCAGCAGTGGATTCATGGCCCTGTTGGAAACCCAGCACCCAGCAGCTTTGGTTGTGCTCGTACACTACTGCACTGTTCTTCACGAAGGGGGTCTTTATTTCTGGTTCATGGAAGATTGGGGAAGTCATCTCATGAACACCATCTTGAGATCGCTTACTTCAAAGTGGCAAGAGTTGGTTGATTGGCCTGTGAAATACATCAATCAAGGCGCTCCTGGCTCTGACAAGAATGTTACAAAGGATGATTTCGGGTGGGTAAAGCCGTGCTAGAGAGTACGATGGTCAGAATCTAGTCTTTCATGCTAACGCCTTGGATGTTACTGGTGTGCTGAACGTCACCAGAGAAACATTACTCCGCTGGCAATTGCAATACATGGTTGTAACTATATACCTGTCTGCCAAGAAACAACCAAATTACGATTGACTTACTGAGAATCAAGCACCTACGAATGAGTGCGCTACCAAGAATAGAGGCGGACCGAACCCGAAATGCTACGTATTCCATATTGACCGCAGGAGGCAGTGCTCCATTAGTTGTGGTCTCTCTTTCAGTGACTTGGCGATATGGAACCTCTCGAAGTTGAGACGTTGTCATTGAGGCGCTCAATTTTGGCTGTCACATTCGCACTGCAAGCGTAAGCCTGGGTAATTAACAAACACAGTTTACAGATCATGCAGTTCCTTGGCGTTCGTATTGATAATGTCGACATCAGGAGAAGTTGTACTTTCGCACAGCCGGTTATTTCTATTAAAGAGGCAAATCGTCAGCGTCAAGTGTGGGTTGTTCGTCATTACACAGCACTGGAACAACTATTTCAATAACCTTCAACGACACCAAACCCCCTCTTCTTACATCAATATGCTCAGATTACTTGCGCTTTCTCTCACATTGCTGCCGCCGTTGGGCGGACACGCAGCAGCTGCCCCATCGTCTTCACGTTGCACCCCAACCGCCAGCGAAACCTGGGAAGTCCTCAGTCCTCTGGCCGGGGGCCCTCGTCAAGAGCACGCCGCCGTGGCTCTCGGTGAAAACATCTATGTCATCGCAGGAATCGAGCCTGACGCAAGTCAGCCCACTAGAGTCTCAACCATTGACTCAGTGGAGAGATACAACGTCCCGAAGGATGACTGGTCCTTCGTTGCTCCCCTGCCCATTCCCATGAACCACGCCAACGCCATCTCTACCAACGGAAAGATCTACGTTCTCGGCGGGCTCTCCGGCGGCGCCGCCTTCCGGGCGCTTCCGAACTGCTACGAATACGACCCTGTCACCAACAAGTGGACTGAGCTCCCATCAATGCCCGAGGGTACGGAGAGAGGCAGCTCCATCCTCGGCGCGTATGGTGACAAGATCATCGTCGCCGGCGGCATCAGTTTGCTCGAGCTGGGAGCCGATGGGCTCCAAGAGACCGTCGACACCGTTTCATCCTACAACATCAAGACTCAGGAATGGAAAACTCTGCCCAATCTCCCCGAAGGTCGCGAGCATGCCGGTGGCGGCGTCGTCGGCAACAGCTTCTACGTAGTCGGAGGCCGCTTCCGAAGCCAAACCGCAGTCCGCGACACGGTCTACGTCCTCGACCTCAAGACGCTGCAGTGGAGCGAGCGCGCGCGCATGCCCACGCCCAGGGGAGGAGTTTCCGTGGCTATTCTCGGGCAGCGCATCTACACCTTTGGAGGCGAAGGAAATATGGATCCGGAGGCTGGGTTTGTATTCAACGAGACGGAGGTGTACGACATCCGCGGCGACTGCTGGGAGAAGCTCCGGCCGATGAACACACCCCGCCACGGCATGGCGGCGGTTGCGTTCAACGGGAGCATTTACACGCCTGGCGGTGGCATTCGTGACTTTGGAATCGTTGATAACATGGAGGTCTTGCATCCTGGCTCGTTCAAGTGGTAATCGGATCAAACGCCGCCGCCCCTTTTCGCTCGTTGGGATCAGCGGGCGCGCATGAGCTACGGAGGAAACTAGCCGCACACCATCCAATCCAGCTAGCCATCAATTTATTTCTTCCCCAAATTTGACTGTCCTTAGACGAAAGAAGATTCAACATTCGCTATCTCCAAAGATTTGAAGCAAGTTGAGGGTGCAAACTCCGCAACATGGACCAGGATCAATCCGAACCCGAGATAACCTTAAGCTACCCCTGCAACTCGACAACTAGGATGCGGACTTTGACTTGAGAGTAATTGTAGATGAATTGAAGCGATGTTGTTGAGCGTATGCTGCGACCTCGTTTGCCTTATATTTGTAGCTTATCCGCCCGGTCCCATCGTAGTCCTTCTCGCTGAAAGGGTCCATACCACCGCCAGACCCTTGACGCAACCAATTGCGTCTCAACCAGCAAAATGCAAGCTTGGCAATACACCACCATCACCAAAACCCTCGAGAACTCCCTATCACTCAACAAAATCGCCACTCCACCAGACGCATCCTCTCTCCCCAAGGACCATGTCCTCATCGAAGTCATCACAGCGGGCATCAACCCGGTCGAGTACAAACTCCCAGAGGTCACCGTATTCGGAAAGCTCATGATACAGCCCCGATCAAGCCCAGGCCTGGACTTTTGCGGCCGTATCAAGGCCAAAAATGGCGCCGACGACTTTCCCGAGGGCCAGCTCGTCTTTGGGGCCCTGAGCATTGGGACCAAGCTTCCCAAGTTCGGCAGCCTGGGTCAGCTCATGGTTGCTCCGTGTTCCCATATCGCGCCTCTTCCAACGGGCGTCAACCCTGATGATGCGGCTGCTTTGGGCACGGCTGGGTTGACTGCATTTCAATCACTCCCCAAAGAGCATCTGGAACCTGGCTCAAAGGTGTTCATCAACGGCGGGAGCGGCGGCGTTGGCTCCTTCACGATCCAGTTCGCCAAAGCCGTTGGTGCATACGTCGTTGCGACCTGTTCCACGGCAAATGTCGACCTCTGCAAGAGGCTCGGAGCGGATGAGGTGATCGACTACCGGACATCTGATGTACTGGCCGAACTTAAGGCGAAGGGGCCTATCTTCGACGTAGCCATCGACAACGTCGGTAACCCGGAGTGTCTGTATGAGAGTAGTCCGCATTTCCTCAAGCCCGATGGCGTCCTCGTCCAAGTTGCCATGCAGAAATCCATGATCAGCATGCTGCGCAGGAGCATGCTACCAGGTTTCCTGGGCGGTGGAAAGAGACGGTTCCAGACTGTGAGGGTCAGCCCAAGTCGAGAGGACTTGGGGCAGATTGGTCGGTGGCTAGTCGAGGGGAAGGTGAAGGTGTTGATTGATGAGAAGTTTGAGTGGATCAACGCGCCGAAAGCCTACGCGAAGCTAAGGCTGGGACGAACGAACGACAGGGAAGATAATTGTCGGTGTTGGCTCGGCATGAGACACAAGGCCTGTGATGATATTTGGTTGAATCATGGTTGTTTATTGCCTAAGCCATGCTTTTTCAAATTGGATTTACTAGAATGATTGGAAAGGCAAGACGTCTCGGTTGAGGTCTAATGTCTTGATAGATCATATAGATGATTAGAGGAAGTGCTCATTGTGTCCAATGTTGTTGCATTGTCTTCAACTGAATATATTCGCGTTATCGTTAACGTCCTTTCTCCTGCTTTCCCATTGTTGTCTGAGACATAGCCGCCATCTCCTGAATAGTAAAACTTTTCACTCTAGCATCTACAACAGTCTATATTAGTACCTTGTGTTACCTGACTTCATCCCTCGCCATGCTAGTTCCTCTTTCTATGGCGCTACGTTCCCTACATAGAGTCATTTGATGATCTTGAAATAAGGTGAACGACCATGCCAGGCTCCAGAAAGTCCTTACTCAGATCCAACGCAGAACTCTCTCCATGTCTATCACTGATCGATGGGGTACGATTTGACGTAGTGAATACCACAAGCCTCTGTAAACACGGCTACTGAGACCTCGAATGGCAGCAATTAACTTCACCACACGACAGCCAATCGCCTCGAAAAGAATCGCCTGGTGGTCCGTATCAGACCGTATCAGAGTCCTTCCAATGACCTTCTCGATGTCCAAATAAACCGCCTTATCCCGTATGAAACTTGGGGTAAGGACGAAATAGCATGACGGGAACGTGGTGACGGGGACATGATTCTAGGTTCACGTTACACAATGAGAACACCTCGTCTTTAAGTTCAGGAGCTTCTTTCGACGCAACGAATATGACAGAAAGTTCCTTCAATGGATGCCAAAGTAGACTACAGCCTTCAGCGTAAAGGCTGGCAGCCTCATCCAGCAGCCACGACCAGCAGCCAATGATGCATGAGTGATCGCGGGTGCTCGTCGCATGCAACGTGTTTCCAAACTCTCGTGCCCAGATCGAAAGTGGCGAAAGCGGTTCGTCTGGTCCATCCTAGCGAGATCTGCGTCTAACACCGACGAGATCTCATGAATCGCCGATACCTTAGTCATTCACAGACAAAACATGCGCCTCCCACGGACGGGAAGACGGCTTCTGGAAGCTTACGAAAATGCAGGTGGGCCCCCCTCATCAACGAGTATCACATTCCAGTCTGAAATCGAGGGCACGGGCGATGACGTCGACGCGGATTTGCTGTCTGAGAAGCCCCAAGCACGGCCCAGGAATGACGAATGACGAATGACGAAGATTTTTCAACGGTCCTCGTGCCGCTTGCCCGTTGGGCGCGTAAGCGTCCAATGACTCGGACGCATTCCTCCGATGCCAACGGCCCGTTCTGCATGTTCAACATTTTGGTGATCGTGAGACCCTCCTGTGTCACTCCGGGCCAACAACAGTCGAGTAGCACCGAGACAGTGTCTCGATCGAGCCCGGTAGCACCAGGTAGGAAAAATGTGCCTCACGGATGGAATCGTTCAATGTTTTGCAAAACCGGAAGATGGCAAACACGCTGTTTCCACAACCCACGGACGCGATCCAGAACATCGCTTGGTGAGTGCAGCATGAAAATCCGGGCGGGAAGGGTAGCATCACGTTTCTCCCGAGGCGTATCAAAAGATCAGCGAACACCCGCGGGATGTGCGTCAGCGCAACAGGTCCCGTCTCCCCCGGGAACGGAACGGCAGAGCCGCAAGAACGAGTAAGTCAGCGGAGAACGCGCCGTGCCTGGCTCGTGCTCCCTTCTGCATCGCGGCCCCCCCTCCCACTGCTACATGGCTGCTTCTGCCCCCTTTCAAGGGCGGCCTTCGTCCCTACGGGCTCGACGGCATTGCAGAGGTGAGCATCCGCGGGGGAGGCTCAGGGTGGGATCCGGCAAAGTTTCTGCCGGTGATTGAGGGAGAGTTGGGCTCGTCAGCGATACCGATTGGGACATGGAAGCGACAGCCTCTGCGCGTGCAGGTTTCCGACCACAAGTCGCTGGAGTACTGTAGCAGGTTCTAGCTGTGCGGGTTGTTGGTGATTTGTGGAGGGAGGTGCGGGAGGGAGGAAAAGTAGAGACGTGCCATCCCACGAGTGTGCGTTTGTGTCGAGAAACGAGGTTTCGATAGCCGTGGTGATGCGTCGCGAGAGCATGATCGCGAACGACACATTACCCCCTTGGATCACGAAGATCCTCCTCGTCGAGACAAGCCACAGCCCACGCCCACGCGTCCATCATCCTCCCAAGCCCGCCGAGCCCCCCGTCAAGTTTTGGAAGATCATATGCCCAGCCGTCACGCCCGGCTCACTCTCCCTCAGTCTGAAGGTGTTGCCCAGAGATCCATGAACGACAGCATTGGCCCCCAAAGGGAGACAGGAGGGAAATCTCCCAGATCAGCGCCAGGGATCCCGCCGATTAAACACTGACGGGGTGTGATTGTGGACTGATGACTGTCAATGCAGTGGATATCGAACACAAGCCACCAATGACGAAGAGGGAAGGGAGGGATTTGGGATTTTGGGTCGTCGTCGAGGTTGTTCTGAATCCGAAATCTGTCAACCCCAGGATGTGGCCCGCATTCCTCACAGTCCTGCGTATCCGCAGAGGCACCAAGGTTTTGTCGAGTGACAGGCTGACAGCGGAGCCCCTGTCTCAGCCAGGCACGCCTCTGCTGCGCCATGTGCGTGAGAGACTCGCCAGCTGGGTTTTGCCCTGTCGTGAGCCCTTCCCCCTCACCCCCCTTGGAGTCGTAGAGTTTGCGCCGTAGTCTCTGTCCATGCCATAAGCATCAACTAACAAAACTTCGTTCTGGCACTCCTCTGCAGAGCGCAGCCTTTTTCTGTATGGCGCTTTTGGCTTTTGCCCCTTGAATTCCCGCCCTCCCGCAGTCCCTGCGTCCGCGCCCTCCTGCGCGTGTTCTCTCAGCTTCTCCAGCTTCTGGCCCTCGTTGGAGTAAGAAAGGGCTTCCATCCCTGTCCCGATTAACGCAGACGACCAACCACAATCCCAAATCTGCCCGCGTACCTGAACCGTCAAAAAAAAAAGGCAAAAGACTCTTACAGTCTAGTGTGACTACTTACTAGGCAGTAGTAGTGTAAAAGCACCACCATCGACCCACCAGCCCGGGAAATCCGCAGGTTGTGGCGCGGGCTTGAAATCGCTGGAATCCCAGGTGTCGCATGTCCCGTGGTGTCCCTGGCGCGTCCAATCAGGCGCCCCACCCGTCGTCCCAGGGGTTCAGGCACCGAATTGCCGCCCATCCAACCGTCTGCTGGCTGCCGTTCCAGAACATCTGGAGCCCCCTGGCCAGCACGGCGCTCATTGGCCACCGCCAATCTGCCATAAACCGTCCTTTTGCCCAATCGCTGCGAGATACGTACCGTCCGTACAACCTTAATCCCTTGAGGCGCTGGGAGAAGAGGAGGAGCCTCTAACGATCGTCGCGGGAGTCCTCTTGACGCCCTCTTTTTCTCCGAGGACGCTGCACCCGCCGTCGCCACAAGCGCCTCGCCCTCCATCTTGGACTCTCCATCTTGGAGTCAACCAGCTTCTGAGTCTGGTGATGGCCTCTCGTGATCCATCGTACGGGCCAAGATACTGGCTTCATCTTGCCTACCTGCAGCTGTAATAATGGTAAATGATCCCAAGACTCCCACCAACTCTCACCGTAATCGCGCACCGCGCAGCGCTGGGTTTCAACCCTGAAACTCCACCCGCTCATCTCGGTCCTCCTCCCCTTCAGGAAACCCATGCCCTGCTGCCCGCGATGGCCTCCCCCTGGTCGCCAAATGCTTAGCATCGATAGCGGCATACTCAAAATTCTTAACCCGCAGGGCAGAGCACTGGACTCGTACACTACCTGAACGAGTCCGCTCACCGCTGACCACTGGCCAGTGACCACTCACCTCCGCCCCTCTCCTCGCTTCGTCCCTCCGAGGTCCAGTCCAGTCCCAGTCGTACCTACCTAGTTACCGTCTTATGTGCCTCCTCTACCCCTGTCGAGACGAGTTTCGTCACAGCCCATCATCGTCCCATTCCCTCTACCCACTTCCCTCTCTCTTCTTCCTTATGTGCTCTGCTAAACCACCACGCAAAACCATCCCATCATCCATCCCTCCACTCGCTTTGCCTCACCTCGTCTCACCACACTACCACCACCAACCCCCAAACCACCAAAACGCCTCTGGACGCAAACGCACGGCACCGCACGTACGCCAAGAGATCTGCACGCTGCACACCACCTTCCGCCGCCTCTTAACCACACCCACCACCCCGTCCTCTCGTTCATTTTGCCTTCCTCCCTCAAAAGTCTAATACTTCCATCTTTCGTATCTCAGACCCGCGAAAGGAAGCGAAAAGTCATCTGCATCACGCAACGCAGTCTCTACCCAAACACACTCTCTTTTCAATACCCGTGCATACCAGCTGGTCTGAACAAAATCTTATTCTGCATACATATTCCCAAATTACCCAGCTCCTGCACCTGCCGCCTCCTCACGCCCCACGCTCCCTCCTCCTCCCTCACCCACACCTCCAACCAACCCGACCCGTTCGACTCGTCGCTAGTCCGACGACGACAACTCCACGATCACTCTTTGAAGGAGAACCCAGGGAAAAGGACATCTCGACCAGAAAGAGAGAGGAATTAGAAGGGGACAAATATTGAGAGCAGCGCTCCAGTCCGATCCGCAACGCACGCAAGGCAGCTATCCTGAGCAGCCTTTTCTTTCCTACGACCTCCCACCACAAACACCGCAAAACCAAGCAAAGATGAAGTTCTCACTCGCTCTCCTGACGACGCTGTGCGCGTCCATGGTTTCCGCCGGCGTCGTCATCACGCCCGTCAAGCAGAACCAGGTGGTACCAGCCAACTCTGGCGATTGCTTCTTCGGCGTCACGACACCGCAGGGTTGCGCGTAAGTCTACAAATCCACTCTACCCAAAACCCTCAGGTTACTAATACAATCCGCAGTCCTTTGAGAAGATCATGAAATCCACCCTCAACACCGTAATCGCATCGCGATCGGGGAAAGCGTGACAGGCCGGCACGTCAGCTCTCAGAAGCCCTCTCACTGGAGACACCTTCTGCAGCCAAGCACCACCGGGCAACGACACCACTGCCGATGATCCGTCCACCTTTCCCTACATCGCCACCCACCATCAAGCAAGCGATCCACGACCAAATGTTTCCCAACATCCTATCCCGTGACGGGTTCACGACACACAACCAAGCATCAGCATCAGCGGCTCCTTTCAAACGGCATTTTCATCCAGTCCACGGGGGGAGGACTACTTTTTTTCAAGCGGTTTACGGCGACCATTTGGGTATGGTCTGCTATGAGAATCTAATGAGCATCCGAGGCTTTCTTCCGTTCCCTCTGTCTCCCCTCACCTCGCTGTGGTGAGGTCATTCTGCACCGGACGTCCGACCCGGGCCTCCCGCAAATGACCCTATCACCCAGCGCCACTGAGCGGATAGACGGGAACCCAGAAACCTCGGCACTTCCATTTCTCTTCTCCACCCCCCAATTTTTACCATATACTAGACATATCACCCCAAAAACCACAAACCTCAGATAACTACAAAAATTGAAAATATTGAATAAGCCCCCCGCTCGCTAAGAACGGTGATACTCACATCCGACTGCAAATCATACACAGCAAAAACAACACCGCCCAGAAAAGACCAGGGTTAGGTCCCATGTCTGCGCCGTGGCGGTGGTCGCGCTCCGTCAGGAACGTGTTTTGAATGTGACGCCCGACGTGCCTCAGATTCTCAGCCTGCATCCGCGCGGCGCGGGGTTAGGGGTCCGTGAGTTTGTGTGCTGCAGCAGCGCAGGCAAGGCGCTCCCTCCCGCATTCCCAGTGTTCCCACCACTCAGCGTAGCGTGCCTGGCCAAGTGACTCCAGCCCAGCCGTGAAAGGGGGGGCGGGATTTCCCCACCTCGCGGCTACGGGACTTTTATCCTCTGTAAACTGTAACACCGCGAGCCGCACGAAACTCTAATCCCATAACCTTAACACTGACCCTAGGTAGGTGCAGACTGGAGTGCGAAAGGCGAAGGCCCAGCCAGTAAGGTAGTGAGCCACCGCGCCCACCTCGCACGCTCGCGCTCACTGACGGACACGGAGAATGGGCCACTGAGGGAGTCCCGGCGCACACACTCTTCGTTGCAGCAAGCTTGGCAGACGCAGTGCCTGGGCGGGCCTCGAGAACCATGTTCGGTCCCGAGACAACCTGACCTTGGGACGACGCGTCAGATGCTCAGAAAATAGAACATGTCGGCTGGATCGTGGGTTTTTTAGGCCGCCAGCTTTCACGCTTCTCCATCGATTTCCCAAAAAAGGCATCAGAGTGTAAAAAGACTAATTTCTTCTGTTTAGCTTCTCATAGGGTATCTACCATATCGACGTCATAACTCGTAGCAACGGCCAAAACACTGCCCATGACATCTGATTGCCGCCCCAAAACACGAGGTGCTCACGCGAGCTTCCTTACATCAGGCTGCGATTTCAGCATCGGAGGGAATACTTGGGAGTGCGGTCGGCCTTCATTCCGCCCCAGTGCACTTCGGGGGCCGCGTTGCCGTCCTCGCCAATGGCATGTGGCTTCCAGGGCTCGTCAAAGGCCTCGAAGAAGAACACGTTGAAGCCCCAGTAGACCATCCCGCAGACGCCCTCTCTGTAGAAGGCTGCGGCATTGTCGTTGCCAGGCTCGGCCTTCTGGTACTTCGCACCCTCGCTGGGCCAGCCTAAGCTCGGACGGATTGGTTAGCCACCATTGACCGAAGATCAGATCAAGGCGCAGATCACGAGAAGTGAATAGGGGAACGGAACAGTCAGCGTACCTGTCTCGCCAACCTATAGCTCAGGCTTGTTGAGTGACCCACTGACGTGCTGGATGTGACCAAACGCCTGCATGATGGAGTCGAAGAACGACGCGGTGGCGTTGTCGCGAGTCTGGCCCTGCCAATACGAGAAGGCGTTGGTGAGCAGGATGTCGGCTGTCTTGATGACAGCATCGGCGGTGCCGTCTTGGAATTTGTTCCAGCTGTCCGCGGTGCCGATACGAATAGTGGGAAGGGACTTTTGCATATCCTTGATCTTGTCGGCCAGCTCGGGGCCGGTGAAGTTGCCGCGGTAGAGGGACTCGGAGCCGACCGTCACGGCGTACACTTGGTCCTCAAAGCCGGAGATGTGCTCCAGAACTGCGGCCTTGTCGGCGGCGTAGGACTCCTCCGTGTCGGGCCTACATCCGAGTCAGTCGGCATCTGAGTTTACAGTTTGCGGCAAAGTTTGGCTGACAGGGTGGCCGTGATTGGTGCGCTGGGAAACTCGGGAAACTTACCAAACGCCTAAAATGACTTGAAAATCTTCCTTCTTCGCAGCGGGAAGTATCTCCTTGGCAGTGTTGCACTGGTCAGCGGCGTAGATTCTTACGACAGTACTTCCGGAGGCGTCTCGAATCGCTCTGAAGTCTGCTTCGTAGTCGGCTTGGTACTTGCATTGCCCGTTCGGCTGCTTCGCCCCCAGAGCGAAGCCCAGGGCTCCGGTGGCTGCGGCGAGACCGGGTGCCATGACCAAGACGGCCGGAAAGGCTGCCGCGAGACGCATGGCGGTGGGCGTTTTTCTTTTTGAAGTCCTTTGTGAGCGACAGTTTGATAGGTTCTAGGGTTTGAGCAAAAGGAAAGATTATCAAATGATCTGTCGTGGATGATGAGGTTTTAGGGATGGAGGTTGAGATGAGGTGGATGTGGTGGAGATGCAAAGGGACGACGTTGAGAAGTCGAGCAACATCAGAGGTAGTACAGCAGAGGTCCTCTCCATAGGTAGGCGCCATATGGTTAGCAGCTTCCGAAGGCAAAAGCAAAGCTGGGGAAAGAGGCTTTCTGCCATGTCCCAATATGGAAGGCGTAGATGCAGCAGGGATCCATGCTGCACTTCCCGCACCTCCCTCACAACTCTGGATGAACCAGTGGGAAGGCGCGGTGCCTGACTTCCTTGTTTAATCACCACACAACTGCCGATACCTTGACATCCACAAAGCCAACCTTTTCCCAAAGACCCAATAACTCAAGTATCAATCACAAAGCAGCTTGAATTCACGCATGTGACGTCATGAGCAGAAGATGCAAGATAACCATCTTGTGTGTTCACTAATCAAATACTATGTAGCCCCAGGCCAGGGGAGTAGGGTATAAGCAATCCGCCATGTACAGGAGGCCCAAATCGTCGTCTCTATTGCTGATGCAAACCCTGTTTGTTTGTCCAACCCCAACTCCAAACTCATGCATGAAAAGCCAGCCGTTGAATTACATTATGCTTAAAGGAAAGACATGAAGACCTGCACAGCCATCAGCGCGCCAGCCACAGGCCAGAGGCTGCTGACCGAGGCACGGCCGGCTGCGTTCTTGCTGTTGCCACTGCCACTGCTGCTGTTGCTGGCTGTGCACTCTCCACTGAACTTGGCCGCGGCGTTGGCGCCAAGGGGAATCTTCTGCAGGTTGGTGCCGCAGTTGACGTAGGGAGCAAAGTGCAGGGCAGGCGTCTCCTGGTCGAAAACGACGTATGCTGAGCGCAGGAATGAGTCACCCAGAAGGTAAGAGCCATCGCTGGCCTTGTCGGCTCCGAGGACACAGGCGTTGTCAGAAACCTCCCAAATGAACTCGGAAATAGGCACCTGGAGGGTGAAGCCGCCAAAGGTGAAGTCGATCGTACCCGAGGTGCCGCACGGAACGACGTACATATTGACAGATGAGTCGAGGCGACCACCGAGATCCGAACCAAGGGAGTCGACGACAGCCGAGGGGAAGTAGCTGAGCGTAGCACCGGTGTCGAAGAAGACGGGGAACTGCGAGTTGGAGTAGGTCGTCTTGCTGCTGCCAGACTTGCTCAGCGCGATGCTGTCGAGCTGGACCCAGTATCTCCACAAGCTCTCGCCGTTCTGGGGGCCCAGGATGGGGGCGGAGTGCAAGTTGCCACTGAACTTCTTGGTGTCGACACCGCCGAAGGAGATGAGACCGCTGCCGGTGGGCTCATCCTTGGTTCCGAGCGCAATACCCATAGTCAAGGACTCGATAACGTTCTGAGCCTTCATCTCCTCCACAACGGTAGGGTAGCCGGTGTTGTTCTTGTTCTCTCCGAAGCTGAGACCGAGAATACCCCTGTTAAGGTCGACACTGTCGGTAGCATAGCCGAAGATGACCTGAGAAAGGTCGATGTCTGGGATTTGTTAGTTGTTGGTGAGGCTCATGAGTATTTTGAGACATACCACTGCCAGGCAGAGTGATGTTATCGGCGACATATTGCAGCGCGACTTCTCCCTTGCCGTACTTGATGCGGCCGGTGTTCTGGTAGACAACCGAGGTTCTGGAGTTGTCGGGATCGTATTGACCGTTGGCGCGGCACGACTGAGCCTGCTGGGTGCTGCCGGCCTTCTGGCAGTTGGGGTTCACCCACAGCTCCGAGGAGCCAGTGTCAAGGGCGACCTTGGTATCCTGGCCCGGAGTTCCAATGTCCACTGTTGCGCATGTTAGCTGGATGCGACAATTCGGACGATGGTCCGGTTCCACCTACGCTCAATCAAGTACGTCGTCGAGGTAACGTTAATAACTGGAACATCCGTGTCCGAAACGGCTCTCCTCCGAAGCTTCTCAAGCGGGTGCAGTCTGATATCCTGGTACACGGGCAACGAGAGGACGCCGGGAGTCGAACCGGAGCTGGACTCGTCGCGGGGAACCGAGAGGGCGGTTGCGCCTGCCGCGAGGGCAGCGGCGATCGAGGCGTAACGGGCAACCATAGTGATGCGGGTGTCGGAGATTCTCGAGATCGGGCCGGTTCGAAGGTGCGCGCTGGAGATGTGTAACCACAGAGATCAGGGACGCGATGCTATGCTGCTCTTGAGAAATAGATGCAAAATCTAGAAATCAAAAGCGAAGCTCGATAGGGGATCCCAAAATTGAGATCGGGGGACGGAGGAGGCAAGCGACTGGGGGTGTCCAAGGAAAAAGAGTGGGATAGTAATGCTTTTTAAGCAGCCGGCCTGAGTGTTGCCTTGGCGAAGTGGACGCCCAGGCTCGTAGCGTCAATCCGAAGCGAACAGCGAGGTGGACTTGGTGGTCGAGAGTGACCAGGCCAAGAAAAATGCGTGGAGCAAATGTCTAGGCGCCCTGCAGCTCCAAATGCTCACCTGCAGCACCAAAGGGGAAAAGACGAGTGACCTCACTCGCTGATTTAGCATATGGGGAATCCATGGAAATCTGGGTATCCGTAGTGTAATGGCACCTCAGGAAGGCAGCCCGCAGGCAGGTACCTTCCTTCCCTCCTTCCTTCGCTAATGGAACGTACCGGGGCAGGGTGGGCAGAGCAAGCAGGCAGGCAGTGGGGAGGCGGGCATTCACCGAATCGCTTCACATCAGCATCTCTAGTGTGGCTGCGCTCGCTGTGCATGCTGTGCCCAGCAGACAAGCAGGAGAGGGAAGGCACGAAGGTCCCGCGCATTGGAGGGAAGGAACCTCCCTGAGGCTGAGCTCATCGAACTTTCCCTCTGTCTCAGCAAGCATGGACCATGCAAACACAGCAGCCACCTGCCGCGGGTGCAATTCGATTGGCCCGTCCCTGGGAACTGCGGGGACCTGCTTCTCCTGCCAGCAACGCGGTGCGTGACCTGCAGCCACTCCCGGGCCTTTTCTCTGTCTCTGGGCCCTCAGCTCCAGTCGATCAACATCACCAAGCCCAATGCTGACACTCGTTTGTGTCGTCGCAGCGCAGCAGACGGGAGCTGACGGCCTTGGTTGAGCAGCCAGCCCGTGATTGGAGGCTGGGGAATTGCGCCTCCCGACTGAGACACACGCAAGCTATTTTCCGCTCTGCCCAAAGGAATGTCTTTTGTCAGCATCTTCTTCCCGTCAAGCTTTCCGCGAAGCTACCCGTTTCTTTGACTCGAATTCCTCCATCAACCAACGCCGAGTCTACCCTTCGCGCCACTGCCGCTTTTCTTTCATAGAACAATACAGGGTATTTCACAAATGGAATCCTTCAATCCCCCAGCAGCCAAAACGACCGACGGACGAGAAGGATCGAAGCGGCGCCCGAGATGAGGAACTACCGTCGCCAACACAGAGGCCAAACGTGGCGTCGGAAGCGACGGCCGTGCACAGCCTCCCAAGTCATAGGCAGCGGCCATTCGGCACAGTTGGTGCTGGCACCCGGGGCCCCCTCTCAGCCTGGGGTGATGCACTGCACATCCTTGAGTCGCTGAGCTGTTGTCACTCCCGTTCTCATCAGACGGTCGAGTCGGTCAGAGCCAGAGTCACCAAACACCATTGGCTGTCGGCGGAATTGAATGCACCTGTGGTCGCCAAACAGTCCACCTCCTCTCGCCCAGCCGCATCCTGACTGGACCACACGGCAAGTGCATTACGACGACTATCGCCCTCCATCTCAGACCTGACCAGACGTGGTGGCCTTTCGCAACGGCCAAGAGGCTTCGCTGTCTCGCTGCCCTTTTGTGGCGACCCTGTTTGCTGCCCGTTCTAACGAGGGACAGGAAGGAGCCCGTTCGCGCCCATCAACTCATCTCTCGCCGCTGGGCCCATGCTGGTGAGAATTTGGAGGGGTCTTGGCATCCTGTCTCGAACGGGACGCAACGGCAGCCATGGCAACTGGGCACTTGGCCTTAGTCTCCGACTTTCCGCCTCGGCCGGTTGGAAGTCTTGACGTATGAATCTGTCGACCGCTCTGCTCTAGCTGCCATGGCGAACCATCGTCCGACGGCATTCCCGGATTGTGTGCGGCTAGAAAGCAACCATTCTGTCATTGTCAGACCGGATTCCATTGGAGTTGCCGCCGCGAGTCGGGGAGGCTTCGTTCGTCCCAAGACCAGGCATGTCTCTGACTAGCGCTGCCGCCCAGTCCCCAAGGACCAAAAGAATCGATGACGCTGAAAAAGAAGGAATATCTCTCCGGGTCTGCCTGCGCTATTGATCTTTGCCATCCCCGACACCGTCCCGGACCCTTGGCATCGGCTCGCGGATTGGAATTTTCGCAGGCTCCCATTCCACTTGATTTCGGCTGTCGACCGTGTTCACTACCGCGCACCGCGTGATTCCCGACTCCCAGTGACAAACAGCAGCCATTGGGTTCCCCTGTGGATGCGCAGGATTGCAGATCTGGGCCCAGTGGTGGGGAAGTAGTTGCCGAATTTCCCAGCTCGAGCCACCGTTACCGCCCCGTCTCGCTGATCTGGCACCGTGACGTCCAAACAGGGAATCTTTCCAGCCTTCTGGAGTTTTCGGGGTCCGCAGCTGACGAAATTATGCATCTTTTCCCGTGTGGATACCTGCTGAGTGGATTAATGACTGAGCCGTCAGCCTGCTGCCTGCCATTTAACCCAAAATCCGCCCTGTTCCAACGCTTAGCTTCCGCGCTCACCTGCTTCGGGCGCAATCTGCGAGACTTCTGTTCTCAGCCCTGAACTACACATGTGCCCGGATGGATACCTGCAAGCTCAGCTCCGACGCAAATGTTCACCGAGCCGCATTTTCGCAGCCAGCTGAGATTTTAGTCAGTCAAGGAGGCGGTTTTCGAATCATGGCCACGCTGCTCCTCATGCACGCTTCGAGTCACGTCGCGGGGACGAGCTACGGCTCGAGAGGCGAGGTCGTCACCTCTCAGCATTGGGCTCACCGCTGTCCTTGCCTTGACTTTGCTCTCGCATCCTGACATAATCGTGATCAATGGAACACCACTCGACTCCAGTATCTATTCCAATGGTTGGCTGCTTGCCGCTCAGTAACACTGCCACATGCTTCACATCATCGGAAGACAAGTCATGGAGTCCTGTTCCTGCGGATAGCAGGCAACTCTATCTGAGGAAACGCGGTTGCCGACACAGAGTTCAAGATCTGCCTTGATATCCCTGCCAACTTGCCAGAGATAGATTTGGCCAACCCCAACTGCCCGCTGCATCTATTCGTGCCAAAGCGTGTTCAATCTTTCTGCAATTGATTGGTCGTGCTACCGCATCCTTCCCGCCAACCCGCCTCGGCTGCCTGGGCCAAAAGGAATGCCATGCGCCCAAGCAGTAAGCGCCAAGGTAATCCAGAGGCAAAGTCGGATGATTCCTTTCAGGCTTTGTTCACTTGCAGCATTCTTCCTAGAATCCATCGGTGTTCAGCCCTACGGAGCTGTCACGTCTGTCGATACTCGTTTGCGAAAGCGAAAAGTCCGCAATAATGCGCACCCCACCACTGAAGACACGGTTGAATCAGCCACCAGCCATCGGCTGGTGTAGCGTAACGGTCGAATTGTATCATGATACAAATCAGGCTCCAGACTAACTAGATCCAATACCTCTGAGCCCCGAATAAGCCTCATTGACGGCAATATTCCAGCTGGTTCGGCATTGTCTCGATGCCAATTCTTCAGACTGCCTCATTCGTCACCGAACGACGGGACGCCAACGGTAGAGGCATCCAAAACAACTCCCTGCTTCAATAGCCTCTCTCTCAGGGGCCCATACGGCACATCCTGCACCAAGGCGTCCTTCTCCAAAGCGATGTCACACGCGTTGGCACAAGCCTGGCCAAGCGCGTAAAACTGATGTTCCAGCCTCACAGCCCCTAACCACCCGTCAGCCAAGTTTCACCACGGATTCACAAATCACCAAGGATGCAACACTCACCATATCCGACGTGCGACGAGCTGGGACAATTAACACTGACGAAATTGCCCGCCTCCTCCCTCCGCGGCACCATCGCACGGTAAGCGATACCGAAGGGCCGCCAATGGTGTCCGTCCTTGAAGATGAAGCCTTCGTTGTGGACCCGCCCGTCCCGGAGTATGCGCCGCACGCTATGCGTATCTGTCGGCCAGTACGCTACGGCGACCGGGTCTGGAACCTCCGGCGCACCGTTCTGAGAAGCCGTCGCTTCCGTGACGATGTAGTCTGATATCATTCGCCTGGCGTCTCGCACATAGAGCTCGTGTGGGAAGTGCCCATTGTCATGGAACTCATCGCGGCAGTATCCAAACCGCGACCACTCTTTGCGAATCGGTTCCTGCTGCCGTTAGCACCATTACTTCAGGAGGACAGCCAAACCTACCGGGACTGACTCGTCCGTCGCCAAGAACCAAAAGAATCCCTTCGTGAAGTCCGCTGTGTCCTTCAGTATTCTCTTTCGCCCTTCATACCCTGCCACAGGCCACTCGTCGTTCATACCAAGCAAGTCCGTCGATAATGCCCCCTCGCTTCCGATCAAGTCCGTCTTTTCTCCTGGCAACCTCTTCTTTGGCACATACATCTCCCCTCCAGCCTTCAAGAACCGTCTGTGCAATTCATACCATGCAGGATCATACCCCTCTGGCTCGGTGAAGGGCACGCGGTTTTCTGGGTCGTCGGTTAGCGGCATGCGGTACGAGTACGATTGAAGATGCAAATCTCCGTCGCCGGGGTTGCCAAAGGCTTCCGGGGAGATGCCGTAGAGCAGGCCGCTGGAGGAGTCCCCGGGTGTGATGTACGGGTCGATGTCGACGTCGATTTGGCGGTAGAGCGTCTCCGCGCGGACGCCGGCCAGGGATTCGCTGTACGTCGCCGAGGATTCGCGGCCGTGGGTCCATGATATCGAGGCGGCGGCGAGAAGGTCGCCCTCATAGCTTGCCTCGACGAAGATCTGGGTCTGTGAGAAGGGCGACATTCAGCATCTGAGGGTGACCCTACCTTTCCGGCTATCGTCTGGCCATTCTCGAGACGGATCGCCCGAATAGTCGTTCCATCCTTCTCAACGGCATCTTTCTCGACGAGCCTCGACTGATGCCTATCAGCAAGCACTCTTGATGGAAGCGCTTCACCAGGAGCTCACGTTGATGACGGTAGTCGACGGGTTCTCAGCCAACCAGTCCTTGATCACCTGCTCCGCAACCCTAGCCTCAAACCTCCAGACATCAGGATCCTTGAGCTTCTTCTCAACAACCTCGTTCAGCCTGTCCAGACGGCCATAGTGACGACTAATCCTCTGGTGAAGCTCGAGATTCAGCCCGCCCAGCGTAGTGCTGTTCTGGAACTCGGCCTGGTTGTCGATATCTGTGGCGCCGAGGCCATTAATCTGGATGCCACCTGGCGACATCGTCAGTACAACGCAGTACAACGCGCGAAGTCTCGTGTGAAGAAGGTTTCGGTACCGATGTGTTCCTGCGGTGAGACCAACGCGACTGACCTCCCGAGCCGTGAGGCTTGAATGGCCGTCGCGACGGCGCCGGATGTTGAGCCGTAGACTACAATGTCGTATGTCTCAGGCTGCGACATGATTGGGCGTGGCGCACGAAAGAGGTTCAGGAATGAGGCGATCATCGAGTGATGAGAGCAACGAGGACGCTCGACAGCAATGGCACCCAAACTGGTGTCGGCTTTTGCTGGCACCTGAATCGTCGCATTTTGCGTAGATAACTTACTGGTGGAAGTGTACCTCAAGGTTGACTCAGAAGCGATGGCATCGCCGCGGAGAGGTGGCCGAGGTCGGGCGCGTGCGATTCCCTATTAGAGTTCCCTGTTCCCCTCGCATCTGACGCAGCGGGAGGACTGGCGTCATACGCTGCGATGATGAATGTTTATCCACCCTCGTTTGACTCACATCCATCGACTATGCAGCCAATGCTTGAGCAACATGCCGGCGCTGCTCTCTATGGATCCTGCCTCTGCTCTTCTTTTGATTGCCATTCCTACAGATTCTGATCCCGCGCTTGGCCCACGGGCGATCTTGAGCATTCGCCGGAGGAGGGGCACAAGCGGGCCCGACCCCGCATCCCGGATTTTGCACGCGGAGAACCGGGGCAACACCGGATTCTGAGATCACGCTTGAGGTTCACCATAAGTGACAGGCTTCAGAAGTAACTGTTTGATGAGATTTGGTTACCAAAGAACTGGGTTGGGTTCTGGGATTACTAACGGCGATCGCCTGTTTGGGCAATACGAAGCGCCGTCAAGCGACGCAGCCAACAGCTGAAGCGGGGAGACTCCGACGAAGGATTCGTTATGGGTCCCAACTAACTGAAGCTCCGCTACTGCGATTCAAAGTCTTCCTTTGCTGAACATATTCGGAAACTTTTGCTGGGCAGTGGATTCCGTCGGTCTCTCGGGGGGTCTGCTCGCGATCTCTGTGGGTGAAGGCGTTGCCGATCGGATGTGTTGCCTGGTAAACGGTGGCTCTGGTAAACGGTGGCTCTGGATGATGATTCTGGCTGAGGAAACCCGAGGTCGATCCCCCACAAGCCACCGGCCTCTTACCTGGCTCCGGAGGCATGGTACATACAGAAGTTGACAGCGCAGATGTCCAAGTCTGCAGTAGTCTTCGTCGCGTCAGGCAAGTCCCGACATGCCATTGCCCCCGTCTATATCCCCGGGTTGAGGAAGTTGGCAGGAATATCGGTCAGATTATCCTCGCTTCCATGCTCTCGCTCCCCCACAGAACCCACCCCCAAACCCCAAGTTCTCTACTGCGGGGGAGAGTGGTGAAAGGCGGAAAACGGTCTGTCGCTGGGCTTCCGGTCATCGGCCCATTCTTTAAAGCTCGGCTGCGTGGGTTGGTAGCCGGTTGTTTTGATGGCTCAAAAGACGTTGCCTCCCAGAAATCACAGTGAAATCTGAAAAAGTTTCGATATTCAATCCTGGTCCTCCACAAACCGCCCAATTCACGTTGACTCAATCATCAAAGATGGGCCGCGGCATCTTTGCAGGCAAGGCGGCCTTCGCCAACGCCACTCCCCGCCTGATGCTCTACTGTCTCATCTACGCCATGGGGAGCGTCTTCTTCGGCTAGTGAGTTTCTCTGGATGCTCCCTCATCTCCTGATGTCAAGGTCTGATATGTGCTTGCAACTAGCGACGGCGCCTCCTTCGGCGGAGTGCAGGCCATGACGCCCTTCATGAACAAGTTCGGCTCTTACAGCGCGACCAAGAAGGCGTACTATCTCCCAAGCCGCACGGCGAGCTTGATGAACAGTCTGCCGTTACTGGGGAAGTTCACGGGGACGGTGGTCGTGGGGCCTATTATTGAGAGGATCGGGCATAGGAGGGCGATGGGGGTGACGTGTTTGGTGCAGATTGTGGGAGCCATCAGTGAGTTTCACTTACGCTTGGGAGTGGTCAGAGAGAGATGCTGACGAGGGGGTGAAGTCCAGGTTACGAGTAACCACGCCGCGCAGTTCGTCACGGGCCGGTTTCTGGTGTACACGGCCGTCGGCCTGGTCGAGAACGTAAGCTGGCAAAAGTCCAAAGAGTAGCTCAACCGCGCCTCGATTTCTGACATGTATCACTACCAGGTCGTCCCGACATACCAATCCGAAATCGCCCCCGCCCCCCTGCGCGGCTTCTTCGTCGGCTCAATCCAGCTATGCCTGACCTTCGGCTCCCTCATCGCCGGCATCGTCAACGAGTCCATGTCCCGCCGGACAGACAGCTCAGGCTGGCAGATCGCGACGGCGATCCAGGCTCTTCCTGCCGTGCTCATCATGTGCGGGCTGTGGTTCACGCCCAACTCGCCCCGGTGGCTCGTCTTCAACGATCGATCGGACGAGGCCATTACCGTCCTGAGGAAGGTCAGGAGGCAAGAGGATGTGGATAACGGCAGGCCTGAGATGGAGATTGCGGCCATGCGGGACGAGGGCCAGATCGGCAAGCGGGAGAAGGGGCCTTGGAGGGATCTGTTTAGTGAGAAGAATAAGAGGAGGACTGGGTGAGTTGCATGATCCGTGTCCTCTACTCTGGAAGATCCGGCCTAATTGCTGAGGGAAACAGGATCGCGTGCTCCATCATGGCTCTTCAGCAGCTTACTGGAGTGACCTTCTCGAGCTCCTACGGCCCGACATTTTACAGATCTGTTGGCTTAGCAGACAAGGCCTTCGTCTATGCTGTAAGCCCGCCTCACCCACGTCAAGTCCGTATTATCACTAATTTTCAATCATAGGTCGTCAACAACGCAACCTCCGTAGTCACAGCCATGATGGCCATGGTCTTCCTCGACATGTTCGGCCGCCGCACTCTCGTCTTCCAGGGCGGCTGGTCCCAGGGCGCGTTCCTGATCGCCATCGGCGCGCTCGGTCGCAAGGCCAGCCCCAACGTCCACGAGAGCAACGGCATCGTCGCGGGCATGCAGCTGTATACGTGTATCCTCCACATGACGCTGGGTCCGGGTGCGTACATCACCGCCGCGGAGGTGGGGACCCAGACTCTGCGAGAGAAGACGATGGCTTTGTCGGTAAGTTCTCCATTTTAATTGACTACTCGTGACTTTTAGGGAGATGGGAACTGACTTGATCCTTAGACAGCGCTCAATGTTGTCGTCGGGTTCATCGTGGTCTTCGTGACCCCGTACCTCCTCGCCGAAATTGGCGCCGGGCTGGGCTACATCTGGGGTGGCTTCGCCTTCTTCACGTCGATTTGGGCATGGTTCTGTATGCCTGAGCTTAAGGTTAGTTCAGTGTCCGGGCAGACTTGGATCTCATGAGGTTAACAGCTGACGATGTAACAGGGCCGGAATCTGGAAGAAATTGACCAGCTTTTCGAAGCCAATATCCCCGCCTGGCAGTTCCACAAGTTCCAGACGGATGGTCTCAGTCATGATCTTGCTGTGCTAGAGGGAGGAAAGGCTGACGCCAAGGTTGTTGAGCAATTGGAGGATACTGAGCGAGGAGACGCCGTCAATCGGTAAGGACTATGGCTCAAATGGACCATGCATTGAAGAACAGCGAATACTTCTCACCAGCGCTACTCGAAACCAGCACGGAAGAGATAATGGTCAATCAACATGATATGAGGAGATTTTTCTTGAAGATGACAAGACTAAAAGATAGCTAGCGGCTTCCACCCTACTCGCATAATCTTCACCGCTGCAAAGGCTACAACTGAAGCGGCATACATGACGCCAGTGAAAACGATCAAGGCCTGGTAGCTTCCTCCCTGCGCCGCAATAATCTCTCCTGCTATAGGCACCCCGAACAAACAAGAGAAAGAGGCGGCCGTGTACGACGTCGCGTAGTAGCGGCCATAGTTCTCCGTCTTGCACAGCCGTCCGATGCAGACGGGGCTGATGCTAATGTTATTACCGCTAGCAAACCCAAATAGAATCACGAAGACCAGTATGCCCGCCATGGAAGAGCCAGCAGGTAGCCAGATTGCCAGGCACGCAACGCAGCTCAGGAACAGCGCTGCCATATGCGAGTTGAAGGGCCCGGCGTAATCTCCCCACCAGCCGGCTAGCACACGACCTACTACACTGCCTGCGTTGAGGATCGTCGGGATCTGGTATGCGAAGTCGGTGTCGAAGCCTTTGCTGATTGCATAGCTTGAGATGTAGGTGAGGGGTATAAAAAGGGACCACTCGAAGAGGAAGAGACCGATGGTCGTCATCGCGACGGCTGGTTCACGCAAGATTCGCAGGTCTGGATGAGGCGACGCATTAGGGGTGGGAGGCAGACGCGTGTCGATGAGGAGGGTAGCCGTGCCGCAACAGACGAGCACGATGAACCCGATGGTCCGAATAGCCCAGCCCCATCCTCCACGCTTAAAGAGGTAACGCAGGATGATGGGATACACGATTCCACCGAAGCAACCGCCTGTCGACGCGATACCTGTTGCCAGTCCCCTGCGGTGGTAGAACCAGTGGCCGATGGCAGCGAACGAAGGCGTGAAGAGGAATGACGCGCTGCAGCCGTTGAGAACGCCGAAGACGAGCATGAATTGCCAGTATTCTAGTATGTAAGTTTAGCGGATACAGTGAAGACGTAAGTTCAGGGGGATGAACGAACTTGTCGAGAAACTCAACAGCATCTGCGCGGCTACTACGCCGATGGTGCCAGCTAGGATGAGCCATTTGGGCCCGTACTTGTCGAAGAGGGGCCCGACGTAGATGCCGCAGAAGAAGACTAGAAACATGTACGTCGAGAAGATCCATCCGATGGTGCCCTCGCTGTAGCCGGCGAGTTGATGCGTGCCGACGTAGGCATGGAGCGTTGCGATGGTGTTGGATATGCCGAGGGCTGAAAAGGAGGCAAACCAGGAACCTAGGACGACGGACCAAGCTCGAAGTCCTCCTTCTGGATAGTCATGCTCTGAAGGTGCCAGTACCGCGTCGGTTGTCACACTAGGTGGTTGTTCAGACTTCTCGTGCTGTTCTCGTTCTTGGGTAACATAGCCATTTTGAGTTGCGAGCTCTGGGTCGGGCGTGGGCCTTGAAGTTGAAGATCGCGATGCCATAGCTGGAAGTGGGATGTAGTCAAGATACAAAACATCACACAGCACAATGCTGAGCAGCCAAGAACCCAAGGGTCATTATATCAAACCCGAAAGTCAATCGCTTTTATTTCAATCATAGGGTCATCAAATAATTCACCCCCTCTCCGATTAATGTCTCTCAGTCAGCCCCCAACCTGTCGGCTCAAACTCTTCGTTCGCTCATGTTTTGATTTGGTAACACGCCCTACAATGACATGTCCCGCTGAAGTTGGAAATGAACTAGAGAGGGACAATTGGCCAGACCCGCTAATGGCCCAAAACTACAACAAAGAGATCCATCCTACCAATCGTTGAGTGTGTCCTTCCTTTGACCAACATCTTCGAGTCGAATTGGGAAAGTTTCGCCTTAAAATTGGTCCCCGGCCTCGGCTTCGGCTCAACGCGCATCGGCAACGTCAATCGCGCCTTGAATTGACCTTTGGTGGGGACGTGTCCTGGGGGATGCCGAATGATTGGCGGGAGTCTTTCCGCGATATGACGACATCCGAGAATCGGCAACTCTATCAACTTCCGACCGAAAGCGCATCACAGAGGTCTTTTGCAGAGTAGCATCTCTCATTGGGTCCTTACCAACATTCAAGTTGAAGACCAGTCAAAAGATGCTTGTCAGTCTGCTCAGTGGCCTTGTTGGTCAATTGGGAGCCTCGCCAATCTTGAAGCTGGTTCTTGGTCTCGTCTTCCTATTGGCCTTAACAGCAACTGCTGTTCTTCAAAATGGCAACATCAACAGGGTACGGAGAGAGCTCCGTCATCTCCGGAAACTCGGCGTATCAACAGGCAACATGACGGATCAGTTCGACGCCAAATACGCCGCTCCGGAGGACACAGAAACCAACGGGCCCATCCGCATCAAGTCTCTCTACATCCACCCTGTGAAGTCATGCGGCTTCATTGAGGTCAACCGCGCATTGCTCACCAAGACCGGATTTCTGTACGACAGATGCTTCGCCATTTCCACCGAAGTCGTCGACCCAGACAATGGCTCGATAACATGGAAGTTCATCAGTCAACGTACTAAACCTAGCATGTGCCACATCAACACGGAGATATGGCTTCCTCACAAGGATAGTGATCCCAGCGACCCTCTCGTGCAGGCCGGCGGCTGCGTTGTGCTGTCATTTAGAGACCCAGATCCTCCATCTTGGACTCAAAAATTGGAGACACTTCTTCATACCTGGGATCCTTCCACCGTGCCGGAGGTCTTCTTGATTGCACCTCTTCAACCTACGCCGACAGAAGTGGAAAAGCTTAACATCAGGATCAAAAAGTTCGGCATCCACGCTCGTGAGGCTAGCGGACTGGATCTGGGCGACATCCCATCCGTCGCAGCCGCACTACCCAAGCTAAAGAAATACCTCCAAATCCCGGAGAAGCGCGGCCTGACGCTAATGCGATGCACTCCGGATACCTTGACCCGTTGCGACAGAAACCTCGCACCGCTAAAGTCCATCGGAACACCTTCAGTTCACGGCTATACGGACCAACAACCCGTCAACCTCAACTCCCTCTCCTCAGTGCATGCCGTCTCTGCACTGTTACCACCAGAAAACCAGCCCTTGGACGCAGTACGCTTCCGCGCGAACATCTGGATAACGGGTGCCCCAGCCTTTGCCGAAGAGTATTGGAAACGCTATCGAATCTTACCAAAGGCCGTTTCAGATGACAAAAGGGCGGAGGTTGCGCCAAAATTGTCGGTTGTTTGCCGTACGTCACGGTGCACGATGCCGAATGTCAATCTTGAGACGGGGACCTTTGAAGCAGACAAACCAGTTGAGGGGAAGAAGAAGGGCAAGCCGCAGCCGAGCGCGACTTTGATAGAACACCGAACGGTCGAGACGGGGAACCCGTCTGCGCTGGGGTACATCGGTATGCATTGCGTACCGGAGGACCAGGACCTAGAGGAAGCCAAGGAGCAGAGGGCGGGGCTGTATGTTGAGGTCGGTGATGAGATCGAGGTGTTGGAGACTGGGGTTCATCTGTTTGGTTCAACAGCGAAAGACTACTAGAACTACATTCATAATAGATATTCTTATCAGAGGCGGAAGTTGGCTTCAGTGAAATAAGTCTGTTTATGATACCAGGAGCTTGGCAAACAGATCTGCCTGTCTTGTGCCTTGGCTTGTTTACATCTATCAAATGCCAGTGATAACAGCCCTTCCATACATCTCCTGGTTCATCAACTGCCCTACGATTTCCTCCGTGTCATTAATATGGAAGTATTCGACGGACGCTCGAATGCGACCTTTGGCAGCCTCCCTCAATAGCTCAGACATCTCCTTCTCGGTCCCGACCATGGCGCCTTTGACATTCAGAGCTGTGGTAGAGCAGTCAAGTTAGCTTGAGTACCAGTCAGAATGTAGTGGAGACATACCCTTGAGGGCACACAAGGTGACTGGTATGGGAATATCGAAATCGTTACGAGGCAACCCGACGCACACAATTGTTCCCATGGACCTGACCAATTTGGGTGCCGTGATGTAAGCGTCTTCCGACTCAGGCACCACGAGAACGGCGTGGGCTCCCTCCCCTGTCAACTCCATGACCTTTTTGTCAACCTCTTCCCTCGTGTAATCGATGAATACTTCGGCTCCGTTGTCACGGCAAAACTGATCGTGACCACTTGAGTCAACCGCAATGACTCGGTAACCTCTCATTCGCGAGGCAATTTGCACACCCAGATGCCCCAGGCCGCCCGCTGCCCCTTGGATAACGACCCAATCGCCAGAAGAAAGGTCGCCTTCCAACTTCGAGACAGCGCCCATCATGGTCAAGCCGGCACACAGTAAGGGCGCAACTTCAGCATCGGGCAACCCGTCGGGGATTTTCGTGACATATCTTGAATCAGCCACGACATATTGCTGTAGGGTTCCGGGGCGATGTTTGCCGGTGTTGAGCTGCTTCGGGCAGTTGTTCTGGTGTCCGCGAACGCAGGCCGAGCAGGTGCCACAGGCACTGTAAAGCCATTTCACCCCGACCTTTTGACCTAGAAATTCTTCAGAAACACCGGGGCCCAGTTTGACGATTCTCCCAACGCCCTCATGGCCTACGATGGGGTCGTAAACACCCCAACCCCGAAAAGCTCGAGTCTCCGATCCGCTATACAGAGTTCCAGTCAGTCGTTAACAATCCACATGATGATCGTGAGAAGATGTACCAAACACCAGTGGCACTGATGCGCACAAGAACCTCATGAGGCCCGGGAGTTCCGACAGGCACATTGTGCTGGACAACGATGCTGGCGTTCGGTCCTGGGTGTCGAATGACAGCGGCCTTCTGCACCGTAGGCAACTCGTCGTCTTCGTCCATGTTGAGAAATTGCAATGAAAACAGTATGAAAGAACACAGAGAAAAATTTGAGGCTGAAAAAGGAAACGCTGTTGCGAGACGGTGCTCCCTGACGGAGTAGTCTAGCACGGTGGAGCATACCCCGCGCCGGGTCCTGCGGCCGGCATTGTCGCAGCCGTCGATGTGGGGAACTTTCGGAGTAGAGCCGATGGGCTGCAAGATCCGATGTTTTTTCCTTTTTCTTTTTTTAGTGAGTTGAAGTCCGTAATAAGGTTTTAGGAGTTACATGTGATGCAGATCTATTTTGTTGAATGAGGCGGCTTGCCCCGGATTCTCACAAAGTGGAGGCTAGTCACATTTCACTTTGGCGAACGTCATGGACTAGGCAGACAAGTTGGGATGTGATGAAGTAAACAACGTATCTCAAAACGCACCGTTATGGTTACTGAACCAAGTTAATGTGAGTCGTTGGGTTGAGTGACCAACGTAGCATCTCCATGTTGTGATGCAGTTCCTGTATCTTTGGACGAACACATTAGCCCAGGGTCGTTTGCAAACCATTTACACATATGCAACGAACGGCATACATATTCAACTTTTTACTATCTAATCTAGCGGATTAAACCGTTGAGGCTTGCGAATTTTCTTGTGCCTGTGCGGCTTCGTTTGCTGTCTACTCAGATTACTCCGAACGAGGACAACAGTAGTAGAGGCAATGGCAGCCCGTGCGAATAACAGTAGTAACAGCGATTGTAAAGGTAGAGACGACGAGGACCACCGTCACAGTAATACAGAGAATACGTCAATTCGCAAGAACGCAATCTCTGTAACTAGCACAGAAGAAATAAGAGATCCATTCTCTAACATGTCAGGTCATAATTAACTCGGCCGGATTCAAGAGCTGAAAAGAATAATGGCAGCACCAACACGGACGTCATGTCAGCACGTCTGAAAACTTGAATGTCACGCTTTCTTGAAATCTGGAAATCCACAGACCATATCGTGTTATCAACCCGACTGTCCCGACTTCCTCGGGTTTCGTGAAGGCGGTGAACTTTGAATGCTTCAATTAGTCCAAACCTTTTTCTGATACGGGTAGGATTTAAATTGCAGATTGAGTCAGTATCTCGTTCTTCTCGCATTCCGTGCGAGGTAAGAGAGGTGACGCTAGAATATAAAAGAGTCGTAGTGTCGCAGCTCCAACTGATGTCACTATCTCACACACAACCACAAATTCAACCATTCAAACCTTATCTCAACTAGCCAGGTGTTCATCCGATCAACTATTGGCATTGGCACGTCTTAAAAATGCTTTCCCAACACATCTTTGTCCTTATCGCGTAAGTATTCAGACATGATTCATCTGCCGACTCGCGCTTACCTCTCGATCACAGCGCATTCGCGGCCGGCTCGCTTGCGTCTATTGCCGACTGCAAGGGAAGCTTCTACGCTGGCGTTTGCCAGGACGTTCACGCCCCAGGAGCTCGTCATGACGCACTCACCCAGAGCTGCTGTCAGTCTCCCCATGGAACGACCTATCACGATGGCCCTGGAACATTTGTTCGTTCTCCGCTGGTTTCATTATCTGAACAGGAACATAGCTAACTAGAAGTTTAGTGCTGCACAACTTCTGACTCTGCGGCTATTTCCTACATGTCTTCGTGCTGTTCCAACAGCGGCAAGAACGCCATCAACTTCAACCCCGCTTAGATTTGATGTCCTGAGTGCTTCTTAACGAGATCATTGGCAAGACGTCGGAATGCAGGGAAACAGACCCGGGATCATGCACATAACCTGTCAAGATGCACTTTTCCATGGTTAGACTACATGCGTCAGCTACATTGTAACTTCATCTTAGACGAATGATTGAAAGGCTTGGAGCAATACTTAACGTGCATCGGGACACGGCAGAGTGGATGCTCTGCGCGCGTGCTCGCTTGATCTTCTTACCAGGTCCAATAGTTCCATTTTCTTCTTTGCTCTCCGTCCAATATCAGCCGAATGTGGGAGGAACCTAAAAGTCGGCTCAAAGCTTATTGTGTACCTAGTCTCAAAACTTCAATAACTACAAGTGCATTCCTACATTTGGGTATTGTGTTATTGCTTGGGTAACAAGCCATCCTTGTGTGTCCGTGATGGCTCGTCTCAGATCCTTCCCCAATCGGGGTGATATTCCCGCCCAGGGCCCCATCGCTTGTATGGCTGGTCCTTGGCCCCCCGCGAATTCTGTCACACGGCGCCGTGGGACGTTCCGCCTTCTATATCAGGCACTGGAGTCCTCCGTGCAGATGTGAACACGGGTGAATTGTTGCCCCGACTGTCACAAGGAATGGGCATTCATTTTCAGATATTCAAGATATGAAGTTGCAATCGAGTTTAGCTATGATGCAATCAGACTGGGCATCTCATAAAGCCGCCTTGGCGGCCTTCACTGTTTCTCTTTCAAGCAATCGCAGAGTTACAGCGTTCCGTCGCATTCTTCGACCCCAATCGGAGGCTCTGTATGTTGCGGCGAGTTGCAATTGCACCAAAATGTCAGGCTTGAATGGACAGAGTAAAATTTTGGAACTCATATTACTCTACGTGCGGATTGGAAGTCTGGCCAAGAGTGTCACCTAGACGCTGATCGTTAGTTGTCCTGTCAGGCTGTGCAAGGATCAACACTTCGCTTAGCCACATCGATAACATCTTGGCTAATATCTAGGCAATTAAAGTGAAAAGCAAACCGAAAAGTTGGTCAACTTAAAAAGTAACAACCGAGCCGACCGAGGTGATCGCGTCAAATCATTCGACACAGCGCGCGGGCGAGTGGGCTATCCCCCGCCTTTACCGCCTTACAGTGTTCATCCGTAATGATGACAACCCCTGAGCCAAGACAACCCAGGCCATGTGCTTTGCGTTTATAAGACGAACATATTTCCAGTCTTCGAAGCAACTTTCGTCACCTCCGAATCATTCGTCTCAACATCCTTCATTCTGCTCAGTCATCTCAAATTCACAGGAACAAAAATGAAGTTCTCCATCATCGCCGTTGCTCTTCCCCTCATTGTGGGCACGAGCGCTGCCGCGGTCGTTGAGCGCCAATCCCCCAACTGCGAACCCTACAACAACGGCACTTCTGCCCCCTTCCCCCACGAGCTCGTCTGGGGAGAATGGTTCCTTTGCTGCAGCTACAATGGTCCTGACCCTGGTGTACGTCAAACTCAAACGCAAACCTTGACGCGGAGACCTTTCAAGGCCCCTTGCGCCAGGAAAGGAATTACTTTTGCTAACGAGGCAACAGACCTACCAGAACTGCTGCGACAGACAGGGTGCGGGAACTGGAAGCGGTTTCCCTGGATGTGTGGAGATCTAAGGCTTCGAGGGTCGGGACTTCAATTCATGTTAATAAGACGCTCGCAATGTCTACGGGCTTTGACAACAGTCAATTTGAAAATTTGAAATATTTCATCAAGCATGCCTTGAAACTTGAGGGACTGTAGAATCTTTTGCCCAAGAGCAGGTACGAATGCACATCAGAGGTCATGCAGCCACGGTTACTACTGCGTCTGCATGTGATATTGCAGAGCCATCCTTCTCGCCAGGTCCTTAGAAGATCAGCTAGGAGGCTGCTCTGCCTCGAACATTGAAAAACATTAGGCAGGGCGATATTGCTGTAAGGCTAGTCACGTAACTTGGTTCCTGTAATGCGCCCAAGAGGTCTTATCAAGAGCAGGAGGCAACCAAGACAAGCGTACTTGAATAACAATGACTAGAACGGTTGGTTCGAGGAAGCAGCGTTGCCGTCGGTGGGCATTACTTCAAGCGGAAGGGTTAACGGAGGGTAGGATGACATCAAAACACCGTAGAATGTGAGTTCAAGACCCATCGAGACATCGTGAGGGCTTCACTGACTTCCCGAATAGGTAACAGTAGTCAAATTGGATCAAGTATGTCAAGTCAAGCAAGGTTTCGGTGAAAATTCAGTCAAAGAGCCAAGCCTGCCCCCCAGGCTTGACTTCTTTGATTAGTATGCTGCGCTGCCGGTTAGGGAATACCCAGCACCAAACGAATGGTATGTTTCACAGCACCTCTCTTTGGAATTTACATGTTGTGTATTTCCTAATATGTACTACTAATGTTCCCAATTCACTATCTCATTGCTTTAACTTCAATATGTACAATTACTATATAAAAGCTTCCATAAGTCATGCGCACCAGCACTTGCGAACTGTAGTATTAAAGGCTGGACCGCATGTGCGTTCTCATTTGCTGTCTCCAGCTTACTCGCGGCTAGCGAAGCGCATCATACCGGCTCCGACGTCAAATACGGTCACCAAGCCGTTCATCATGGTGTCACCCAAGATGTAAGGTCCCTCGCCGCCGTCGCTGACTCCAAGCAGACAGACAAAGGTGCCATCGCCATTGTCGACGGGGTCGCTGGTCTGGATCAGGTCGACCTTGTCGGCGTAGAAGGTGTGCCCATTGATCACAACTCCGAAGTCTGGCACCGTAGCGTTGCAAGGAGCGTAGTACGCGCCTGAGAAGAAGTTGTACAAAGAACCGGGAATCGCAGCTGCGAAAGCATCGGAGATGTCTGGATACATGGGTGAGCCAACCGTCGTTCACTAGAGCTAGGACATCAAAAGGTCACTTGATCACTTACCAGAAGGCACGTACATCAGAGTAGTGCCACTGTCGACGATGGTAGGAGTAGTGCTGTTGTGAAAACCAGCAGGCTTGGAAACCGCGGTATTCCACTTGCTCGAAGCCAGGGTCTCGTTGGTAGTAGGAGCCATGGTCACATTCTTGATGACGTAGCCGTCGGGAAGGATAGTGTAAAAAGAATACTCGGTCTTCGCCTTGGGCATGCGGGAGGAGAGGGCGATCTAGTTTCAAATCAGCGTCACCTTTCCGCTCGTCAACTACTTGGACAACTCACCATTCGGATGGGCGTGCTAATGAACTCGCCCTTGGTCTTGACAGGAGGCAAACCGCCGAAAGCCAATTGACCAGTCTGAGACTTGCTGTCCATGGCCATGCTGAAGAGATCGGGCTTGACGATGCCCTTCTTGGACATGGTGGTGAAGATAGAGTCGTAAGGCTTAGACGCACCAGTGGCGTCGTCATATTCGCTGGTGAGCAGATCATAGGCGAGGCCGAGTAAACCGCTGGCGACGTTGTCGCCGTTCCAGTAAGACTTGTTCACCAAGGCGACCTCTTGGTGGGGCACCTCAAGACCAGCTAGGGTGATGTCCTGGTAGCCCATCAGCCCTGTGGCGAATTCGCCGTCACCGTAGGTGATGTTGAAGTGCACGCCGGGAATGGAGCCATGCTGGAAGGTACCGTTGTACGTGGGCCCGAAGTCGCACAATGATGTCTGCTCACCACGGTTCCAAGTCAGATCGTCTCAATGCAAATTCGCCCCTGCGTCGGGTGCTCTACCAAAATGCATTACTCACATCGTTCAATCTCGTGCCGTCGGAGTCTTGGCAAATAAAGTCCTTCTGCACAGCCCACGTATCGCTGGATCCAGAGTCAACGATTACTTGCAGCGTCTCATCGCCAAAGCCAATGCTGGCGATGTACTCGAAGCCATTCAAGTCGGTCATGTTGGTGACATGACCTGTCTTGTACAGACCGTTCGCACTAGGTCCGTTTCGAATGGACTGAATCCATGTCTGAGCAGGGGAGGTACCAGCAACTCTGTTCAGCTGGAGGACGTGAGGAGACACTTCCAACGGCTCGCTGTTGACGCTGCGCTTCTGCAGAGACGACAAGTCGACCTCGGCGATGTCGAACTGGAGAGGCACGCGGGATGCGGCCGCAGCGGAGCCAATTAGGCTTGCCGCCGATGCGATAGCGGCAACGGACTTCATAATGAGCGTAAGAGGTTGGTGAAAATGAATAAAGTCTTGCGAGTCTATACACCTTGTGCAGTCATCTCCGCAAGATGCTCTATGGCTTGGCGACCAGGCGCCATGATTTTATACCCATCCCTTAAGTGCGCGTTCGTACACAGGAATTCGCGATCACAGTTCCACTACATGGACCCATTTGATGTTGGCCGAATAGCCGAATTCTCAATTTCTCCGTTGCTCGTGTTATTGATAAGCGCTGGGGGGAAAGAATAGTCTCCTGCCCGAAAAGGAAGGAGAGGTCTCTGGAGCATGGACAGTGCCTGGGACACGATTCAAGCTTTGGCTAAGCTTTTGTTGCCGATCTACCGAGTCAGTGAGCTAGTCTGAACGGCCCGCAGAGACGACGATAAACATCTGCGGCAGTTCAATATCAACGATAAGATCTCATGACCCTCTGTTAAACTTAAGTCGGACCAACAGCTATTTATCGTCTGACGACAAGCCTCCCAGATAAGGTGTGCTTTCTCGCTGGTGGTCTGTGGAGTCGCCTGGTCACGGCAGTCGGTCCAAGTATACCGAGCCATGCCGACTTCGTGTTCTCCTTGTCTTCCAGATGGTCCTCACAGAGGCGAAAGTTTCCTTTCCCAGATGTTTAGTAATAAAGTCTTTGGAGATTAGATTGGACGTTGACACCAGTGCAAAGCGTCGACTCCGAGTTGCGTCTGCAGTTGTCTCAGAGCTAAATGACAGGCCGTCAACACCTTTCTTGAACTCCGACGTGCCAGGCTTCGCTGAGTCGCTGACCCGCACTGCCTATAATAATCTTTCTTCCCTTCTAACTTTTCTTCTTCGCAGTTTACTGCCTAGAGGCGCACCTTATTAACTACTACATAACTCTAACGGGGAAATATATAACTAGAGGGTTATAGCGTAACCTCTATAGCTAACCTATAAAGTATATTGTTACGGTCAGCTATCCGACAGTAGGGTCTGCTAACAGAAGCTGGGGATTGACACGTAGTAACAGTACACTGAGGTCGTGGTCTGGGTCGTAGGTCGTAGGCTTGTAGTAGATCAGGTCTTCAGAGGCTAAGGTGATC